>NW_008824657.1:1633463-1634480 GCF_000699105.1 Pygoscelis adeliae
GGTTTATTCTCCTTCGTCAATGAGAGAGGACAGCTTTAAAGAGACACAAGAACAATATAGAAAATAACAAGCCTGGTTTCCTAGAAATTAAGGCTGAGCTAAAAGCAGACCTGCCAGCTCAGCCAGATCGGCTTACGGGGGGTACCACAATCTGCTGGAACTTGCTTTTGCGCCTGAGCCCTTCGTGTCATTTGGGCCTTTGCAAAATGGAGCTAAAAAAAAATGCTTTCTGCCCAAATTTTCCCTCTTCTGCCCATTTCCAAGGAGAGCTGCTGGGCTTGAAATGCGAAGAAAGACGAGGCTGCAAAGAAAGAATGAGTTGGATCAGAAATGTTATGGCCTCTCTGGGTCCCTGCCAGGTTCTCCCCCCCCGCCCCCGGCAGTATGTTCCCGGCGTGAGCATTGCCAGAGGGCAGGAGGGGTCAGATACGGCCCCGACTGCATCGGGCTCCAGCATCTGTAATGAGCCATCGCTGAAGCTGGGGGCAGAGCAGCCTGCTGCTGTCTGGGCATTAATCAGAGGAAATGGGAAGATATTAAGGCAAGTGCTTTTTAGTGCCACATTTTGTTAGATCCCGGGAGCTGTCTGCTGCCAGGAAGCTTTCCACTCCCTCCCGAAACGGCATGAGAAAGGCCTAATGGCTTTCATGGTGAAGACATCTGTTATTAGACCCCACATGCTCACTCCGGCGCTCGGGTTTTAAAGGGATTTCTAAGGAAGGGTCTGAGGGTCTCTATGCAGCCTCAGAGATATGAGTGACTCACGGGACATTCATCCTTCCTATCATGAAAGGATTGTGCCCCCCTTGACTATCAGCTCTGCCCTTCTCCTGCACTGCATTTCTTGATGGTCCCCGTACCATCCTCCTGCCGCAGCCCCGTGATGCTGCTGCATGTTTGGCAGCTGCCGAAGACCTTGTCCCTCTGCTGCTGAAGCCATTACAGATCTTACCGAAGCCTGGCGTGGATTACTAACACTCTTCAGCAACCTTGAAAACCCTTCGGTGGCCACAGCAT
>NW_008824657.1:1634492-1636766 GCF_000699105.1 Pygoscelis adeliae
CAGGAATGTTCCCGATGGGGTGCTGGAGACCCGCAGAAGTGGGATGAGCCTCGAAGGATGCGGGAGTCCCCATCTGCTCCCAGGTCCATCCCTGAAGGTTAGAGAGGAGCACGCATGGAGAGGACCTGAGGGTGTCACCTGGCAAATGCTCTGGTCGCCGAGGAGGGGACAGCAAACAGAGAGCAAGAAATCTCATCTCCCACCCTTGTTCCTACTTTATGAACAAGGAAAGCAAAAGAAGCAGCTGCAATTATCCTTTTCTTTATCCAAAGTGGCTGACATTTGAGTGTTTTGCTTCAAAAAAGCCCAGCAACGGCCCTCAAACCCTGCTCTCCTCATTCAGGGAGCTGCTGCTACCTTTTGTGGGATCTTTGAACGCATTGCTTGCCAATTCTTGTACCTTTCTGGGAACAGGTGTATTTTCTTTTCTTATCACAAGCTGAAGGTTTTTTCTCCTATAATAGAAGCTGAAGGTTTCTCGTGTTCTGTTGCATTAACTGGACTACGCGGAGAGGAGAAAGTACGTTTAATGTTCCAGGTAGATGTCCAAGAAAAATCAAAAGAGTCCAATAAATGGAAACTCAAACAGCTCTTTCCACCGTAAAGCAATCAGGTTCAGCAAAGGTAAAGCAACTTATTTTGTTCCTCTTTTTAAAAACAGCTGTCTTCATCCAAGCAAAGCAGCCACAGGAATCCTTAATTGTCGGGTGCTGTCAGTAATGAACCCAGCCCCACAGCATGGGTTATTGCCTGCAGGGAGAAAACAAATATATGGGGGGAGCTTGCAGCCTGTCCCCCTTTCTGGCATAATTCTGCCTGGTTTGGTTCATTTTTAGGGGCGATGGGTTCATTTAGAGCTGCTGATGGGCCAACACTGGTTTTGCAATTGTTGTCAGTGAGCGCAACCAGCTTGCTAAGAGCCTGGACATCTTGTCACCAGCCAAAAACAGGGACACAAGTTGGGAATTAAACAGCTGGAGCTTCAGTAATTGGGTCTTAGGCAGGAGGTGGGACGTGGAAGAGAGGTGTTAGGCCAGCCTGGGGAGACATCAGCCCTCTGCAGACATCCAGTGTGAAACATATGGGTTACGTGCATCGCCCCGGGCCCCGGCTGGCACCTACTTACCACACTGTCTTCTCCTTAAAGAGGAGGCTGTCACACCTGCCTGCTGCCTTAATGTGACATTGCCTCTTTTTTCCAGCAGGGAATCCTCTCCCAGCTTCTTTCTCACTTCTTCGTGTGGGTTGTTGTTTTTTTTTCCCCCCCATCCTCCCTGGGGTTTTTAAGAGATAAGCAAGCAGATGCAAGAAGGAAATCAGTACGTTGCCTTCTTGATGCATTTCTAAGCGCGGCATTTCATGGCTCAGGCACTAAAGAGACTCTGGGGATCTGTCAGAGGTACCTTCACCCTCATCATTAAACAGTCACTTTGCCTATAGCTCTTTCTAAGTCAAGTGTCCCACAACCTTTGAGGCCAAGTGATGCATGGTGGTTTGCATATGGCTCAAGTTTAAGGCTTCGTGCTAATGGAGGACTGTGGGGCCAGAAGATTTCCATCTTGCTGAATTTCTCACTTGGAAATTAAATAAAACACTCTGGATCTGATAAATGCCACAGCCTCTCCATCACCAACAGAGAGACAGACACCGTATTGCTGGCATGCAGGCTGCCAGTGGTGTTAGGGATGCCTCGACAGGCATTTCTCCTCATCTTCCAACAGCCCCTCTCTTCCCATATACGGTTTATAAAGCGAGATGAAAATAGTTCTGTGATGTATTAGACCCCATGAATAATACACTCGCAAAATGCCTCAGTGCAACCGAGCATGTTTCATCCCATCAATATGATAAATGCAGGTACAGTTGTTTTAATTGTCGAGATCATGTTATAGTGAAAATACATTTGTGCTTAGCCTGGGGGAACATTAATGTTGCCCTGATCTTGACAAACCAGTCCGTTCACACACTGCCGTTTGGCTGCCTTTAGCCGAAGAGCTGGGAGCAGCCAGCATGGGTTGGGTCCAGCAAAGGGTGAAGGCATCTGCAGCTTAGGTCCCTGCTGTTTCAGCCAAAAGTCTGCAAAGCAGAAACTAAAATTGAGAGCTGGGCACCGCCGTGTGCCCCAACCCATCCATAAGTTTATGGGTGATCCCAAACCTCAGGGAGATGCTCACAGCTGGTGTAATACATAACACTGAGTATAGGGTTTGTCTAGAAATACCGTTTAAACGTTGTCTATCATACACTTCATGCCACCTCAAAGATCACACATAC
>NW_008824657.1:1636805-1641796 GCF_000699105.1 Pygoscelis adeliae
AGGGGGGCTCACCTCCCTCTCTGCCCCCTTTCCTGGCTGATTTGGTGGGCGTCAGCCCTTTGGTTTGGACCCACAAAATCCCCACAGGGCAAAGGGCCACACTGGGTGCATGGCAGGAGCCACAGCAGCTCTGCTTCCCACAGGGCTTTGTTGTGGCATTTCGGCAGCTGAAACGGGGCGTAGGCCAGAGGCAGGAGTAAAATATCTCTGTAATAAACTGAAACATTTGGCTCTTTGAGCCAATGCCAGCTTTTATAACAATTTCCATCTTAAGCTGGCTCAATACATATTTAATGAAATCTTCTATAAAACCTTTAACAGCCCTCAATTCATTTCAAGTGGTAAATGAGTCAGCAGTTTAAAATGATGAGCAGGATTCAGACTCCGCTGTCGTTACTTAAGGAGAAGAAGTGATTCTTTTTTAATGCTTTTTCCTCTAAGTAACATTTCTTTTTCTTTTTTTTTTTTATTTTATTCTTTTTTCCTTCTTGTTGCTGGCATGATGCTGCTCAACAGAGGCTAGAGCAGGCACAGAGATGCGAATCCCCCAACACCGGTACCATCCCTCCAGTCGTTGCAGACAGACCTTGCCAGCCCAGACTGACCTATCTGACTGTCCCTTATCCAGTCTCTTGGTCAGCTCCAAATACGTGTTCATCTCTCCCTGCCTCAGTTGCCCCATTTGCTTAGTGCTACCAGCCTCCTGCAAGGCATTTTTGAGAGCTCTGGAGGAGAGCCCAGCTATTAGTGCAGCCCGAATACCTATAGCACGGGATGTGAAAGCATTCGGGAGAGGGACATCGCATCCACCAAGCATAGCCCACCTGAGGAGCGATAACCTGCCCTGTTATTCCCATATTCCCTCAGTATCAGACAGCAAAATCCCCTGAAGAGTTCAAGTCGCAAAGAAAGGCAGATACCAGCTGTGTAATCACTGCTATATGGTACCTGCTCATTTGAATAGTGAAATGGCATCTTTGTTAAAGGCGAGGAGACTTCCAAGTTGTCTTGTTCTGCAGCTCACCTACAAAAGCCAAGCAAGCTTTGCAAAACATTTCAATTCTCTTGATCACTGTAATTACTGGACGGGATCCAGCGCTGCTCTCTGGCTCGTGTGCGCCAGCAGGTTAGACAAAAGGGGTGTGGGCAAAGGCTTTAAAATAAAGTGAATCATGGCTCACTATTTTTTTTTTTAAAGGCCTCTATTTTACATTATATTGATTTTTCTTTTATTCCAGCAGCTCACCGCAATGCAAAGCAAGCACCTGCCAGCATGGGGATGTCAGGTCATTTTTGGTCAGGGTGAGCTGAGGTTGCAGATATATGTCACTGGCTGTAGCGTAACACGGAGCCAAGAATCTCCATAGGGAGAAAGTGCCCTTAAACATTGCTTTTAAGTTTCAGTGAGTGGGTGATGATGGTGGCACGCAGCCTAATGTGGTCCTCTGGACCGCAATCAACTGCCGGCTCTGCCATAGGCCACGTGGCCGGGGTTCACTCACCTAAAACAATTTGATGGCAGGTTTTCTAGCACCCCCATGGCTACAGCCATTCAGCATTTCCAATTAACTTTTGCATTTAAATGGCCTGCATTCTGCTGAATTCTTATCAGATGCACAATGGGTGGCCGTCCCTTATAGTTTTATTCTGGCGCTGCTGGGAAGCGGCAGCCCCGGTAGTAGCTTTCTGGGCAGTTTTGTGCAAGGTCTATGGTTGGGGGGGTTATATAGGGAGGTGAAGTGGGCAAATTAAGTATGGCTTGGGGAAGCTGAACTGAG
Source organism: Pygoscelis adeliae (assembly GCF_000699105.1). Taxonomy (NCBI): domain Eukaryota; kingdom Metazoa; phylum Chordata; class Aves; order Sphenisciformes; family Spheniscidae; genus Pygoscelis; species Pygoscelis adeliae. The sequence goes on from NW_008824657.1 coordinate 1,638,584, forward strand.
GAGACTGTTTGGACCATGGTATCTGCTTATCCTAAGTGCCAGGTGAGGTATGGATCTGTCTGGTGTACACTTGGGTACACTTGGTGTACCCAAGGAGCTGCACTCCTTGAGTACCGCTCAAGTTTTGAGTGGTCATGGTATGGTACAGCCAAGAAAAAATAAATCCACTCGCTGCACTTAAGTGCTTGAAGTATTTTCTTCCAGGTATACCCCGAATGAGAGAGATTTCTAGCCAAGATGAGGAGGCATCCCTGTTAACCTGTTAGACCCAGGTGAGTTTGCCTCTGAAACCCACTGTACGCTTTTAATAACTGCTACTGAAAAGGGCTGAACTGGTCCTGGAACAGCTGCTAAAAAGAGCAACTTCATCGTCCTTGAAAAGGGAGGGCAATCTCGGGAGAGGGAAGGAGTAGAGCAGGGCTCCTTCAGCCTACCTAAGCAAAGATGGAGAGGGGACCTGGCTGCTCTCTATAAATATGTCAGAGAAGAAAACACAAGGGGAGGAAATAATGGCTTAAGTTAAAGGCCATCATTGAACAACGGCTAAATTTAGGCTGGGAGACAAAGGAAGGATCTTAACCGACGAAGCAATTTGGTTCAGAACAAGCCAAACTCCTTTGAAGATTAAACTTGATTAGCTGGTGAATGGGATGACGTGAGGCCAGACCTAACCCCGCAGCCAGGATGGTGGTGGCTGCAGATAGCTCTTGATCCAGGGCAAGCGCTGGGAGACGACCAGGAGTCATAGGAGCCCACAAAATGGGTTGCAAAGTACCCCGAGGAATAAAACAGGGGAACAACCCAAAATACAATGGGAAATCTTTCAATCCAGATTGACATGTTTTTAAAAGCTAAATTTTTAGCAGATGTTTCATGAGTGCATGCTTCTAATGAAAGCTGAAGATGCTAAATGCAGGGGCTGTGCTTTAAATTGTTAATCCCACTCCAAATCTATCAGCAAGGAGTGTATCTGCCAAAACCAGTTGACTCCCAGCTGATCCCATCTATCTTTCATGCAACTCCAGTGAAGGTAGCCTTGGTGGCCACTGTGCCGGGATGGGACCTGTCACTTCTTCTTAGCCCGCGGGAGAGCCGGTGAGGAGTTTGTTAAACAAAACCCATCGCAAGCTGTTATCTTCTACACACATCACCCAGATTAAGTGGCACTTAATGGAATAATGAACCACGGGGAGAAACATACAAGGAAACATCATTAAATCTCGTTAAAAATGAATAAAATTCTGAATCAATTCCCATTAGTGAATGCACTGATATTTCACATATCTTTAGGAGTTTTATTATGCATTCATGCATAATCTGATATAATGATGGCTATTTTCCCCCAAATTCCTTTCTTCCTAATAAAAATGAGCAGGACAAAGGATCCAGTACCTTAGTGTCTTGTGCTTTTTATTTTTTTTTTAAGCATTATATAAAATATTTAAGCAATGTCTTTTGCTTCTCGTGGTCATGCCCTTATTGTGTCAAGTCAAATTAGTTAAGTATACAAATGAGAGTAAACAAAGGTGACAGATAAATGAAACACATGGTTATCAAACTGTCAGAGGCCCCTGTGTATGGTCCATCCATAGGTTCCTCGATGGGCTCCTCGTATGCAACCCTGGGAGAAGTTGAGAGGAAGAAGCTCCAAGCTTCAAACAAACAAGTTTCTCAAAGGACCAGATGTGTTTGCCTCCCTCCCTCTTCTTTTCCTCTCTCCCCATATTGCACACTTTCCCCTCTCATTTAAACACCAAGTGTACACTAAGCAGAGCCAAGCAAACAGTGGAAAACAGATTTCCTTGAATATTCATATTTAATAATATTTGGACAACACCAGCATGCAGAAGTTCCTGCAAGGTGGGCCTCATGCTAAGAGCTGGAAGAGCACGGCGCAGCCACAATATGAGCTTTGAGTGTGTTTAGCATCTCCCAGGCAAGATGCAAAAGCTGGATGAGATAAGCCAGCAGAAACCTAGAAGAATTTGGACTGCAAATTCATCGGTGTAAGGACCAGATATACAACTTTGTGCAGTGCCCGGCACTTTTGCACTGCGAGCTGAGCAAAGATCTTTAATTGCCTTAAATCCAAAGTCTACAAGAAGTTTTAATGCATATTTTTTCCCCCATTTGTAGCCCCAGTTGTGGGACATGACCATCTTCTGCAAGGTATTGGACAAGCTCATAACAAAAGGCGGCCTTTTTAAAAAAAACAGTAAGTGGATATACACAGACAGATGGAAGAGCAAAAAGTAGCAAGGAGACAATATTGGTCAGCATGTTAAACAGGAGTCAAGGCATGATAGACAGTGAGACACCAGCTGCTTAGCTGTTGTCAGGATTTTAATAATAATAACAGGCTTGTTTTGCATAAACTAGCTGTGTGCATAATTCATAGATGTAATAAGCTGATCATTAGAAGAAGTCTCAGCTCACCTCCTAGCTGCATGTGGTCGGACCGAGGTATTCGATCTGGATCATGGCAGAGGATAGCCATTAGGGAGGCATGTGAAAGAGGATAATTTATTCTCATTCGAAAGACAGCTTCAGCTTGACCCTTTTGTGTTCACTCACCTTGAACAGAGCCAGTCGAGCTTTGCTGGCGTGAATTCTCCCCAAAAGCAAACTTTTCCTTCAAATCTTTCCCTTGATTGCAAAATTCCCAGTTTGCGTTGGGCCGGTTAGGTTTTAGCAGACGTGCCCTGTTGCTTTGAATCCAAGCTTGGCTTAGTTTATAACCGGCCGCAGCCCAAATTGCAAATGAAGGGTCCCAGCTTTGCAAAATCCAAATGCTGCACTTGAAACTGTGGACAAGGCAGCTGCGATAATTGTTGGTCTATCGGCAGCCGCACTGGGAGAAGCTTTGGAGAGACAAGAGATCTTTAGCAAAGGCGTGACAAGAGCTGAACGTAAATTAGAAATGTTCAGATACAAATTAAACAGCAAGGGTAATTAAGCCCAGGCTCAGCTAACTGAAAAAGGCGGTGAAGTCTTCACTACCTCAAGGTGCTGAATCAAGGCACTGAGTTTTCCTAAAAGTTGCTTTTCTGGGCAGTTTATTAGACTCAGAGCAGCACTCAACAGAGGAAAACATTTTGGAAGTCAAACTAGATTATTTTGCTTCCTTCTGGTCTTAAAACTGTGACTTTCTGACTTCTTCGTTGCATATTTATGGTGCAGAAACATCAAAAGGCCACGGCTGGGTCAGCAGGA
>NW_008824657.1:1641974-1669660 GCF_000699105.1 Pygoscelis adeliae
CATGATCACATTTTCGACTTGAATTGATCCTCAGACCGTGAAGAAATTTGCAAATATTTTCAAATGAGGAATATGGCGGGGACTTTTTCAATCTGTTTGCAGGCAATCTGCAAACAGAAAACCTTGGCAACATTGGCTGAATACGTAATTAATGCTGTGATTTATTTGCCCGGCTATAATTTCTCCCAGCCTCCCTACTCCACGCTAAACAATTTGGGAAAGACTTGTTTGCCTCATGCTTCATTTTGCTGGTACTGCTCCCTCTAATCCTGTGGTCTGAGATACCCATGCATGGAAAGGACATCATTTTCCAGGAGAAATAAAAGGGGGAAATGGTTTGCTTTCCTGGTGGATATGGGCGGAGAGGGCAGCCTGTTCTCCTGATGGGACTTTTAGTGTATTCCCCTTTTCCCCTGCTACGGACAGTGGATAAACTTGCTTAACACCTTTGATTGGCAGAAGATGCAAATTGATCTGTATGTCATGTGGATGGAGCAGGTATTTCTAGCAATGCATGAATATAGCGGTATTTGCATCACAGATGAGCTTCCAAGCTACGTTCTCCTCCAGCACTTCAGCATCTGCCTGAAACCCTACAGAAACACCTACATTTAAACCATTAAACCCCCAAACCCCTTTTCTCCTTAGTTTTTGGGTTCAGATAGGGAGGATAGGTGATCAGCAACTCAAGACAGCAAGGACGAGGCACATTGGGGAAATAAGGACAGATCTGCCTCTTTCCCAAAATATTTGGAGGAAACCAACGCATGCCTGAAGATCTGAGCAGGACTATTGGTTTTCCATCCAGTCAATGCTGCCTGCATCGTCTCAAGATTATTCTCACAAAGCCTTTAGTCTGTTGGAGGGTTTGCAGCCTGGTGTCTGCATTTCTGGCCCATCTCTCCTTCCCTGGGTGTGTCCCTGAGAAAACTGGGACCAATCTCATAACGTCTGGCTGGAGCTGCTTGAAGAAAAGTGAACTTTTATCATTCTTCAGTGGAAAAAACGCATTTCGGAAGAAAGGAAAGGAGGGAGAAAGGAGAAGAGCCTTTTTTTCCCCCAGCTGCTGCTTCTTCCTGGTGGAGCCGGAGTATGATTGATAGAAAGAGATCCAGTCTTGATATTGAGACATCAAGTAATGGAGAGCTTACCACAGCTCCCGATAAGACTTTACTTAACCAGTCATTTAATGCACGTGTATCCATTCTTCTTCTACCTTAAAATGGGGACAGTTATAGTTCCTATTTCTTGCAGAGCTGTTGTGAGCCTGAAGTTATGAAGGTCTGTAAAACATCTCAGAGCCATTAGAGTATTTTGCTTTTCTACCACCGGAAAGCGTCTTGCTCTCTATAGCACAGCAAATGGTGTTGTCTCCAAAGCATCCCTTGTATTCAGGTGAAAACAAAGAAGGTGTCCAGCCACCGAGGGGCTACCAAGAGCCAGGGCAGCCAGCACAGCCAAGCCAACATATGCCGGCTGGCATGCCATGATTTTACATAATATTCCAGAAATCTTTCATTTTGCACAGGCCTTTTCATGAGACAATCCCAAATTGCTTAATTTCTGGGTTTTCAGACTGAAAACGGGCTCTTCGCAGCTGCAGACACAGTGGGACGTCACCGATGCCATGGGTTTTCAATGGACCATCTGAGGTGGAAAGTCTTCTCCAGCTTCATTTTACAGCCTGGGAAACTGCAGTGGGGAGACAAGTGCTCTCCCATCACGGCTCCATCCCCATCACGGCCCCATCTTTGTTGAACATGTAACTAAAATAAGCCAATCTAGGTAACGTAAATCCCCGTGACGAAGCTCAGTCTGTAACAAAAAAACAGCAGGTGGACCCAAAATTCTGCACACACACCCCAAAATACAACTGTTTGATAGCGAAATAAATCCGCTGGGGCATGTTAGCTGCTCAAAAGTTTGCGGGGGAAATCCTGGGGTGATGCAATCTGCCTGTCAAATGAGAGCGAAAAGGAATAAATACCCAGAGAGCGAAAATTATTATCCTTTCAGAAAGTGATACCAGAGCTGTGATTTACTCCATGCGTGGGTGCTGAGCCCCAGCAGCTGGGATGGAGGTGAGGTAATCCTGAGAAATACCTTTAGGAAAAAAAAAAATCCCAATAAAGCACCATCTCCGCTTTGGAGCTATCGCTCCGTAATCATGGGATGCTGGCGATCTTTCACGAACAGCATTTGCTGCTCCCCAGCGGGAGATATTCATAAAGAGAGAGAAAAGAAGGTGAAATATCCCTAACACCCCCAGGCTGCATCCTCCTGATGCTGGGGAATGATCTTCTTGGGTTTTGCTTCACTGGGACCAAAGTGGGTGTTTCAAAGCACAACACTCCTTAGCCAAGTTTCCAAGGGGCTGATGGACATCAGTGACCCTGGGGGCGTCGCTTCAGCCCGCAGTGCCTCAGTTTCCCTCTTTGAAAACGCAGACTTTTTTATTAATTTTTTTTTTTTTTTGCTTTTAAAAAATTGCTCATTTTTTAGGACTGGTGAACACGGGGGAGTGGAAAACAGACGGGTGGGTGGCATGGGCAGGGTACGGCAGGGTGCAGCTTGGAGCTCAGCCAGTGGCAAGCCCCCTCTCTCCCCTGCCCTAGCAGCTTGCCGTGTATTCACTGTATGTTCAATTATGCATCATTTCCTGTTCTCATTAAAGACCTTCAAACAGCCTTGAAAATATCCTCATTCTGGGCTTATTTTGTCCTCGTTAAATTTTTATCTCAGCTAAAGGAGGAAGATAACGGCATTAAACCCTACGCAGGAGCACGTGAATGAGCAACGGGAAAGATCTTAGGAGCCGTTGTCTATCCGCCCACCCCGGCCATGCAGAGACCCCTCTTTGTCTTCATGGCAAAACCATGATGGTTTTAACCCATTTGGAAAGCCAAGACGCACCTTTCACGTTGCAGCATGAAAACAGCGTTTCCAAGCCATAGCCCAGCTCCTCTGTTCATTAAAACTCTTGGGGAGGACTTTAATGGGGAAACGGATTTTTTCATTATTTACATTTTTTATTATCCCCATCGCCCTTTAGGCCTTTTTTCCCTCCTGGCTGCTCTCTTTGGCTTGCAATCTCTGCCCTTTTGGGCTCAAGTGAACCAATCAGCGGCTGTGAGTCAGCTTGGGCCGTTTGGAGACTCTTAGCTCATCTCCTGGGGGTGGTTGGGGTCTGCCATGGGCTGCCCTTCCCCTCTCTGCTCCTGCTCCCCAAATCCTCCCTCTGGGGAGAGGCAAGTGAAGAGGAACCGTAATCACTTTGTGATTAATCAGCCTGGAAAACCAAAGGAAAAGATGGAAAATGTGCTTTCGGGATGCATTTCAACCCCAAATACATCAAGAAAATTTCCCTGGTCCCCTCCATCCTTGCTCTGCTCTGTGCCTTTTCCTTGCACTCCTTATCACCTCTGCTCCTTAAAAAAAAGATTGAGGCTCCCTATCACTAAAATCATAACTATTTTCCTGCAATTTCCCCCAAGGGAAGGTTATTAGCAGCAACTTAGTGTCTGATGGATGGCTCTGTTGCTAAGGCTCTGTTTTGCATCAAGGCTTCTGAAGATACATCATTTAAATTCACGTGGGCAGGCGTGTATTAAGTAAACTCCCAGAAAAATATTTATTACAGTGGGGAAATTGGACTGCAGCTTTGTACGTACATGTATTTATAGTGATTTAATAATCAATTATTGCATCGGCAGTCAATACACGCCTTATTAAATCTTTGCAGGAAGTCGTCTCGAGAACTTTCACTTAAAAAGGTGATTTTAATTCTCTTCTGTAATTGTTCTTTTGTTTCTCTGTTTGCTGCTCATGAGCTGTACCATCTAGGTACGACGTACCCTAGATGGACTGTGGCGAGGAGGTTTGTGGTTGTGTGTTAATGGAGTCGTGGATTGATTTTATTTTCTGGTCTTTATTCACTTCCCTCCCCACTCCCCCAAACTTTTTTTTTTTCTCTCATAAGGGATAATTCATTTCATGATTGCAAATAGATCACTGTAAACTCAGCGTAATGGAGCAGTAATTACCTAAGAAGTGATGGATTTGGGTGGATTTTCTAGGCTAAACGATCTGAGATGTACTGTACAAAGTAGGAGCAACTATTTTGAAGCTGATCAATGAAATGCTGCAAGTTTTCTGCTTATTCCTCTTACAACCAGCTGCAAGTTTAACCTTTAAGGGGGGAGTCGAAGCTCCCCAGGTCTCCCTCACAGTGCGTTTTATCAACACCTTTGGAAACGGAGACATCTGAGAGACTAACTCGGCAAACATTGCACTTTATAGTGCCAGAGTATCTGCAAACTCATCATTTCCAGGACATCATTTAACCCGTTATTTATTAGTCAGGTCCCTCTTTCCCAGGCAGGTAAGGACCATCTTGGCAAGGCAAGGGTCATATCTTGCCCTCCCAGATTTGGGCATCGCTTAGGTTGTAAACATGGCACAAAAGTGCCTTTTTTGGGAGCAGTTTGCAAGCTTTTGGTGTGGTTGGATTCCTGTCTTGTTGCAGGGATGTAGCTGTGTACAGCATCCCTGTGCACCCCGGGGCAGAGGAAAGCAGGCCTGTGACCCCCAAAATTGAGGGATGCAGAGTCAGGCCCTCTGGCAAACGATTGCTCTTAGGACAAGCCGCTAGTGGGAGCCGTGGTCCCACACAACCCCCAGCAGACCCTCCACACTGTGTCCAAGGGCAGAAATGGTCCTGCATCCCTGCGGGCTCTGTCTGAGCTTTCACCTACCTTATGGGTTTGGCAATGTCTTTCCCGTTGCTCCTGGCAGGCCTCTCCTTGCATCCAAAGCTGGGCTTTCTGGGAGGAGAAATGGAAGAGCATGGGGACGCTAGATGGATGGAGAGGTCCCCTTTGCCCTTCCCACCACTATGGAGATGCCCATGGCACCAAGGGGGACCACTTTTCCTATCTGGCCCTGGAATAAAGACAAAGTTTTCTACTCCTGCATGGTTGTTTGGGAGATGGAGGGAGATGCAAGACACAGCCAAGGCTGGGAACAGATCTTCACCCTCTTCTAGGATGGAAACAGCTTTCAGAAGCGTCTTTGAAAGACTCTAGCAAACCATCTCCTTTGTAGTCTTGGTAAAGCACCAACCATTCTCCTCCTCTCCTCTTCCAGCTAAAATGTATCTTTCCTATTGCTTCTCCTCTTGGGGAACTGGCTCGTTGTCTGAAATAACTGCTTTTCATGGGTGCATTTTGGGGACTCATGGCTCACTCACTGCCCACACACACGTCAGCTGTCACAGCTTAGGGATGCAGCAGAAGAAACCTGCTGGAATGAGTCGCAAGAGAGGGCGAAAGACACAGCGCTGAGTTTAGGATGCCTCCGCTTCCAGACCAGTGCATCCAAATCACAGTTGAACAAAGAGCTTCACACTGTTTGTTCAAACCTTACTAACTGGCCTTGAGGAGAAAATGATATCTTATTAAGGACTCTAATAGTGTTCCAGATCATCCTCCGTACAGAGCAGATCTGAAGGATTAGCAAAACAAATGAAGTAATGACTTTTCTGTGAAATTAAAATTTTGTAAGATAATCCAAAGAGGAAATAGAAATTTTATTTCAATTATGCATTAAACTTTCTCAGCTCATTTTGGGTGAGGGTTTTAACTCCAGGGGAAATTTATAACAGCGTTGGGCCAGAATAGGCTCAAACCCTGCAGCCTGCTCCCGGATCATGTCGTCACACTGATGCACTCCTGCACACCACCCGGCGTGCTTGCAACTATGCATGACAGCCCCTAAACCTGTCTTTTCCCAATTAAAATCCAGGCTGCAAAGTGTGAGCATGCTGCACGGGCGAGATATTTTGTCCTATGTAATAACTGCATGAATAATTGAAATTCCTTGCATTGCTCATAGCTGAGGAGTCCTGGACAGATAAGCGGTTAACAGATGGATTATGCTTTTTCCTTACTGCGTCAGAGACCAGATCAGCATCAGGAAAGTCTTGGGCTTAAATTGGGACAGGGGTTTATTTCTGATTTGATTTTGGAAGGTTCCACTTTGTGCTTGAACTAGCTGAGCTCATGGCGATGCTATCAGCCCAAAATGTGTTACTGGGGAGAAAACCATCCTGGCAGGTGCATTCCATGTTTTAAACAAGATTTATTTATTTTGTTAAAACAGAATTCAATAAACACCTTTGCTTTTCCCTGTAAGGAAGAGAGGGATGCGTCACACCTTGGCAGCCCTGAGGAGCTGTAGGTATGAGCAGGGCAAGTCTCTACGACCACAAGGAATTGTTTTCCAGAGCTCCATCATAGAGGCATTGGGATGCTGCTCTAAAATAGGGATGAAGTGAGTTTCTGGAGCCACCCTGAGGGGACAGTTGTGACAAAGCCATACTTGCTGTCACCGAAAGGTTAATCACCATGAAAGATTTGACCAAAGAGAAACCTTCAGCGAAGATTTTATTCCATGTCCTAGTAGCTCTTAGGATCTATTAATGTCTAGGAAGGAAAATAAATAAAGAAATAAAAATAGGGTAATTCATTAGCAGCCATAATGTAGTGTGTGTCACATCTGGTTAGGCACTGCAGTACGTATCGTATGCCTCAAAAGCAAGGAAATGAGAGGTTAACGCATTTCCTTGGTTTTGTGAGCTGTCTACAGACCGCGCTCTTATCTTAATTGATACAGCATCAGCCTTTCTCTGCACGCCTCCGACAACAAGCCCGGCTTTTTGTCCTCTCGAGTTATTAAAGACTCCACTCTGGATGATAGAAAGAACAGACGGGCTTGCTGAGGATGTGGTTGTCTTGGTGCAAAGCCCAAAATCTCCTTTTTTCCAGCTTCGCAGGGCACAGGAGACATTTAATTCTTCTTCCAGTACTTGAACGCTTTGCTTTTGGACTCTGGAGCAGAGGGTAGGATCCAACCCCATCCCCACCCTGTGTGTTGAGGAAAAAAAAATCACAAAATCGGCCAGTTTCCCATCCCAGATGGGAACATGTCCTGGCCATCTGGAGGCAGGTGGCCGTGGGCAGGTAGCATATGAAGCTCACAAAACATTTCTGTGAAATATCATGGTTTCAGCACTTTTTTCCCCACCCTGGAGAGAAAAAAAAAAAAACCCACACAACCAGCACCACTGGGACATACCCAATGAGCTGAGGTTCACACCCCGCTGGTCACAGCCCCAGCAGGTCACACACACATCTGGCTGTGGGAAGAGGATGAAGAGGGGATGGTGCCCTTCATTTGAAGCCTCCATCAGGATATGATGGTGAAGGACCAGCCTTTCCATTGGGGCTGAATACAGGCTTTTTGCACCTTAATTTAACCACTGGTTCCCAAAATACCATATATAGGCTATGTCCACCTCCATGAGGTACGGCAAAGTCCCTCAGGACAAGTGTTGAGATCATTCCTCACCAAAAAATTGGGTTTCCAGCACTTTAGCCACCAATACCAGCTTTCTCCCAAGACTCTCCACACCTCCAAGAATAAAATAAGTTCCTTCTTTATTTGTATTTATTCTTTAGATGCTGCCAGCGGGGTGGCGAGGATTTGGGACCCAAATCTGCTGAGTAAGGTGGTGTTTATTTTGTTTCTCTGCTTTTCGCCACCGAAGGGCATTTCCTAGCCTGTGGATTGATGGCTGTGTCGCCTGCATGGCACTATAACTGGGTTTGCAGAAAAAGGAGACCAACAGCTTGGTAATGATAGCAAAGCAAATAAATAAAAGTCTGGGTCTGCGTGCTGATAAATCTCTTACCATGGACTCTGATTTAGAGAGGGGGGAGGGGGGGAAGGGAAAAAAAAAGCAAAAAAAAGCCTCTTTTTCAGCAATATATCCTGAAAAGCACAGCTGCAAATCACTGGGGGCACAGCCATGTCCCCTCTCTGCCACAATGGAAAGAGGAGCCAGAGCCCCAAATTATTTGCAGCTTTGGGAGGACACATCCTACCCGTGTACATGGGAGGACATAAAGGGAATTTCTCCCTGACGTGGCTCAGATCAGGATTTGGTGACACTTGGGAGTCAACATGTGGCAGAGAGCACATGGTGAAGATGCTGAGTTAGGGAGGAGAATGGCAGCGCTTCTCTTATTCAGCATCCAGACCCCATAGGATCCCTCACAAGCAGCTGTGGGTTGGATGCCTTGGGCCATCGGGCAAATCAGAATATATATAAGAATAAAAAAACCCACACGTAGGATTTAAAAAAAATAAAATAGAAGGATTTCCATCAGCCGTGATATGAGCTCTCGCATCTCAGTGTGGGACATCAGTGTGGCAGCTCCGGGGACAAGCTCTGATGGGGAACGGCATTAGCAGCTTTTACCGGAACTACATCCCAAAATAGTCTCATTACTCCTCGATACGCCGTGTCAGCACCCGGCAGTGAAAATAGTCCACGCTGATGCCTTCAGACTTCAGCAGAGCCATAATGGGAAACAAATTGCGCGAGACTCCCAGGCGATGGAGTGATGGCAATCTGCATTTGTGCTCTCAAGCGAGCCGGGCTTCAGCTGGGAATTCGATAAATACCAGTAGAGTTAATTCTCTGAGTGTGGAGCATCTCTTTGGTGACGGACAAGATTGGCAGCTGTCAATGGAGCTGACAGCTTGCCGTGCTTCATGCCTGGCAGAAATGGAGATGGAGAAGGGGAGCCGATGGGTCTTGCGAGTCTAGAGGACCAAAAATCAGTGTGCAGGACAGCCACTCCTGGAGCAGCCCAGGAATGGAAGCAATTCCCTATGGATATATGCCGGGAGGTATACAAACCCTTTAAATTCTGCCAAAAGGGGGAAAACCTCCACTAAAATTAAAAGAACACTACAAATGGTGCACACTTTAGTTACTCCAATGAGAAGCCCTGTGTGCTGACCTGCTCTTCCCCATACATTTCTCTTTTTTGTGGCAAAAACAGCGGTTCAAGCTGTCTGGGAGATGTCAGGAGTGGTCCATGGGCTGACTTCTTGAGTCACGAAGCTGTTTTACGAAGTCCTTACATATCTCTAGCTACTTTGGAGGATGGTTTTTATTCACCTTCTCCCCGACCTCTTTGCGGTTCATGTTTCCAGGCTTATTCCTGCCGAAGCCACCAACCCTGCTTTTTAATAAAAGCTGGGCCTCCTGTACGACTCTAGGATCAAGGGATTTAAGGCAAACCCCACCAATTCTCACATTACTTAGACCCCAAGAACCGGCAGTGCTTCAGCTCGGGGTTTTTCCCACCTGAAGTTGATTAAAACGAAAACTGGAGAGCTGGAAATGAGCCATAAGAAACACTGGTCTGAACTTTTTGCAGGAGTAAAAGGGGAAAGTGGCAATGAATTGCTATTATGCACATCATGTAGTCCCTGAAAGTGCTGCTGAGTGTAGTCATACATTCATATAGAGTCAGCCAGGAGTCCATTTTTACATCACCACAGACAGGGAGGTGGATATGTGGACCATTATATATTCCCAGCTGGAGAAGAGTGGCTTTAGCTTTATGTCCAGAAAGCCCTGGCATTGCTGTGGGCTTTGGAGCGGCTCCGTCTCCTTTTTGTCTCTCTTATCACCTCTTGCTTTCATGGGATGGTGTCAGGCAGTGTAGCTGCCTTTGCTCCTGCCTCCTTGACCATCACCGCCCTTCCAGGGATGCAGGGATTTGGGAATTGAGCCCGAATGCTGCAGCGATGCCCTTAGCATTCATACACCACCCTCTGCATCTCCAAGTCACTCTGAAAAATATCTATAGCACCAAATCCGGATTTCCTCCCCCCCTTAAGCATTGTGGCTCTGGGCAGGTTTTGACCCCGTGTTTTCTTCTGGGGGGGTGGGATTTTTTTGCTTTTCTGGGTGCTGCTAACAAGATCTTGCCTCATTTGGGCTAAAAAAAAAGCCTTTTCTGGCTGTGGCAGCCGCTCACCCCACAGAGCAATGCCGTCGTTTGGGAATATTTGCACTGAACACAGTGTAACCATTTGCTTTTTACATAACGGCAAAGTTTTTTCATAGGAGAAGTATTTAATTTTAATTAGCGGCCGAGATTGCTCTTTCTCATCTTCCGCCTCTGTAATCCTTCCCTTAAATTAAAATGAATTTTTTGTAATTGGAAATTAGAAAAATTATTACGGATTCACATGTAATAGCAGGCTGTATTTGAAGCCCAAGTCACTGTGCATCCCTTTTAGAAGAAAACTGGGATACAGGTGGCTTCACCCATCCCATCTGCCTTTCGGTGCTGGGTCTGGAGACCTCCCCGCACCTTTGGGTTAAAACGCATGATGCTTAATTGAGTTATCCAAACTCTTCTCCCCTTTCCACCGGGGTGGACTTCTCCCGAGGTTTTGAACCGAAACAAATTGCCTCGTTTCCTAGTTAGATCTCCCCGGGGTGAAGCTCTGCAGCAAATTAGGTATTAACATCTGTACAGCTCTGTTATCCGCCATGCCAATCACAGCTCCATAATTGCCCACAATGTCTTCCCTGAAGGATGCCTGCTTGTATATTTAATAAAACAACCAAACCGGGTCTCAAATTTCCTTGCTTGTATGAAAAATTCATAGCTGCAGTTCCCGGTAAGTGTTGATCCGTCGTACGCCTGCCATCGGCTGTGAGGGGAAATCCTGAGCCCAAGGAGATGCCGGCAGCATGATGGTGTTGAGTGGCTCCTCTCCCAGCGCATCCCGAGAGATGCACGCCAGGGATGCAAGGGGGAAACTGAGGCAGGGAAATGAGAAGCAGACAGCGGATTTGGGGTGAAAAACCCAGGGAAATGAGTTTCCCCTCTTTGCAGTATGGAGTTGACTTCAAATATTCACCAAGCCCAGAAGTGAGTTTTAACTCACCCCCACACAGAGGCTGCGGCACCGTCTGGGGCTTTCCAAACTTCTCGGTGGCTCGAGCGCTGCTGGCAAGCGGTTTCAAGCTAAAATATGCACCCGAAAATGTAGCGTAAATTGTATATTTGATTGAAAAAATTGCAGTTCATGCTGTGTTGCTTAGTGACATAAATCATCCGGCAGTAGGGCAGAATACTAATGCTCGACTTGTGTAAGGAGCTGACACGGAGCGGCCTAGGTAAGGATTTATCTACCAACCAAATGTTGTTCCCAGGAGAGCAGCACAAGCGATTCTGCATAACAAACACACTCCTCGGCTGCCGGATATACGGATATACGCACGGACGCAAACCAGGGGCAAATGTATCCACCTGCTTCTTCGTGACAAACTATCTGGAAGAGGCTGGTGCAGAGGAGAGGAGGAGTGCAAGTTTTCTGCCTGGGTTTGTGGTGCTGATAGAGAAATAAAAGCGCCCAAATGCACACAGGCAGAGCAGTGTTGCTCTGTCGGCATTACCGGCCGAAACCTGAAATGAAGGGGAAGATTCATAGGGAAGTTTTGCTTCAATTCGGTAACATTATGGAGCTTTTTTTGAGAGGTGTTTTTTACAGGTCGTCCCGAGCCTCCTGGCCGGGTGGAGGGAAGCTTAGGCACGGGAAGGAAAGGACCCATAGCAAGCCCAGGGTGGCTTTGAAAGAGAATGAGCACCCACGGGGCGATGCTCAGAGCTGTATCACTCCCATTTTGGGGGCTTGCTAATTGCCCATCTGGCTTTACCATCCCTTTCAGCTCTTTAAACCACTCACCATCCCACATCGGCATCTGCCTTTGGAGGGGATGAAGCCACCCTGAGCCCCATCCTGGGGTCTGGCAGCTCCCAAAGGATACAGAAATCCCTGGGGGTGCATCTGGCGCTAAGTGCTCTACAAAAAGGCACTGGGCTCTTTGAGACCACCCTCTCCCATCTTCGAAGCAGAGCAGACAGCTGGCAAGTTGGGAGGAGAGACGTGTTTAATAGTAATTAGAGATGTTTATAACTGAACAGATGATGAACCGGGGTGCGGGGAGATTAAAGCTGAGATTTGCCAAAGGGGTTTAGATGCACGAGCCCAATTAAAAAGAACAAGAGGAATCAGACTAAATTGAGGCTGAGTGCCCAAATCCCTTAAGCCTCGGCAATAGATGAAGGGAGAAACGAGCTCTGTCTGCATTCTGCTATGTCCCAGTGCTGGATTGGGCCCTTTGCACCTCCCACGATGGTCATCGCGGTGTTGATCCACGGGACGGAAGCATGTGGGGCACATTTGGGTTGCGATTAACAGGACCATAGCCATGATGGGCTATGATGACCGATGGCCACCCGGTATATATATCCTGGCCTGTATCAGAAATAATGTGGCCAGCAGGAGCAGGGAAGTGATCGTGCCCCTGTACTCGGCACTGGTGAGGCCGCACCTCGAATACTGTGTTCGGTTTTGGGCCCCTCACTACAAGAAGGACGTCGAGGTGCTGGAGCGTGTCCAGAGAAGGGCAACGAGGCTGGTGAGGGGTCTGGAGAACAAGTCTGCTGAGGAGCGGCTGAGGGAACTGGGGTTGTTTAGCCTGGAGAAAAGGAGGCTGAGGGGAGACCTCATCGCTCTCTACAACTCCCTGAAAGGAGGCTGTAGCGAGGTGGGTGTTGGTCTCTTCTCCCAAGGAACAAGCGATAGGACGAGAGGCAACGGCCTCAAGTTGCTCCAGGGGAGGTTTAGATTGGATGTGAGGAAAAATTTCTGTACTGAAAGAGTGGTTAAACATTGGACCAGGCTGCCCAGGGAAGTGGTGGAGTCACCATCCCTGGAGGTATTTAAAAGACGTGTAGATGAGGCTCTTAGGGACATGGTTTAGTGGGCATGGGGGTGTTGGGTCGACGGTTGGACTCGATGATCTTAGAGGTCTTTTCCAACCTTAATGATTCTATGATTCTATGATTCTATTTGGGGGATGCTCCCAGCTCCCCGGGTGATGTTCGTCTCGGCACGTGCAATCAGCAGGGTTACCTGCTCCTCCTGCCAAACCGCTTCCCCA
Source organism: Pygoscelis adeliae (assembly GCF_000699105.1). Lineage (NCBI taxonomy): Eukaryota > Metazoa > Chordata > Aves > Sphenisciformes > Spheniscidae > Pygoscelis > Pygoscelis adeliae. The sequence goes on from NW_008824657.1 coordinate 1,654,855, forward strand.
CGAAGCCTCCCCAGGCACAGCGTCTCGCAGCCCCTTCTTCCCGACACGCTCTTATCTTCCCGTAGCTGCTTCCTCGGGCGTTGCAAATACCACGATCCCTTTTTTCCCAAATGCTCCAGAGGGGAAACCGGGCATTTAATTTCCAAATAAACCCCTCGGATTCTTTTTTCTTCCCCCCTGCTGCTGCCAAAGTGGTTGTAATAATAATAATTAATCATAAGCAAAGCTCGCTCTTTTGAATGGGACAATATCAATACTAGCTGGCAAGCTATATCATGCTTTACAGACGTTAACTAATTAATCCTCAGAATAACAGAAGGTGCTTTTTAACACCTGAATCATGATGAGCAAGGCAACATCTCTGGGATAAAACCCTTCCTTCCTTCCTTCCTCCCTCCCCAAAAAGAGATGGTTTGGGTTTGGGGGCTGCGGGCGATGCTCAGGAGCATCCCAGGGGGACCAGCATCGCCTCGTGCTGTGGGTTGGACAGGCCTCAAATAAAATAAATAAAATCCTATAAACCCCAGGTTGAAAAGCAGAGGAGAGCAGGAGCCTTGGAGCACAACACCCCTATTTTTGAGGGGGTCCCTTTCCACCACGGAGCTGCTTCTTTAATTATTAATAGTTTATTCCACTTTTCCCTCTTTCCTCTAATTTACTGACTTGTTCGGGGGTTTTTTTTCTCTCTCAACTAGAACAACGGGAGTGTTTTGAAGCTGGAGATGTAATAACGCCGGAGTCTTCAGTTTCCCTGTTATGATTCCTCATTATAAAGTTATTTCCCCACGATTTGAAATATAAATGATGCCTTTGATGTCTGTGTTTTAAAAATTGCTCTTTTTAATTTTCTCCTTTTAATTTTTTCCCAACAAGATGCTCACAACCCCCCTCCCAAACACCAGCACCGCTTAACTCAACCCCACTGCTCCGATGCGGCTTTGTAAACACGGCTTGGGCAGAATAAATAAAATGCCTCGAATTGCAAGATTTTGCTTTGAACAAATGGGATAATTAGGGCAGCTGGAAAAAAAAAAATAAAATAGAAAAGAAACAGCCTTGAATGCGATTTCTTTTCTTTTCTTTCTTTTTTTTTTTTTTTTAAAGGAGGGGGAAATAAAGCCCAAGCCTCCCTGCTTTTGAGCTTTTTATCAATAAATAAGAGGCAGCAAGCCCATCTGGGTGAGGAGCGCTGTCAGATGTCCCTCCGAGCTGTGTCCCCGCCGTCATCTCCAGCTCCTTTTCCCCTCCAATTTGCAGCGGTGGCGTGGGATGGGGGGCTGCAATGTGTTAGCGGCGGGGAGGTGCACGCTCTAGATAAGCCCCTGCCAATTTTGCAATAAACTTACTTAATTAAAAGCCGGAGACTCCTGACGCTGGGGTGATGCCAGCTCCCGCTATCATTTCCTATGCATGCAAATATTTTAGCCTTTGCTTGAGCATTGCCCATAGGGCAGCAGGGACATATAGAAGAAGGTATGTGGCTATATAGGGAAAGCATTTTCCCACCAGCATCCCTGGGTGGACAAGCGCCCCGTATCCGATAAAGCTTTTTCTTGGCAAAGCCGGTGTTCGCAGGCAGGAGGGAGCCTGCGAGCGCCAGGTTCTGCCTGCCTGATGCTGGTGATAAAAACCCGGTTGCTGTGAGCTTAATTAAAAATTATTGTTTCATTTGCGTGGTGGGGACCCACCCTTCGCTCACAGATGGATCCGTGGGAGCGGGTTCAGTGGGATGTGTTATCCGTAACAGCAATTAATAGAGCTGAGGAGAGAGGGCGGCACCTTTGGGAGCAAATTAGGAAGAGGGGAGAGGAAAATTGATCCCAGCCCAGGCTGCAGCATCCCCTAGGATTGCTGGGGAGATGGAAGATGCTTCCCAAACAGCGGGACTGGACTTCTACCAAGGCAGATAAGTCAAGGGGAAAGCACAGCTCTATTATTTTTTTATTTCTTCAGTTTAACATTTCCCTCGCCTGATTGTTCAGCCGAATTTCCAGAGGTGGTGTGTCTCTTCGGCGCTGAGCATCCCAGGAAAGCAAAGACATTAATGCCATCCTGGCTGCACAGCCCTGCACCGGGTCTGTCCGAGGGATGCTGGAAGGAAGCATGTCCCTGAAAAATTAATATCAAGTCGGGGTATTCCTCTACCCTGTAGTACACTCAAAAATCGTAGCCTGTTGGGGACTAAAACCTGGTATCTGGCCACCACGAGAGGCAGTTCCCAGGGCAGGGAGCAAGCCCAGTTCACCAGCTGGATAAACAGGTTGGCAAAAGAAAGTTCAGGAGCGGAGAATAACTCTTGAAACACTTAAAAACCCATGGAAACCCCCAAATCCAGGGCAATTTTGTCCCATCTCATGCAAAGCCCAGCACCACCCTCCCGGCAATAGGGACTGAGCATCCCTGCAAGGCTGTAAATCACCGGGATGTGACAAAGATCCCGGATAACTTTCCTAGCTTTGTGGCATGTGGGTACCTCGAAACAAGCTGCAAATTAAGATGAGAGTAGACGAGACTGTATTTAAAATCTATACTATGCTTGTTTTTATCAGGTCCCCAAGCTGGATGTATTATTATTTTATAAAAATAGGATATTAAAATAAGAATCTGGCTCAGATGAAATTTTAACAGCAAGTGCGATTTAAGTTTTCATCTTCTAACGATGTCCAGAGAATGGATGTCTTCTTGAAAAGGACAAACCGCGAATTAAAGTGATAGTCAGATGATAAAAGCCTTCACTTAAAATATATATTTCTTCCCCATGTTATTAATAACATGCAAGATTAATATTTTAAACTGGATGAATTTTAAAACACGTCATTTCCGAGCCAGATTGAAAGCTTTTCGCTGAGGTTATAGCGTCGGGGGGGGGAGGACCCCACCCTATATTCATTGTGAGAGCGCTATCTATATTTTATAGATATTAAATATAAATCTCGCTTTCCTCACCCTCCTCATCCTCACCGCATTTTCTTGTGTCTATTTGCACTTTGGAGCCAACACTAACCTGACTACTTTCAAAGGAGGCAGGGATTTGTTCCGGGCAAGCCAAAAAAGCCCTTTTTGCCAGCAAAAAATGCCAGCCCTAACAGACGTTACACTTTTAAAGGGCACGGGAGCATCTCCGTGCCGGGTCCTCGTGTGCCAAAGCAGGAGGGAGAAGTCCATAACTCACTGCAGGGCCCGGGATGCATAATTTATCCCTTGCAATTCTCCATCAATTGGTTATTAAAAGTGCCCTCCCTGTGATGGGCTGTATTAAATATGTACGAGGGAAGAGATAAATCTAGTTCCCAAGGTAACTAACTCCCAGTTATGGTCCGTAGGGAAAACTTTGCTTATTTTGCCACAAAAGATTGGTTATTTGGCCCATTTGGGGGTCAAAAATCAGTGCTTTGGTGCAAAGCAGAGCAGCATCCCTGTGTATAACCTCCACAAAGGTCTCTGCATCCCCGTGGGCTCTCCAATGACCATGGGAGTGTGGATATAGTCATATATTCAAAAATAAAGTTGAGGGCTGGATCTGTTGGCATCCAGAGCATCATTTTTGCAGAGCTCAAACAGGCAAAGAGTCATTTCCCTCTATGGCCTGTCGATGAGGCGCAAAGAGCATCCCAGTGTCACTGAGCTAAACAAAATGGAAATAATTAAGAAAAAAAAATAATTTCCCAGAGCAAAGCACCCTCCGAGCAGCCATTCTCTCCCTGCTAAATGCCAAGGATCGGAGCTCAGGGTCTCGTTGTGATAATGACTGTAGAGCTGATGGTGAAACTCCCCGGGGCAGAAGAAAAGATTTGGGAGAATAAAACTGTTCGTGCTGGAAAATATTCAGCTATGGGAGGCAGCAATGCTGGGGGCAGCTGGGGCTGGCTTTATCGAGGCGAAGGTGCCCTGAGCAGAGCGGGAAGGAGATGGGGGAGCTAAATTGCCTCGTTCCAGTCTCGGGGTGATTGTGTGCCAGCAACTTGTGCATTTTTTTCTTCCTGATGTGGATATTTGGACATAATCCACCTCCTCTTGCTCAGTAATGCTCTTCATCCTGCGAGGTCCAGGTGGCGGCTGGTGCTCTCGGCTGCATTTTTTGGAGGGTGAAGCGGAGGGAAGAGGTTGAAGCAATTGCCCTTTGTTTACAGCAATAAATAAAAAGTAATAAAAAGCCCATCATCAATCATAAATAAAATTAAAAAGCCCAGAGCAAATGGTCTTGCTATGTCCAAACTCCACTGTTTCCCTATGGAAAGCCATATCCAAGAGCCCCAGGTCTAAAAGCTCTGGGTTTCCCCATCCTTGCCTCCCATGGGGTTTATTTCCTTGCAAGATTGTGGCATGTTCTTCTTATTTTCAGGCATTTTTGGCCCCCAGCAATTTTATTACCCCCCATTTCCTCGTGCTCAGCATCACACCCCCAGGTACTGTGATGACCTGAAGCTCTCTGCATCCGATTGCCCTACTTCTTATCTGGCATCATCTGCAAACCGGGAGAACCTTGTACCATAATAATGGTAACGTAATAATGTACTGCTGCCATAATTCCTTTGCAAGAAAAAAAAAAAAGGAGAAAATAAAGAGGAAAAAAGCCAACAAACCTAATAAAATGGGAGTTTTGGTGCACATGGGCCCAAATGATGAAAGATGATACTCTTTGGAAATAAAGGAAGAGGAGTGGCTCCAGACACATAAACATCTAAATGGGGATGTTCGAATAATTCAGGCAGAGGAACAAATAAAAAGAAAAAGCTTGGCCAGAGGGGGGGAACAGCTCAGGAGGCGGCAGATCCAGGCACGGCCAAAGCAGAGGGAGGCTGGACTGGGCTGAACCTGGCGGCCGGCAGGGAACGGGTCAGATCCTGCACACCTCCAGATGCTTTCCTCCACCTTGTAAGGATGGCATCAATAGATGGCACTCAAGAACTGCTCCTTCCTCTTATTGCAAACCTACGGACGATGGAGAGGTCATGGCTCAACTGGGGGGCAACTTTTGGAGCAAAGAGGTGCTCAAATGGCCTCGCAACCCCCCTTGCATCGCACGTGCTCGAACATATTTCAGGTGCCTAGGCATGGCGAGGACGCGTTCAAAAATAGCATAAAAACTGCTGAAGACTTTGCAAGGACACAGACCTAGGCTGATGTCGGGATACCCCAGCATTCCCATATCCAGTGCTCCCGGTGCCAGCGAAGGGATAAAAAACCCAGGGAGAGAAGGAGGGCAAACCCCCCCTAACCTCCTCCACCAAATTGCTTTTACTTAACAGTTTAGGTCAGCTTCAAGTAGGTCACAAGGATGTGTGTATCTTCAGAATAAAGTCTTTAATCGGCTGATGGATATGAAAAAATAAATTACAGTGGCAAAATGTAATAAACGTTAAAGGGAAAATGATGAGGGTAATATAACTACATTGATTTAACTAGGATGATATAGAGGAATTGTCTGGTTTATAGGTCTTTAGATGTCTATTAGTGGCTCTGTATTAAGGAATAGGGCTGTTCTCTTGATATACTTAAGAGCTGTCAGTAATTCCTATTTCACAGTCCACTGCTTCAATTCAGAAAGTGCGGTGCAGCCCCAGCGACCCCATCCTGGGCTCGCTGGAGGGTGACCTCCTGCCAAAGGTTTCCTTTGCAAGCCGGCGGCGAGCTCAGCAGCCGGATTATTCAAGCCCGGGCCGTGGCAAAGAGGAGCCGGCGGTCCCCTCCCCGGGGACTATGGTGGCATTTGTTTTAATAACTCCTTTGTTATGCCCTGGTGTTCCTCCGCTGTGTGAAAACTTGGCTCGTGTCGGGGGAAAAGACCCCCAAGGCTTCAATCCGCAAGGTCCAAATCCTTTTCCCACATTTAGGGCCATATCTGCATTTTCAGGCCTTTAAATGCTTTTTTACATCTACCTCTTCGTACCTAATTTTGCCCAAGGGGTGGGAAATTGGTCCTGCTCTTACTGCTCTCCCTTTCCTCCTCCTAACAAGCATTTCAGCCCAACTCCCAGGGTGCTGGCGAGGCCAGCCTTAATGAAAACATGCAAATATTTTTCCCAAGCAGAGACGGAGGCAGGGAGTCAGGAGCAAATTCACCCCCCTGGCCCTGCCTGAGCTGCTGCCAGCAGGTGGGTTGGTCCTTGGCCAGCTCCGGCGAAGCCTCTGGTTATCCATCGACCTGCGAAGGATGCTTGTAATTTGGAAAGGATGCTTGCAATTGAGAAAAATAAATCCTGGTTGAATTTCCTGGATGGAAGAGGTAATGCCTGGCCATGGCAGCCCAGGACCACAGAGATATTTAATATTTTTCCCTTTTCCATTTACTTCTTAAACCCCACCAAAGTGAGAAGCATCCCAGCCCGGAAGCCTCCACCATGGCTAAAACCAGAAGATTAAGCTAGCCCAAATAAAAACATCCAATATCATTCTTTAACATGAAAAAGGACAGATTGGCACAGTTCTCTTCCCAGCCTGCTCACCGCAGAGAAATAATAACACCCCTTAATTAGACCTGCAGGGTCTATGTCCCTGTTGAGGTGAGGCTGGGATGCAGCTGGTGGCGGTGGCTTTTCCTGGGTTTTTCCTCCTGGGAGAGCTCGCGCAGGAGCAGATGAGCACCCTGGTGCCGCCGGCCACCTTCTCCTCAGCTCGTTGCCCCGCCAAAAAAAAAAGATGGTTTTATTGAAATTGAAATTGAAATTTTCTAGGGGGAAAAAGCAGTTTTCCACTGGGAAAAGGCAAAAGGGTAGGAGCACAGAGAGGTTTGCAGACACCCGACATAGCCAGGGGAGGAAAGAGCAGAGGAGCTTTTGGGAAAGTTGCATCTTCATCCCACCTGAAAGAAGGCAACCAGCCCCAAGTTTTTTGCAAAATAATTGCAAAAAATTTGCAATACCTGCTTTTTCTCCGGGGTTGGTAGCTGCAAATGTCGTGTGGCTCCTACCAGCCTTGGGATGCTCCTACCATCCTCCTGTTGGGATGCACTTCCATGATGCATAGCATCCTCCTGGGGAGCAAGCTGCATGTCATGACAGAGCACATTTCAGCTGGACACAAAAAGGTTCAACCCTCCGACAATGGAGCAAGAGGGATAGCACAGACCTCTACACCAAAATCCAAACGAAATGCTGAATAAAAAAGAGATAGGACAGGTTTGATCCCAAAACTGCCTTTCCCCGCTTCTTAGCAAGAAAGAAACATTTCAAAAAGTATCAGAAACATGATGGAAAGTTGTTTTTCTTGATATTTCATAACATTTTCACCTGCAGCATTTTGGCTGCTTTCTTTTTTTTTCTTATGGCTTATGAGTAAAAGAGGTTTTTATTGAAAATCTGCTTTTCAGGAACAAGAAAATCAATAAAAATATATCAGTTTAAGCCTTCGTTAAAGAACTAGGTAAAGGTGCCCCTGTGCAAAAAAGAAAGCCGAAATGTCTTGTTCGAATTAGACACCGGACTTTTAAATGTCTCGTTACGAGAGATGAATCCCGCACTTAACGTCGAATTTTTTTGCATAACAGTTTGTAAAGATCCTGGTGCCATCGTGAGTGATTCATAAACCAAATAAAAAAGGGCTAAAATCATTGAATACGTGGTTTGCAATGACTTATTTGGCCAATTCCAGCCATAACCGAATTCCTGAGGCTTCAATTATCTCTTTAGCATCGTCAGATTGGGCTTTGCATGTGACAGTTTTACCCGTTGTCATTCCCCTCCCTTCTTTTTGTTAACAAACAAAAAATAAGGATGCAGGGCAATTGATCTGCCATTTTTCTAAGCATCTCCTACCCTCCAAGTGTCGAAGTTTCACCTTTGGGAATGGCTCCAGAGAGCTGGTAGCGATCTGCATCCTGGCACATGTATTGGACTCCCGGGGAGCTGTTACAGTGATGCAGAGATGCACTTTGCTTCAGTAAATCCAGCAGTCATTTAACCCCCCTGAGCACATATATATATAATTTTCACCATCCCTTAGTCCAAGCCAGGGCGCTGAAGGACAAAGTTGACTTCTGTATGTTTAATATATTAATCTCAGCTGTTCTTTGATTTCTCTTCCCAGGCATTTTCACCTCTACCTCCTTTTTTTTTTCTTTTTCTTCCCTTTTTTTTTTTTTTTTTTTTTTTTTGCTGGACATATTCCAGCAGATCCAGGATGTGTTTGATATCGCTCCTACCGTATCGAAGCATTCAAGGCCCACAAATTTCAGTGAAGTGTGGAAGGAAAGCAAGAGATGTTTTTACCTCTCTGCCTCTTCTCTGAATCGCCCGGAGCCCAGACTTCTCTCTGTCTCAGCCATGTGATACGGCTGCAGACCCAAAGTCTCTCTCTGAGTCGAGGGGGGAGGCTGGTGCGATGGGTAGAGCATCAGTGCACACCTCTGGAGATGGGGCCAAGCCTTTGCTCCAGCACAGCTCTTCTGTACGACCTTCCAAAGGGCAGGCAGGCTTGGAGCTGTGCTTCTCCAAGGAGGTGGAAAGCTCCTGGACCATCTCCCCATTGGTCCTTGCATCTCACTCCTGACACTTGCGTCTTGCTCCTGGTGCATGCATCTCAACCCTGGTGCTTATATCTCCCTCCTGGCGCTTGCATCTCCCTCCTGGTGCTTGCATCTCACCACTGGTGTTTGCATCTCACTCCTGACACTTGCGTCTTGCTCCCGGTGCTTACATTTCACACTTGATACTTGCATCTCCCCCCTGGTTCTTGTATCTCCCTCCTGGTGCTTGCATTTTGCCCCTGTAACGGTGGGCACAGCCAGGCTCAGCAGGCAGAGAGCCGCCCCAAGCCCTTGGGTCCCGACTCCTCCACCACCCATCAGGTGGGACAACGCAAGGGGTTTGTAGCCTCCCCGTAGGAAGGGGCATGTAACAGGAGATACGTTGGGGTTTTGTTCCTCCATCTGCCCCTACAACACACTGGGACCATGCACTGAATAGCTGGAAGGGGCTTAGATGGGCCAGGCACTGTGGGGGTAGGAACGGGCAGGATCTGTCCCAGCACCACCAGGGTGAGGGAAGAGGCCAAGGGAGAAGAGGTGCAAAGTTACCCCACTTCAAGGGACGGCTTTTGGGTGAACACCCATAACTCAAAGCTTGGTTTTGCTTTACTAAAATGAAAACTCTCTGTCAACCCATAATATGGATTAAACCCACAGATGGAGAATGATGCGGCTGAAGGTTTCCGCTCCCCAAGTGTTCTGAATCCTGATGAGGGGGTGGCTCGAGTCACCCCAAAACCCCACACTCAATGTCCCCCGTGTGCAGGGGTCCCACCACCTGCACCGTGGCTCTCACCTCCCTTTGTATTTCCATCGTGGCTCTATCAAGCAGGATAATACAACACATAACGCATAATAACATTTATTGCTGCAGCTACAGAGAGAAAGAGCATTTCTCAAGCGCTATAGGAGCCATATGTGGGTAGCACATATATGTCCCCATAAGGGTTTGTCCAAGATTGCTGCAGGAGAGCAAGCTGAGGAATTAGGAACAAAAAAAAAAAAAAAAAAGGGGGAGAAAAAGAAACTCCCCAAAACCCTTTGGCATCGAAGACCTAGGTGGAATGTAACATCTTGAGAACAAAACACATACAGTGTGGAGAGAAATAGCTATGTGTAATGGACAATATATATAGGCAGAAAGAAAACTGTCAGCATCAAGCTGTTCTTGTGAAATATTTGTCGATGCTAATGTTGCATTTCTCAACCTGAAAAAATAACCAACCCACCATGAAGTGACGCTTCATGTTCAAAAACTTCTGGTCCAGGCTCCCAGGGTGCGAGTGCTGGGATTTCGGGTCGGACACGTGCCAGGGAATCGCTCTGGGCCCCAAGCTGGAAATGGAGCCCGTTTTTCTTTGCTAGCCAAAGACAAAAGTCCCCCCCCCGCTCTGCTTTCTGCCAGTTTACCCGTCACCCCAATTAAAGGGCATCCAGCAGATGAGAAAACCTCCCCAGCGTTAATCACGGCGGTAACAACCTGCAGCCACCAGAGCAGCGTAATAAGGTCACATCCAGGCAGCAGAGTAACCCACTCCTCCTGTCACCTCTCGTCAGCCCTTTCTCCCCAAATGCCCTTTAATTAAGGGTCGCTAAAGACTTTCACTGCTTGGAAACAATCCCAGGCCCGGGTTTATATCTGCAGCAGAAGGAATGGGCATGGATTTTTGCAGTGAGGAGAAGGAGCGAGGGGCTAAAAATGATGCTCCATTAATGGACATTAATGGACATTAAAATGAAAATAGCCCCCCCCTGGGCTCCCCCATCAGCTCCATGTCCTTTTGGCACTGCCTGCCTTTGGATAAATAAAATATCAGGCTCAGGTCTGCAGACGGAGCTGGGAGAGGCAGAGTCACCGCCGGGGTCACTTCCCAGCCCTCCCCTTCCCTGCGTGCTCAGCTGCTTCCCAGATGCTGACTAATCCATTCGTTATTAGTTGATAACGAGTGATGCCCATTAACGGCAGGGACTGCATCTTCCTCCGTTTTGTGCTGTGCCAAACATGCCGCCAGCACGCGATGAATAAATGAGGCTGTAAGGAGGCAGCTCAGAGGTCTCCGTGGGACAAAGATGCGTCTGCCCCCAGTCCTGCTTTTGGGGACACGTCCAGGTCTCCTTCTCTCCACATGTTATGTCATGGTCAAAGCCGCCGCAAAGCTGTCATAGAGGTGGCCAAAGCCTTTGGGAAATTGGGATTGCGCCTCTCCACGGCTGAGAAATATTTGGACCCGCCCAGAGCAGCCTTGTATTGGAAAAGGATGAAATCCTGGTAGTGGCTTCCTACCTCGGTGGAGCGTGGGGAAGCACCACTGACCTCATTAGCAGGTGTTGGAGATGAGGGAGGGGGTGGGATGTCTCATTATGGGGCATTTTGCCCACTAAGGAGCTACCTGGCATAGAACCTCTGGACATCACAACGTCCTTGGGTGGGAAAAACGAGATGTGCCATCTCATGGGACATAGCTCTCCATTCAGGGCTTTTAGACCTGGTGACCAATTCCAACCTGATTTCAAAAGACACATATCAGTCTCATAAATATATTTCATTAAGAAAGGAATGGGGAAGATCCTACAGTGCCCGTGTGGAGACGAAGGCTGCAATCACAAGCCCGATCCTTAACTAGACACTAGACACTCCCCACCAGAAGGAGGTACAAACACCTTGGCCCCAAGGAAGCTCCTAGAGGGGCTCAAACCGCCTTAAACAACCATAAACCCAAGTAAATCCAAAATCTGGGGACTCTGTGAGTATCAACACCGGTGAGCAACGACTGGAGGCTCACAGCTGGTTGCTCCCAGGGGCCACAAACTGGGAGAGGCATTTTGGGGCTGGTGGCATCTAGGGGGGGAATACTCATGTCCAGGAGCTCCACAGGCTCATCAGGCACCAGCAGGAGCCGCCTGCCTTAAAGCAGCTGGAAAATTGAGTGAGCTCGACAGAGAGACACGTCTGCAGATGAACATCTCGGGCCCCCTCTAACTGCCAAGCTGCTAGCGAAACAGATGGCTCCAGGTTAAATGTGAATTGCAAACCTAAAAAATAAAAATGGTGTTTGTGCCCTTCCCTGCACCTTTATGATATATAAAGATACAGAAAGCGGTTTTATTTCCTTCAGAGAAAAAGTGTAGGGCTTTTGGTTTTTTGATTGGGTTTGGGTTTTTTTTTTCTTGCATTAGGGAAAACAAGGCAGGTTTTTGCCTGCCACGAGCTGGGGGAGCTCAGCTGCTTTTTGGGAGTATTTCAGCTCTGGGAAGGGGCAAAGCTTAGGAAAAAAAACAAAGCTGCAATGCAACTAATTGCATGAAACATGGAAAGAATACACGCTGGGGACTCCAGGGTCCCTTGCCCATTTTATAGATGTGCAAAATCCTTCCGAAGAGCAAGAGAGAGATGGGAAGATCTAACAAACCCGTTCTCCTCCCTGGTAAGCCCAAACTGGGACCAGAGCCGGGAAAAGCCGTTTACACTTCCCAGAGATCTCTGCAGAGTCAGTTTGTAGAGAGGCGGCCGTAAGGGCCCTTTCCTCCTTCAGCCAGGGATTACAGCATAATTAAGGTGGCATGTCAGAATAATTACCTCTCCCAACCAGGGAGCTTGTCCCTGGCTCCAATTTATTCTCCTGAATTGGAATTAGCCAGGAAGTCATTTGTGAAGGGCTGTGTTTTTATTTGGTTTAAAGAAGCCAGCGGAGAGGTAAAAACATCCCCTTCAGCCCTGCTTTCCCCTTCTTTCTCGGCTTCGGGGGCAGATTTATTCCCTGTGACAGTCACTCAATGCCATATCACAATAACAGCCCAGTCACTGGCTTTAAATACAGGTGGGAGAATTCAACAGAAAAATAAGATCGTGGTTGCTGCGTACAAGAGGGCATTTAAATATCTTTTCTAATGTAATGATTGCTGTTCAGACAGAGACAAAAGAGAGTATGCGCCTTTTTGGAAAATAAAACTTGCACCGCTTTTTTTTTCCCCCATGTAGCGAGAAAAATATATTATTCATATTGAGACAAGGACCAGCTGAAGGATTTGCAGCTGAGGCTGCGGCTGGAGCAGCAGGAGTTGTGCCTGGCAGGTTCAGAGCGAGGTGCCGGCTGGGAATGCTGCGAGAGAAAATCAGCATCGTTGCAAGCAAAGAGGCGAAACCCATCGTGGCTTCACCCAAAGTGGCACTTTCCTCTTGCAATCGGTGAAACCGAGCGTTTTCATTTGGTTTTGTCAATTAATTAAACTTCTGGTTCACCTTTTAAAGAAAGGGAAAAGAGGGGAAAAAGGGCTTCTTAGGAGCTTTTGAAAATATCGCAGCAAAATGTTTTGGCACTTCTGAAACAAAGCCTTTCACTTCAGAGATACCAGGATGAAACACCTCGGTGTTTTTCAAAGGTTTTCTGCTCTTTAATTCTTTTTTAACCTGAAATTATTCATCTCATTAACATAATCCTGAATTCACACTGCTCTGGTCCTCCTCAAACATCATTTCCAGCAGATGCACAAACCGATCAAAAAAAAATCTTTGCAGTGTATTGACTTAAGGCCATAATTTTGCCCATATCCACACCTTATTTCTAACTCCTAATTCCCTGATCAGTAAATACATCTCTCAACCAGTGGCGAGCAATGCAGCCCCATGAGAAACCCGTCTTGGGCTCCCAAGATGCCCAGGAGAGTTTGCAGGAGCCTCCAGGCAGCTCCCAGCCCCGGGAAGGATGGGGCTGAGGCGGGAACGCATGCCTCTCTACGATGCTATAAATATAAATATGGGTGTGTGGCGCTCGGTTTATTGAGATAAATTCAGAAGACGTTCCGCTGGCTTTATATAACATGAAGGCAACGCACGTTTACTTCTATCTGTCGCTGATATAAATATATATAGATATGGTCCATCTCGGTTTGGGCACATCCTCATCGCTGTATATGCATTCCTGTAAACTGTACATCCCTCAAATGTGTTTATGCCCCAGATGAATGTTTATACCTGCAGCTGGGTGCATTCCTTCAAACATCGTATTCGCATCCCTTTGCATTTGGATGCGCCTGTGGAAAGATGAGCCTGGCTCGAGAAACCTGTGGGTCTTCATAAATCTCCATTTCCAGGTGTGTGGAAAGGTGAGTTTGTGCATGCACACGCCCAAATCCAGGAGCTTAATAAAATGCTGCAGGTAGGGAAGGTCTGGGGGACTTTTGTCTCCTCCTCAGTTGGTCAAAGCCACTTTACCGTCAGTATAATTCCCCGGATTTCATCAGAGATGTGTTGAAGAAGCCCTGTCAGTGTGGGCAAGAGTCTTGCAGTGCCAGATGATGCAAACTGGATGCCACTGGTGTGGCGATGGGGCATTTGGAGATGGCACGGGACGATGCTCACCCCTGCCTGGAAGCGTGGGAGTTTGCAGTGGGGTAGGCAGGTCACCAGGGAGGGGCTTTTGGGGTGTGGGTTTGTGCACACCCCTCTTCTTTCTTGACTATTGTGGTGTTAACTAGCGTAATGGTCTCACCTGGGTCCTTTGGGATCACTCTGCCCCCGGTGCTGGCACCCAAGGCATTAAGGGAGAGGGGATGCAACAACTTGGATGCAGTTGGGATGCAGTGCCCGTTACGAAATAAGCTTAAAGCATCTCGTTAGCTGAAGGGCTGAATTCTCATTTACACTCCAGCCTCTCCAGGCTGCGCGGCGAGGGCTGCAAACGCAGCTCCCAGAACCCTTTTATGTTCAGAACAGCTCAAGTGTAAATGAGAATCAGGCCCTCCAGTGCCATTTCTTTTCTTCCAAAGAGAAAAAATCTCCTTGACTACAGGGAGTGAAGCGGGTCAAGATGGTTTGGGGTTGACTTAAATCTCCTTGACTCCGTGGCGAGCGATGGCTGTCCTTCACTTGAGAGTAGAAATGTTTAAGCTCCTTTCCGAGGCAAGGGTAGTTTGCAAACCGAGGCACAGCATCCGTGGAAGACAGAAGATGTTTACCCCATCACTCCGGTATCAGAGCAAAGGGGCTTTCCCAGTTTCCCTCTGAGCAGTGGTCTCCTCCGAGGAGCAGACGAGCAGGCGATGGTCAAGGTCAAGGAACTCTTCTGGCCTTCACTCACAGAGAAATGACATTGCAAAGACATGCCCAGCAGACAGCAGGTTTCGCTGCAGTAATCTTCCCAAATTTTGTGCTCCATTGCTCTAAAAGAGGACACAGTGTTTTGAGTGTAGTGAAATAAATCTGGGTGCATGGGTAGCTGCAAAGGCTGTGTCTGCTGCCGTCGGGGATGAAAAGCAACCGCAGTGATGAAAAGGAGACGCAACCATGTGTAGCGTAAATACCTGAGGATGGTATTAATTAGCGCAAAAAAGAGGGGGCGGCAA
>NW_008824657.1:1669687-1679289 GCF_000699105.1 Pygoscelis adeliae
GTGAAACACACAAAGATGTTCATCTTCTATTGAGTGGGTAATGAGGCTGTAACAAATTAATATCTGGGGCTGGAATGTGTTCAGATGAGGTGATGAGGACATATCAATGCCTGGGAATGAGGATTTTGGAGACGGGGCTGTCAAGATCCCCCAGGATCTTCAGAAACTATTTGTAAGGTCACTTTGACCCTATTGATGACACCCTCTTCCACGGAAGGTGCCTGTTCCCCTCCCAGAGATGAACCCACCGCGGCTGCCGGCACTGGCACGGCCCCTCAGTGACTCCAGTCACCTGCTCTGGGGCAGGGGACACCAAAGCAGCCTGTCCTTGCCATCCCCGCTCCCGTCACTCCGCGCTGACGGAGCAATGGGATGCGATGCGCTTGCTGATTCATTGCCTCTCCTGGCGACGTCGAACAACCCTCTTAGGAGCTTCCCTTAGCACTTAATCAGAGAAGAGCTTGTCTGTGGCATCTTAAGGACTTCTCAGGTGAGACACATACTTCCCTGAATAATAAAGTGAGCTAATGTACAGGTGGAGAAAGGACAAGATTTTTTTTGACACTGCAACCCTTAATATCTGATTGCAGCCTATTCCCGTGACAGATGCATAGAGAGGTGACGCTGGGTTTGGTGAGCAACTTATTTACTGTCTTTTTACCGTTCTCACTTTGCTGAAGCCTGAGCAGCCTCCAGCCTCATGCAATGATCCTTGCAAGGTGAGATAGGGTCCTCCTCACTACAGGGACCACATAGGGAGAAGTTAAGTGACTTGGCAGGGGTTGCAATGGATCTAACTCCGATTTCCCAACAGAAATCACCCCAATTATTAGCCTAAATCATCATGGAAGAGCTCTGACCTCCATATTCTTCCTTTACACCAAGGAGAAGATGCTGGAGGAAGCTGAAATTCAGATTCCTCACTTTTGAATCACATCTGCTGCTATTGCTTGTGTTACAGCAGCTTGCAGAGCCCGGTGGAACTGGCACCGCATGTGCTGGATGCTACCCACATCCAGCCCTTCAGTTATTATCATTGCTATTGTTATGGAATAAATCATTCCTTAAGCTTCTCTCTCTCATTGCAAATTGTCCATGAAACACTTGCAATCTCTGCAGAGAGACACCTGGGTTGACAGACTAAATCAGATCAGTAATCAAATCCAGATCCCATCTTCTGCTACCTGGTATGAGTTATTAGTACCAGAAGGTGTTGAAGGAAAATGCAAGAATCTCTGCAGGAGGAAAAAGAGATGTGTAGGAAAGGTTTTTTCTGCTTAGATCTGAACTAGAAAGATCTGGAGCTTTCTCATAATACGTTATTTAGCCAATAATATTTACTCTTTTATTTCTAGCTATTTGAGGTCTGGGTCTTAACAACAGTTATGCCTGATGTTTGCAGCAACCAGACCTTGGGTCAGTGAGTTGCACCAGTTACCAACACAAAATAGATAAGGCAGGAGCACGAGGGCTGATGCAGGGCAAGTAGGACCAGCAAGGATGGAGCAGGAAGGCAGCTCCTTAGGTTACTCCTAAACTTGGACAAAATTTATTTGGAGTCATAATTGTGCGAAACACATGTTTTAATGGCTTGCAAAGCTTATCCTGAATAGAGTCCTACACCTAGCTGACAGGGTATGGCCCGTGTGCCCCGTTTGGCATGTCGGTTGGGGGCATCGAGAAGTGAAAATTTGCCCTCAGTCGACAAGAGCTCCAGGTCTCTTCATTGATTTTTGTTTTCCTCGAGATTTAGGTCCTCTTGCCCATATCTTCTAATAAAAGCCTCAGTTTTCCCTGCCTGTGAACCCCTCTGCCCAGCACAGCCGTATTGCTGGGGATAAAGGGCCCTGGGGAGCAGAGCAGCACCGGCTCCCTGCACTGCTCCGCACCAGGGTCGATACCGAGTCGCTGTCTCTAGTAATTGGACTCCTCCTAGAGACAGGCGAAGCTGGGGACTTGAAACTGCATTTGCACCTTCTCCTAGGATTTTTTGGCTCAAAGTCTACCTGTCTGGAGAAATCAGATGTTTTTTCAGAGGCTGATGATGGGGAGAGGGCAGTGCATATTGCACCCTTGCAACCCCCCCTTAATTATTCAGTTGCACCAGAAAATGATGTTTTCTTTGTTTGCAGGTGAAGATTCAAGGCTTTATTTTGTACGGTGGGTTTTTTTCTAGTGTATTTTGTCCCATTCCCCTGGTGCTTTCCTTGGCAGAGAAGCCAGCGCTGCCTGGGCTAGCAGCCCCCACTTTCTTGCTGCTCCAAAAGGCAGTCAGATCTGGAGAAAGCAAATGGGATGGTGGATTTTATTTCATACCATTTTAATAAAGCAACACGGAAGGAGTTGGATGCCTCATGACATGTAGCAAAATCCAAACAAGCTTGAAGCCGTCCCTCTGCCCTGGCCTCAATTTCACATTTGTTTCTATACATGACTGAGTGCCAAAGCATCAGCAAAGGCTTAGAAAAGCCCTTCCACCACAAAAAAATATTAACCAGGTGTCTGAGAAATCGTGGAGAGAGATCAAGCTCCCAGTTTCTTCTTGCTGGAGAACCAGAGGCGCTGGTGGATGGGTTTGATCCCTGCTCCAGAGGAGAGATTTCCACCCTCCGGATCCGTGCTGCCTCCCGCCACCTTCCCCACTCCAGCACTTCCCCGAGGATTGTGTCTAAATGGGATTTGAACTCCCCCATCCTTATCGCAGACTAGTGACAGCTGACCGAAGCCTAAGGCTTATTCTTTCTCACTCTTGAAAAAACCTGTATACATATATATATCTCCTTTTTTCCAGCTGCTGTAGCATCGACTTTATCTTCTCCCATTTGCACTTTCTCATTCTTCCAGGTTTCTTGCATTGCTTGGCGAGGGGCACGCATGTTTTAAAACACTGCAGCGGTGTTGCAACCCAGCTGGCAGGAATAAACCTCGCAGGTATTGCCTCTGGATTTAGCCCAGGGCTTTGCAGAGGGAGGATTTAGCAGTCCCAGGGTCGGGGTGCAGCCACCCTGAAGTTGTATACGAGTACTTACAGGGGACACATATTTCTCGCTGTATAAGAGATTATATCCGAACAGTGGGATGCAGCCTATGAAAGGAAAAACTCTTGACTTGCCCCATGCAGTACTTACCCAGCTGTAAAAGAAATCCCTCCCTTTTATTCTCTCTGCTGGTAATCAAAATCGCCAGCTTTGTGTTTCAAAGCCCGTCCTCGGGAAGGCTCAGGCTGCACCCTGCGAGGGGTTGGGGTGACAGGGGATTTTGGCATGCTCAAGCATCAGAGCGATGCCTCGTATGCTTATCCTTGCACCCAGGCAAAAGCCCTGGCATCCTCATCCCTTCTCCAGCCTCTTCCCTTTGCAACGCCCCCACCCACAGAGGGTGGGTAAGAGTGTGTTTAAATCCCCTTAACGTGGTAAAACTGGGGTGCAGGACCTGAATTAGGGTTCCCAACATCATCTGGTAGGAGCTTTGGGTGTATTTTGGCAGCATCATTTCCAGAATAAACCTTCTCAGTCTACACGGGGAAGAAAGAAGAAGCTTTTTTTCTGACTGTGGGAGCCATCATTCGAGCAAGAAATGCAGAAACAGATATGGGTCTTCATGAAGACCAGGCTGGGGACATCTCCTGATGGGTGCCTCTGCCCTCGCCTCCCCGTGCAGCAGCCCAGAGCTTCTGAGCTGCTCAGACTGAGCAAGCAGAGGCAAGCTGCTTTCCAGGGGACAAGCAATTGCAACGATTTTGCTCTGTTTCAGGGTGTATCTCCTCCAGAACACCAGGTTTAGCGGCTTTGGCTCTTGCCATTCCTGTCACCGCCATGAGCAGTGACCAGCTATTTCTCAGCAGCGTAATCTCACGGCCAGAGCGCTGGGCTCATGGCTGGATGCCTGGGCCTTTCCCTGGGTTCACCCCCCGCCCCGTGCGAATCACTTCCCTCCTCTGCCCCCCAACATCCCCCCAGCCCCTTCTCAGTTTAGGTAAACGCAGATACAGATATAGGTGCTATGGATACGGACGATACGGATATGGGCGTGGACGTGGACATGGATATGCGTGATAAGGATATAGATATAGATTTTATAGATATGGATGATATGGATATAGATATATAGAGAGATACGGGTATAGGTATAGCTATAGATACAGATTATATGGATACAGATTATATGGATGTGGATATAGATTATACGGATATGGATGTGAATGATATGGATGTAGCTGCAGATGCAGATATAGATGGTATGGATATAGATGATACGGATATGGATATAGATGATAAGAATATAGATATTGGTATCAATATAGATGAAATGTATATGAATATGGCTATTTTTATAGATGTTATTGATATGAATATGAATGTGGATGTGGATATAGATATAGACAGGCATAGGTATAGGTATAGGTATAAGTATAGGTATAGGTAAAGGTAAAGATAAAGATAAAGAAAGATAAAGATAAAGATAAAGATGATAAAGATGATAAAGGTGAAGATAAAGATAAAGACATAGGTAGAGGATATATCTATATATAGATAAAGATAACAATATAGACATAGTCATAGATACAGATATCGATATCGATATAGATATAGATTCAGACATGATGCTATGAGAAAAGCAAGTTATTTTGGAGCATTAGCACAGAGTTTGGGCCACTCAGACCCTCCTCAGTGCTACGTGGGGAGAAAAACCTCACCCACAAGCCGAGAGGTGGAAAGGAGGGGAGAGAAGTTGAGCCGTCCCACCTGAAGCTCCTGCAAAAGCCCCTGCTGGGACAAAAAGCATTTGTTACATTAATCAGCGCTAGAGATAGAGCCAAACAAATGAAAGTTATTAAAGGAAGGGAGATGGATGGAGCTCAAGGCATCCGTTTGTTTTGCCAGTGCCAAATTCGTTTCCAGAAAAAGCCTTTATCAATTCCCAGGGAATAGTTTGCCCTGTCAGTGCCGAGCGGGTGTTAATGTTCTTTACAGCTCCGTTAGAGCTGGTGCAGTGACACCAATCTAAAGAAGGGAGGAAGGAAGGCTTAATCAGCCTGTCACTGACCAGTTATTAACATTTTAGAACAAGGGCATTAAAGGAGAAAATTCTGAGAGGTCAATTTGTACTTCAGGAGAGAAGCCAAAAAGATAAGGAGGAAAAACTAGGAGGAGAAAAGCAACGTCTGCCAGCCAGCAGTCACGATGCCGGCCATGAGGCCGGGGTGGATCCACCTGCTATCGCGGTACCCAAAAAATGCAAAGGACCTGAGATGGTGATGGATGGGCATGGGACCCTGCAGAAAGGTGTTTCCCCCTGGTGAGGGTCTCCAGCTGAAGTCAAGCTTTCCACCCCTGTCCTTGGCAGCAGTTTTCCCCCCATCCCTGCACTCACTTGCGGTCTCTGCACCCCAGAGGCAGCTGCAATTCAACGGGGCCGTGTGCGATTGCTCTGCAGAGCCCTGTGGGATGAAAGCTGTGTGCTTAGATATGGTTTATCCTTTCCAACCCCTGATGGTAATCCGGGATTAGTCCTTCCAGTATATGATTACGTTTTGCCCACTCTCTTTGAAACGACACCGTTCTGGCCCTTTTCCCCGCAGCTTGCCCCACCAACCCTTAGGAAAACCGTTTGCCAGGCTCTGATTAAACCCTGCTTGCAGCAAAGTCCCACCAGGATCCCAAATGATTTCACGCACATGTCCCTCCCGGTCTGTGCCGAACCTCCTCTCTGCTCCTCGCCCCGCTGCAGAGCTCAGCATCCTCCAGCCTCGAAACACCCATCACCTCTAATGTCCCCACAGGGACCACACAGGGACCAGGCACAGAAGAGCATATATTCACCTCTCATAATAAATAGCAGCTTTGCCTGCGACGGTGGCTTCTGGCCGTCGCTCCCCCAGGCGGCTGGATCTATAGAGAAACATCATCCGGGCTCCATTTGGGTGCACAGTATCAGCTGGGAAGCCAGCACTGCTGCTCCCCATTAGGTTTATTCGTTATATGTGTTGCTGGGCCATTAAAGGAGCTGTGTGATAGCTGTCTGGCTGTTTGCAGGAGCAGTGGAGCAGCAGGAGAGACAGCAGTCGTCCCTCAAATCATTTCTCCAGGGGGAATGAAAAGAGAGAGAAATAAAAAATTTAAAAAATAAAATAAAATCTGCAGCAGAGGAGTCAGGAGGGGCAACATTTCTAGTGGTTGTTTTTTTTTTTTAAGAGAGGAGATTTGTTTTGTTTTGTTTTCAAGCTCGTTATTCACAGGGAACCTGACTCCAACGTGTCTGGACTCTGGAAGGGCTGGGGATGCTCTTTAGGGTGGCAGTGCCTCTGGCGGTTAATGCAGGTCCTGCCAAAATAAACACGGGAAGGGACTCTTCGCTGGGGTTCAGTGCTTCTGGATGTAGCATTTGCATCGTAGAGCTGCCTTCAGCCCTCAGGTCTGTTAAACAGGCCAATTTCTTGCCTGGTACAGACCTTCGTCGATGTGATTTGGGGGGGGTCCAAAGGCTGAAAGGATGCACCCAAGGCCAGGCTGTGGATGAGAAATACTCACCATATTCTGGCCTCTGGGATAGCAGCTTGTCCTCCTCATTTATCCTACTTTTTCTGCCTCCCAGATGGGGTATACATAGCTAGGACCTCCCTTCAGTCCTGCCGTGAGGTTTTACTCTGTGGCTCGTGCTGTTGTGCCACCAGATATCCCTCGTTTCCCCCTCTCCCCTTACCCCAGATGCCCAGAAGAGAAAGGCAGAAAGCAGCAGCAAGTCCCAAGGTGGATCGAGCTACACTTGCAGACCTCCAACCAACACCCAGGTGTCTGATGATCCCCAGCCAGCATCCGTTACCCTCCACAGACACAGTAATTATTGCCCAGCCCATAATAACTGACTCAGCACAACTAATAAATGAAAAAAAAAAACCCTTATGTCCGGGGGTGTGCAAAGGAGAACAGATAATTGTGATGGATTTTTCTGCTGCAAAAGCTGCTGCATCCTCCAATCCCTCTGGTCGAGGGCTTAGCATAGCCCTGATATCCCCGACCAGGGTTTGGGGACCAAGCGAGGATGCTAAGTCCGTAGCAATTCATTGGAGGGGGGGGAAAAAGTAACACTGAGTCTCCAGTCCCAGTCCTCGCTTCTCTGATGGCCCCTCTTGCAAGATTTGAATCCGTGAAAGATGGTTTTAATACCCGATGTGCCGCAGGGACATTTGTTTGGCGACAGCTTGCGTTAAAGTCAACCAGCCTGAATCCACCCAATAAATAAGCCGATGCCGAAAGTTGGGCTCACCACAATGCGCTTGGGAGGGGAGCGGGGGAGATGGATGGATTTTATTATTGCCATTAAGGCTATTATTATTATTATTATTATTATTATTATTATTTATTGGGAAGGCTATTATTATTATTATTATTATTATTATTATTATTATTTATTGGGCAAATGGAATGAAAAGCAATTCTTTCTCCTGGTCCAAAGGCCCAATTGCCAGGGCTGGCTCGCGATGACAGAGCGCCGCGAAGCAGCACAATAATGGCAAATTATAAATCACCGCCTTTTGTTTCTGACTGAACACTGTGAGTCAGGGACTTACCCTCCGTTGCCTTCCCATAAATGGGATGATGTGCAAAAGGAAAATAGACACTGGCACTGCCCCCAAACCCAGCGGGGATGGTGGAGCCACGTGCTCCCGTGATGCCCCAACTGCCCCCCAACACGCATGGGGCAGAGGAGCTGGGGTTGCCTGCGATGACCCAACCCAAACAGCAATGCAAAGTGCTGAATTTGGCTTCCCTTTCCTCATTAGAGCTGATTACACTAATTGACATGTTTGTTTGGGGTTGGATATATTTTGTTGTCCTTTTTTCTTCCAACTTTTTTATTTTTTGGAGCTCGAACAACATGGTTGTTGCCAAACGGTTGTGAGAACGGGTGCTTTCCAGGGGAGATCCCAGATCTACAGGGACTGGCCACCTCCTCCTGCAAAGCAGGGCTAGGAGGAGCAGAGCCTTTTATACCAAAGGCACCACGTCCTTGTGCCTTTTCGGCACACTACTTCTTTTGCAAAGTGCCCTAAGCCTGTTTTAAAAGGATTAGCTGCCTCCTGGTGATTCAGACATGGCTTTCCATGAGAAAATTTGCTTGCATTCCATGGTTTCCCCCAAGGAATTGCAGGTCTTGCTCTCACCCCGCTATTAGATTTGGTTAATCTCTATAAAGCAGAGAGGTAGGGATACTGGAAGCCACAAAAATATGGGATATGGTACTCAGAGCAGCCCAGAGATGCTTCTCCCACCCCTTGGATGCAGCTTCTTCTGGGATGGAGCACCTTAGCCAAGTGCACAGCTGCCGAGTTACTCAGGTTTGCAGCCGCTGCAGCAGTGAGACACCAGCATTCACACACTTTAGTCCCTTAAAACTAAAATAAATGATCCCCTTGCATTCATGGCCCCTTCACAGGGCTGCGGCTGTGAAGTTCATTTGAAAGCTGTCGCCATTGGGAGCGTCGAACTGCCCCCAGCCTGCCAGGGCGCATCGGGGAGAGCCACATTACCTCCTCAATCAGCATTAAATTCCCGATCAGCCTGGCTGATTTTTGAAGATCTTCCATCTAAAGGTCGAGCAAATCATCTGCTGCGGAGGCAGAGAGAGGGAACAGCAGGGAAGCAGGCACCGGCACAGCGGGAGCAAGGGATGTCGCTGCCGGCTGTAGACCATCCTGGGCTTTCCGTTTCGGGAGCTGGTTCCTGATGCTGGCTGAGCCCAGGGACCAAAAGGAACAAGCAAAACCCTGAGGCATCCCCAAACCCAACAAATCTGGAGTTTTCTCAAGAAAACAAAGTCTCTCCGAAAAGAGGGTGATGCTGAGCAACAGGAACATTGTACTGTCCAGAGCAAAAAGCCTTTGTTAAGTGGAATTTCCTTTCTATAGATCTTACATATGAAATTTTAGGGGAAATAGGGCTTATTTTTGTCCGAAAGCCAAAACCTGAAGTTGAAACCATCCAGTAGAAAAGGAGATGGAGCACAGCCCTGCTTCAGCCAGACTCACCCCTCCCTCTGCCTTCCTCATCCTCCCCCTGGGAGCATTCAACCCCACATCTCCTCTCCCCCCATCGGGTACCCGAAAGGCAACCAGACCCCCAATAACCCTCCACCACGGTGCACAGCAAACCAGCCACCAACCTGCCGCCCACTTCCCTCGTCCCCTCGGTCGCCGTTACAAATATCACAGCAATTCATTTCAGCTTCCCTGTTTCTACCAGGCGGACGTGTGACCCCCGTGGATTAAACGGGGCCGTGGCTGTGAAGTTCGCTTGGCCCGTTAGCAGATTAGTTATATTGTGCCGCGAGGCACCCGGCGAAATCATCAACGAGGCACTTATAGAATTAGGACCCGGCGTTTAATCGCTTCGCTGGTGGCTGAGTGTTATTAAATTCTCCCGAGTTCAGCAACTTTGTAGCCTGGCTCCTTTTTTTTTTTTTCCTGCAAGACTCAGAGCAAAGCTTGGAGCACCTGGGGAGCTTGGGTGAGTCGGGGTCGGGAATGGCATCCGAGGAATGTTTTTCTTTTAATGCCGTCAATCTGTCTTTATCTTGGTGGTCAAAATGGATTGATGGAGGAG
>NW_008824657.1:1679338-1720631 GCF_000699105.1 Pygoscelis adeliae
AATTGGTGGGAATTGGGGTGTTCGAACCCAGAATTTCTTCCCATGCCCCATCCATACTCCATCCGTGTGCTCCGAAGGAAGGCCAAGACTGGGCAGCTTCATTTAGAAACCAGAGAAAAAAACAGAGCGAAAGCACAGACTAGAAGAATATTAATATTTAATCACAGCAGGCCAGAGGTTGCCGAGGCAATTGCTGTTAAATATTATTGAAACAAAGCATTCATATTCCCACTGTAGGGGTAGTTTAGAAGAGCTGCCTTTTGCCGGTCTGCGCTCAGGATTGGTGCCATGAGTAAATCTTCCTGTTAGGACTTTTCCCCGTGGAGGGGAGGGAAGGGATCCGCAGATAAAAGGGGGGTTCAAAGCTGCTTTTTGCAAGAGCCCTTTCTCTCTGCATCAGGGATCGCTTTGAGGACACCTGGTTTTCCAGCAAAAAGCAACAAATATGCTGGGGAAAAAGCGACAGCCTCATCCATTGGGGCTCTGCATGTTAGGGGATATACATTTATATACCTGGCTGTCGCAGCGGGTTAGTACAGGGCGTGCAGCCCTCTTGCTGTCCTTGTCCATCTCTTCATGAACCAAGAAAGGCTTTCTCCATCCAGCTCTCCTGCCAAATACTCCTTCTGTCTCCACTGTCTCCCTATCCAATATAAGATCATCTTAAAAATACATATGTAATTAATTAAGTTAAATAACCATGGCTCCACTGGTGTTTCACTCCTTCATTGATTTTTGGTGGCAACCTGCCCATGCTTCCTGAATCTTGGGCCTTAGAGAGCCCCAAGGAGATGTTTTGGAAGGCCCTTCAAGGGTTGGCATCATATCTCAACACCACGCTGCTTTAAATCCTGCAAGGGGTTAAGCCTCGGGCAGCAGCTCCTCGCTACCAGGTTTGACATGTCATTAGCAGATTTGATACCTCACTTGCTTCAAAGTGGGATTTCTTCCCTGAGAATTAATTCTAATTTTTTTCCCGCACACAAATCATTAGCCTGGCTCTCCAAATGAAGTGCTAACATTTCCTGTCACCTCCTGCTCCTCACTCCCTGCAATTCCTTAAAGCTGCTGCAATCAAGACCATGAAAAGCTAATCAATTAAGCCCCAATATATGAAGAGCTCATGAGCCACTGTGAAGAACCCAACACATCATTACCGAGCTTGTGAAATTTCTGCCTAAAGAGCAGATGTGTGGAAAGCAAAAGCATACGGTGGCCCAGGGTCCTTTTTCTTCACCACTACCTTCACCTCAGTGCTCCTGGCTGTGTCAAGTCATCTCTAACTTCTCAAGTGCTTTATGACCAGGAGGGGACACTTGTCTTCTCCCTGTTGGCAAAGAGAGATATTGGGTGTAGGATGGATCTTCCATTACAGACATGTTGAGATGCTGGTTATGCCCCAGATGATTTCATCATCCCTATGTGTTCTGGGTTTTTTTCCTTTGGAAAATCTCTTTATAGAGAAAAGGGTTTTCTTCCCCCTTTTTGACTGAAACCCCCAGAATCCTACAAAACACACTCCCACACCAAAAAACCTCCCCTCCAAACAGCTCTGCTTTAAGCTGCCAGCCTCAGCCAACCCTTTCCTTTAGGTCCTTTAGGTTCCCTTTCCTTGGTTAAACACAAGCATCTGCATCAAAACACAAAATACAAAGCTTGCCTGCCCTCAGATTTTAGAACCGAACAGTTATCTCCATGGAAACCCACATTTTTGCTTTTTTTTCCTTTTTTTCTTTTCAGTTCAGAAACCAGAGCACCAAAGCATGGAGCAATCCAAGGGGTGACGTAAGAGTGTCCATTTTAGCTACCAGCATGGCAGGAGGGATGCATCTCATTTTTCTGGAGAAGAGCTGTTTGTACGGGATATACCTCTGTGCTTTTTCCAAGCAGAACACCTCAGTTTGGTTAAAGAAAAGGCTTTTTCCATAATATATCAGATGCGGGCTCCCAGGCCTTGGATCATGGCTGGGCAGTCCCATGTCAGCCTGGTGCACACCTGAAATCCAGCTCTATGGATTTCCAGACTGACTCCATCAGGCTTTTTGCTTGAATTGCCTTAAACAGAGGCCAGCTTCACTCCTGAGGGTGGACATCATGAACCTGATGAAGGTTTCTTCAAGCCCTCGGAGCCGCTCTTAAGGCAAATCTCCCCATGGGCTTGGGCAGATCTGAAAACATCATGCTTACATGAATGAAGACATGACTCTGCCTTCCCAAATATTTTTAGTTTCCAGAGCTAAGTATCTTTCCAAAGGGCAAAATCCAAATTTCACATCCAGACCACCTCAAATGCTGGAGCAAGGTGCTGACAAATAAGCTGTGGCTGGTCTCACTCAGCACCCTCAGATACCAGCGCCCTTTCTCAAGGTCGTTCATCTCATCCAGCATCTGACGTCTTCCTCCAAGCATTTGGCACTGGCCGCCTCTTGGGAAAAAGCTACCAGATTTGCATCTGGCGATGAAAAGTTGGGTTCTTTAGTAGTAAATATGCTCATGGTGATGCACCTTTTTGGATGAAAATTGGAGTTATCTCTTCTGCACATACTCCAGGTCATTCTTAAGGATGCCCCAGCGCCTGGCGTCTTTTGAGGCTTTATCTGGTGCTCTCAGCCTGAAATTTCTTTCCATGGCACCTGCGGGATGCTTTGTCCAACGCTCAGGAACCTGCATATCAGGGATGCCGTCTCAGCCACATACGACTTCAATATACATACGCCCACACATCTGATTTCTAAAGCCCCTGTTGTTTTGTAGGATAAAAGCTGCTGTATATTAATACCATTATCAATAGGTCTTGAATATTGCTGGACTTCCTAATTATGCCTGACGACATGCTAAATGACAGAAGTGAAGTTTAAGGTCAACCACAGAAAAAATTAGCCGTGGCTTCTGCCTCTTAAGGGGACAGATGGAAACCACAAAATGGGTCTATAATTTTTGCCAGGCAGCCCGACCTCTCTGCACTGTGCTTGGACCAGAGCTTCACGGCTCTGCTCCACCTTGCACAAAATGTTCTGGAGCGAGACTCCTCATTTCTCTGATTTAAGAAGTTTGCGATGGCCCTTTCCTGGCAAGTAATATTTACAGGTGAAAATGCAGGGTGATATTTAGAGGTAAGTGGTATTTATAAGTACATATGCAGGGAAATGTTTACAGGCAAGATACTCATGGGTAATTATAGATCAATACTTCAAAGCAGAGTAAATAGAGAGGTAAAGGACCTTTGCTGGTATGTTACAAATAAATATTTAGATATAACAGATGCACATAAGTATGTGCAGGCTATATGAAAGAGATAAAGATTAGAATTTAGATGGAGCCCTTTTATAGGGAGGCGAGGCTGTACCATTAGCAGCACATCCATAACTCAGCAACAGAAGAGCATCCGAGCAACACTATCAGATCAGCCCCACGGTCCATCAAACCTGGCGTCGGTCAAAGCAGCTCCTAGCAGAGATGTAAGTAAAGAAATGAAGGTCAGAGAAGTCTTTTTTTTTATGTTTAAGGAGCTCTGACACCTCCCCATCCCACTGCCCCTGCACAAAACCTGGGACCAGAGCCGCATTATACCTTTCCAGCTCCCTCTGACTCGCCACATCCAAATCTCCCTTGCTGATCGCACGGCGGCTCGTGTTTGACAAAGTTCAGCCAAGCAACAAGCAGCCTGGAAGGCCCTAAGATCCCTTAGAAATCCCCATCCAATTTATCAAGTCAAAAATTCAGCCGGGTGGGAGCTAACTGGGATGAAGCTCTGATCAAGGCAAGAGATTACGGTGGAGCCGGTTACACAAATCACAGCTCTCACTCGGGGGGGGAACGGCAGGTTGAAGGGGAGTTTTTCCAGAGCTGGGCATAGCTGGAGATAAGAGCCTGTTGTTGGTAAATAAAAATGTTGGGAAATCACATGTCTGATCAGTGTCCGCTCCCATCAGGTTTGCAGAAGCTGGCAGCATTATTTCCAGGTTTTTCACTGAGAATACTAAGGGCATTTGGAAAGGCAAGAACAAAGTTACAACTTTATTTGAGAGCAAAACAAAAGCAAACAAATGCATACCCAGAAGACCGAGCGTTGAAAGAGAGCGATGGACTATTCAGCCACCATCTGAAGCAGCTCTTGGACAGCTCATGACTGTTAAAAAGTTTCCCGAGGAGCAAATGCTTTTTTTATTTGTTTGTTTCTTTGTTTGCAGGGAGAAAACAAAGTGAAAGGATTGTCGATGCCTTTAGTAGTAAATGAAGACAAATATCCCCCAGCTGCAAAGATTGCCGGAATGGGAAAAACACTAGTTGTATCATTTTGGAAAGTGTCTGAGCGATGCTTTCAGGGTCCTCAGGCTTATTTTCCAAAGATGAGCTCTTGCACCCCACATCCCAGGGGGACCTGACACAAGCTGCAGCTCTCAGCATCACGGGTTTGGCACCAGCATGTGTCCTCTCAGGAGACACCCCTTCTTGCTCCGAAGACGTCAAGAGCCTCAGAGACCCGGTAGTCCATCCCAATGGTTTCACACCCTCAATATTTTGGAAAAAAATGCAGTTTCTCATTTAACTTTGGCCTTCAAACTATTTGTTCCCATTCTGCGTTTCTCTGAGGGCTTAAAGAACCCTTTAGTATCTGGCATTTTCTCCCTGTGAAGCTACTTAGACATGGTAATCAAGTCACCTCTCTGTCTCCTTTTTAATAAATTAAGCAGATGGAGCACTTTAAAGCATTTTTTTGCCAGCCCTTGAATTATTTTTTGTGGCTTTTTCTCAGCCCTGGCTTTCCATCCATGGTGCTTTACTGGCAGAGCTCAAGGAGGGCACAGCCACCATCTCTCCCCATCCCCATCTTGCTGGTGTCTGCTCCCCAGGTATCAGGGTCGGAAAGCTGTGATCAGCCTCAGTGAAGTTTTATAGTTTCAAACCTCTTGCCAGTCAGATACTTCAGACAATCCAGCTCATTAAATGAAAAGAAAGACTTTGAATTTACTGCCTCCATCAATGTATAAAGCCCTCGGCTTCCCGAAGGCCGCTGCCCAACTGGCATTATAACGTAATAGTCTTTTTCTTTTTTTTTTTTTTTTAAAGCAAGAGATAATAATTAAAGATTGGATTATGAGCTAGCCCGGCATCACAAAAAAGACACAACTTTATCATATTACACAGCATCAAAATTAATTAGAAACGTATTAATCTCTAATCTAGGAAAATATTGCAGGATCTCTGGCCTCAATATAACATCCCCCATACACTGACTGACAGCCTGCCCCTTTGAAAGTCTCCCTGCATCAGCCCTCCAAAGAAACCTTTGCAAAACTCTGTGTAATCAATGTTGCTTTGATTAGTAAGAGCTTCCAGACGTTCTGGCAGACAGGTCCCGCGATGCCTGCTGCGGATTGCCTTTGTGTGCGCAACTCGGTGCTTTGAGAGAGTTGTTTTAACAGCGTGAGTGAGTCAGGTCCCACTCCTGGTCTGCTGGCAAATCATCACTTGAAACACTTAGGAGCATATACGAAGGTGCCTAAAGTCGCATTGATCACTCAATGCCTTTGGGACTGGGGGTGGAGAGGGCTGAGCAGGGTGGGAATGCAGGCAGGAGAGCCCAGGCTGGATATCAGGTGGATGCAGCTGAGGTTTTCCAATGGTTTGCTCCTTTGTGCTTTGTTTAACCAAGCCACAGCAGGGGCGAAGTGGCTTCGATCCAGCGCTGATGATGCTACCCACTTCACCCCATGTTGGTCAGGATTTGGGGACTCTGCTGAAGCTCCAGCCCTTGGGGTTATTTGATTTTCCAGACCCCTCTCTTGGTCGCCTCCATTCCCCATGAGATACTGAGCAGGGGTCTGATCCATGAGTGAGAGCTGCATCCCCCAAATCCCAGATGGGGGTCCATGTTCCTCCTCTCCAGGAGAGCTGAAGATGGATACGCCAACCGGGAGGTGCCTGAGGACCACAGTGCTACCTGTATTTAATTTCGACAGGCAGTTATCAGAGCAGCATAGACATCCTGAAACAAGGCTTGAAGTGTCACACAGAGCAGCAAATCAAGGACAGCAGCATCACCATAATTTTAGCAACACTCTCTCTCATTTTTAAAGAAATCCCTCCATTCGAGCAGCCTCGAAAACTTTGCATTGGGCACAGGAGGGCTTGGGGTTGGGGGGATTTCGACCTCTAAGGAAGAGCCTGGACCCCAGTTGCTCTGAACGAAGCTGTCCAGCTGCAATAGCAGTGCCCAAAACTCCCCATGCCTTCAGGCAACATCACCTCTCCCCATTTCAGGCTTCGAGCTTCACTTACAAAGCTGATCATAATCTATATGGTCCTGTAGGGTCACCTGAATTTGGGACCCACTGACCAGTACTCATCTGTCTCACAATAACCTGGAAAAAGCAAAGAAACGGTGCTTGTTCAACGTCTTTCATGCAAGAAAGACAAGAAGCTTTGGGGCAACAGCCTTTTCTGACCTGATCCAAATATTTACATTATTCAAGTGAAAAGGGGCTCGAGAGAAAACCAAAGGAACCAACCCGGGAGGGTAGGATCCCTGAGCGATGAGCTGAGAGTCATTATTCAGCAAAGAGAAGTGCAAGGTAATGCGATGTGGGAAGACCACTTAAACTATTCATGCACTGCAGTGGTTTCTGAATTAATTGTAGCCTGGCAGGAAAACACCCAGGCATCCTGCTGGATAACCTGATGGAAGGATCTGCTGTTAGCCAAGCAGCAATTAGGAGGGGAAACAAGTCATTAAGCTGCATTAAGACAGGGATGGAAAGTTTTAATGCTAGGATATTCGTCAGCTGGGCAAATCTGGGAGGGGTTGACTCTTTCCTTGTTCATCTTTGGAACAACCTGCCCCAGGACACCCGGAGGACTGTGGTCCCCGTCGTGCTGAGGTGGGATTGCCCATGGTCTGATGCAGACAGGCTCGGTGCCTGCCAAAAAACAAGGATAAATCGAAGGACCTGCAGGCTCGTTGCTGCCATCGAGACAGATGAGGCTGCTCAGAGCCAGGCTCCAATGCGGCACATCAGCTCCTATAACTTTATGGAGTCAGCGAGACTCCCTCCATCTCCCTGAGCTGAGGACAGGTACGGGAGATTGAAAAGACTTAAAATTGTGCCTACAATTTAGGTATCGCATTTCTTAAACCACAGGGATCAATTTGTTATATCTCAGGGAGATTAACGTGAATGTACATGCATAAATACATATGAGAACCTGCGCATGTATATGGCTCCCTCTCCCTGCTTTAAAATATCCTGTCAGCCTCCTCTTGATCCTAATTGCAGCTACACATTGAGTTTATATCACAGACATAAATATATATTTATAATCTCGAGGACATCCTCCTTGCCAGCTGATAAATTCAAAGATGCGTAGATCACTCTTTGGGTGTCACCTACTGTCACTTGACCTTTACGAAAGAATAAACTGCAGCCATTTCTCCCCTTCTTTTCGCACGTACTGATGTTACGCCTCTGTAGTATTTGAGCACGTGGTAGGTTGTGCCCACCGTTTATATCCTTCGGGGTGCCAGTGAGCGGGTAGGGAGCCAGTGAGCGGGGCTTAGTGATGAAGTGCCGCCGGAAAAGCGTTTTGAAAGGTGGGAGAAACACGTGGAGAATGATGTGCCTTCTGTGCAGCATCCCTGACAGCTCTCTCAAAAGGGGGTTGCAGAACTCAAGGTGAGAAAATCCCTCTTGATTTCTTCCGGTATCCCTCGGGGCAGTTATCCACCCCATCCCATCCCATCCCATCCCATCCCATCCCATCCCATCCCATCCCATCCCATCCCAATTCACAGATTCCTTCCTTACTTTCCTGCTTTCTAGATCCCTGATGACCCTTTTATCCTGCAAATGCTGCCCTGGGTGGAGGGGACTCTGATTTTCAGGAGGAAGAGGGCAACACCCACTCATCCATCCCGCCTCGTTTCCTTGGAGCAAAGCAGGCGAGGATAGAAAAAACGGTGCACGAAGCAACGTGGTGTTTGCTGCAGCAGAACAGCAGAAGCCGCAGGTCAAGGTCTCACCCGGCACAAATCAGCCCAGTTCATAGCAGGATCCGTCCTCCCCTTCTCGGCTGTGTCTTGGAGGAGATCAATAGCAGAGAAGCAGGAGGCCAGTTTACCAATACAGTCTGGATGCAAAAGCCAAAGGCGACCTAAATATTGACCGTGATGTTCACAAAGCACTGAGAAACTGCAGCTTTATGGACCCCGGTGGCTGCTAAGTCCCAGCCCTCCCTGGCTGAAAAATGCAATAATTAGGGAGCTGGTGCACTCCAGTTCTGAATTTTGTTCTGTTTAATGAGCCCGTGCGTGCCTGCGCGAGCGTATTCACACGCCTTTCCCTGTAATTGCTTCTCAATCGTCCTGAATACGACACTGACACAGCCTTCAAAGCACGCCGCTGGTCCGGGGTGGGCTGGATTCAGACCAGGATGAGCCGACGGGCAGCGGTGGAGCCACAGCAGCTGGATCCAGTTTGGATGGAGACACATTTTGCGTTGCGTCTACCTCTCCCAGGGCCCAAAGCAACACCTCTCCCTGCATATTTGTCACTAAATCAATATATTTGCTCAAATGGCAAAGCTCAGAAGTCAGCTCTCTCCCATGCAAGCAGCTGTTTGAAGGAATCTACCTATTTTAAGGCCATTTTAAACTCATAGGTGTCCACCCGGTGAGAGGAGAGCTGCAGCCTTTCTCATGCTGTGTCCCTGCTCCATCTCTCTGCTGTGCTTTCTTCCTGACAATGACAGCAAACCAGATCTGGTGTGAATGGGGGTTAGCTCCCTGCAGAGCTTTGCCAGTTTCTGCCAGCTGGTGGTTTGGCCCGTCTTGGATTTAATAATCTCTTTTGCCCATCGGATTTTATGGCTAATTATTATTACAACAAAAAATACACACAAGTTATAAAATGCAGCTGAATGAGAGTGATTTGATTTGCGACCCTTTTCGGTGGTTATTTAGTGATTTTTTTTATAGCCCCTCCTTAAAAGACAAGCAAATCCCCAGAGGAAGGGGGAAAAGTGTTTAAAACACAAACAAATATGCTCTCCATTGAAGATGATGGCTTCAAAGGGGGCAAAGAGCCACGAGAGCCATCTGCCCAGTGGCCGCCCGCCTTGCCACTAGCCCCCACAACTTCTTTGCCAGCAATAAAGGATCTCAGAGAAAAGCTGAGCTTAATTAGAGCCATCCTACCCACCCTAAATATTGTTTCCCCCCTTGTACAGATGTTTTCTCCATCATTTACTCCTAGTTTCATCCCTGAGTCCAGCAGAAAGCAATGTAAAGCTCCTCTCCGCCTTACGTGCGTGCAACGGGTGCTGCAGCCTTTTGAGGCTACGCTGGGATAAAAGTGCCCAAGGCAAGAGATGACGCCTTGGCTGCTCCAGCAATTTTCTCACCACCCTTTTAAGGTCTGTTTTGGGTTTTGCAGCCACCAAACTGCATCTTTTGGAGTAAGGATTGGACCTCCGTGCTAACACCAGAGGGCAGGGAGGGCAGGGGTTGGGGATGCCCAACATGTAGACGATGCAGGAGGATGTGGATGAAGAGGGATTTGCAGCGCTGCTCCCACGGAGGAAATCCTCTTGCTTGGTTCTTGTGACTTCTTAAGGAAAAAAAAAAATCAAGAGATGAAAAAAATTTGCAGTTTGCATCTGCTCGGGAGAGATGGGTTTGTCTTTATTGGCTGCACTCGTTCAAGATCCTGGTGAGGGGAGAAATCCTGACATGAGTGATTGGGAAACTCAGGTGATGGAAGAGGGAGAGCGAAAGGAAAAGGTTTTTTTTTCTTCTCCCGCAGGATTGACTTAGCACTATCCATCAGGAAAAGACTTTCCATCAAAAATTGAGTGAGAAAAATAGCACCTGGGAAAAAGCAAGAAGCCTGCAAGGAGAGCGGCCCCGCTCGGCGCTGAGAACTCTCCTCAGAGGTCAGCAAACTCTTTTCGGGGAAGGACTCAGCAGCGCAGGGGCACCTCGGCAAGGCAGCAGGGCGAAGGGAAGAAGAAATTAAGTGTTATAGAAAGAGATGAAACGGGTGAGGGAGGGTGGAAGAAAAGAGGACCCCCTGGAGCGTTTTGGGAACCGAGATGTTCTTCATGCGGGATGCAAGGCAGGGGATGTCAGAGCTGCGCCGGAGGCGGGGCCAGGCTGTGAACGCGGGGGACATGTCTTGCTCAGCGGCTCTTTGAAGATTTGTTTGGTCGCTAAGAGCTTGGAAAATGATGCCGTTGGCTCGGTGGGTCTGCTTTGGCCCCGGGAACAAGCATCTGGGGGGATTGCAATAGAAATATCCTCATTTTAGCCCAAGGCTGGGGTCCTGCTGCCCGGTGGCGCGGTGATGCAGAGAAAGCCCTAAACAGGGGGGGCTCTGACCACCTATTTTTGAAAAATCCTGGCTCAGGTGCCCTGCAAAGGATGGAGCTGGAACGGTTTGGGGCGAGAAAAGCTGCGGCATGGCAGAAACTGCTGCAAAGAGCCGACACAGCCCAGCGGGGACGAAAAGGCAGATTTTTCCCAGGATCCCAGAGGAGACCTTGCAGAATTTGTTGCAGTCCAGGAAAGCATAGAAAAGTTGATGGAGTGAGGCTGAATTTGAAGGCAAGGATATGCCCTGCAAGGACAATGAGATTTGTTACCAACCCTTTCCATCGCTCTCCTATTCTGTTCTGGGCTTTCTCTGGTTTAATCAGTTCCTGGCAGTAATTGGCTTTGCTCCCGCCCAGCGGCGCAGTGGGGAAGACCCTCAGAGGGTCCCCTGGAAGGGCACAGCTCAACCGCATCCAGCCCCAACATTTCACCTGTTTTGGGCCCCGTCACAATTCTGACAAAACCATCCACAGCATTTGCATTATGCAAATTTGGCATATGCAGATCAGCCCTTCCGAAAATAATATGCAATCAGGCAATTAACAACTGCCTTGTCTTTAACTCACAGGTAGTCTCAATTCCTGCAACTCTTAATTTTGGATTGCCCGGCTCCGCAACCTTAATAATACAATTTTAGCTCCCTGGTAGCCATTTTAAGGTGGATTTTCTCTTCCCCCCTCTTTATTTTCCTGCCCCAAGCCCTCACTGCCACCCACCGGTTGCCTCTCTCTCAGCTCGCCCACGGAGGGGAGGATGACAGAGGGATGCTTTTTTCACCGCAGATAGCACAGCCATAAATTTCACTTATATCCAGTAAAACACAGGCATCCAATTAAACCCATAATCCTATAAACCTGCCAGCATTCAACCACACTTTTAAAAATCAAGATCGACAGGTACTTTAAATCAATACATCCAGGTAACAACTTGCAGTTTGTAGGATCTTCTGACACTGCATCTTTTGCAGCTCCATAACAGAAGCAACAAATATTCCAGGCTGCAGGTTGTTTTTATGGCTTTTTCCCCCTTTTAGCTTCACCAGAGAAAAATTCTGAGTCGTGAGTGATGATCGGGGATTGAGGGGAATCAAGAGGAGTTTGGGTCTGTTGTAGAAATTCACAGCCAAAGCCTGATACAGCATTGCATCCTGTGTTATAAGGCATCACCGCTCCTTGGCTTCTCTCCCTTGGAGATCTCGGGGAGACCGATGGTTTGGGATAGATTGTTATCATCCAGATTTTTTTTCCAGAGGGAAAAAAAAGAGGTTTTAATTTATGACCCACTTTCCGATAACAGCTAAGGGCTTTGCCAAATTCAGAAACCTTTTCTATCGAGCACGGTACAAAGCGGTTGGCAACATGAAGGGACAGGGCAGGTGATTGATGCTGAGGAGCATCATTGCCACTCATCACCCCGCCGGCAGTGCCAGGAAGAGAAGAGTCGCCGGTTTTGTGGCCATTCATCAGGCCACCGTAGATGAATTGCTGGGTTTATTCTCTGTTTTGGGGGAGATTTCACCCCAAACAAGTCCAACTTGCTGCCTTTTGATGGTGGTGCCTCCCTGGGGCTCTGCAGACCCACGGCTGCTTGCAAGGAGCACGGGAAAATGAAAAAGGAAAAGGTTTTAGCGCGTTATCCAGGCGTTCAGGTTGCCACCACCGAATTCATATGGTTTGGCAAACCCAGAGGTTTGAGTAGCACAGAGCCAGCATTCACCTCCCACCCCACCCACAGGTCCCAGCTTTTAGGGGAAAAAAGGTACTGTGCATGAGATGATGCATCGAATGCCTCTTTGGCTCTGTCTCTGTACGATGCACCTTGAACTTGCTCAAAATAGCTTGGAAATGATGTTTTCACCTTCATTTCCGAGGTCGCCTCAGCAAGGCTGGCAGGCAGCGTAATTCCCGTATTCTGCCTGCCTACATCTATGTTATATTATGTGTCGTTCAGTGTTAAAAATGGTTGGTTTTGCCAGCTGGGAATCATGGAGGTCAGAAAAATGACAGTCAGATGGATTTTACACCCTGCGTGCTCCCGGGAGCAAAACCTGAGCCGGCTCAAAACGCGGCTGAAGCCACGAACAAGCTTTCCAGTCACACCAGCATCTTTGCTGAGAGTTTAAACGCCATGGGTGCAGCAGCAGGGAAGTTTTTTAAGCATATTTAAGAGTGCTTTAAACAGTTTTATTGAGGCTATTTTTTTTGTATCCCTTCACCTGTAAAACCAGGTACCTCCATCATCAGAGTCCAAATGCAATAAACGTGGCAGTAATCATAAAAAAATCTTTTAGGTTGACCTGGAATAGCTTTTCTAGACCGCAGAAAGTGGATGTTCAGACTTTCAGCTTGCCCAGAGCAAGCTGCTTAACCATACGAGGAACCAGCACGTGCCCCAGCCCAATGGATGGCACACTCCCTTTTTTTTTAGTCTTTTCCAGCAATAAACCATAAGCTTGAAATTAATGACAACTTCATGGAGAGAAAACGTAGCCATTGACCTGGGACTGAACTTCAGCCATTCGAGGCAAAGCATTTGCCACTCTTCAAATGTTCATTTTCAGGTCGCGGAACAAAACCTTGATCTTCTGAATACAAAATGTTTCTAATGCCATCAAGCTGTTTCATCCCTCATCCTCGAAAGTTCATTTTGTGGGGAACGTCCAACACGTTTTCACTAATTTAATACCAAAAGGCAGCCAAAGAAATCTCTGGTGCAGATTTCCCGTGTGGCTACAGCTCCAAAATATTATGAAGTTGGTGGAACGATGATCCAAGTGACACCCAAGTCGAGGATCCCAGGATGTGCATCCCAAGACCCATGATCTCAGCATTTCTCTGGTTATAGAAAAAGCCATTTTCTCTTTTCACAGGTTATTGGTACCTGGTCAAAGCATCAGCCCAGTGGAGAGTACATGGGAAATGACTCTCATATTTGTCCCAGGTCCCAGGGACGAACGAGGGGCAGAAACTCACCTCCCATAGATCCCTATAAAATACCGTATTCATGACAGACATCACGAAGAGGATCCACCTCATCTGGTGTGTTTAATCTGCTGCAGACCTGGAGTTAAGGAGGGAAAAAATATAAATCTATCATTTAAGGAGTCCTGTTTCCTCTCCTGGCTAATAGGATTATTCAAAAATGTTTTAAATCAGAATCCCAAAGCCTGTTGTTGGTTTTTAAATGAGGCTGAGCCCTTCTGGTGCGGCTTTTTTTGATCTTTCTGCTGGGTGTTGACTCCAGGTAAGAGTCCCAAACCTCTTTGGGGTTCATAGGCAGCTCTGAGCCAGATTGCTTGGAAAAAGTGGGGTGTCGGGGGTCAGAAAAGGACTGATTTTCAATCTCAGCAGCCAGGGCTGCATGGGAAGCACCTTGTGGGCTGGAGAGGCAGTTTTAGCACAGCAGGTTCTGGTGACGATACTGAGCTGCTCCCATCAGTCCCAGGGGATGCACCTGGTAAAAAGAAAGGATGCTGAAAAATTGGCAGGAGTGCAAAGAAAAGGCACAGAAATAACCCGAGGGCCAGGGAAAATGCCTTACAGTGGGAGACTTAAAGAGCTTCGCCTCTTTATCTTATCAAGAAGAAGAATGAGAGTGACTTGATTACAGCACACAAGCACCTTCTCAGCGAGAAAACACTGGGCACGGCAAAACCTCTTTAATCCATCAGCCAAAGGCACGACGAGAAGCAAAAACTGGAAGCAGAAGCCAAATCCATTCAAATTAAAAATTGGGCACTGGCGCTTTTTTTTTTTTTAATTATTATTTTTTTTCCCATCAGCATGAACGATTAACCATTAAACCAAACCACCAGCGAAACGGCGCATCCTGCTCCAGTGCCGCAGCCGTCGGTCCAGGCTCGGTGGGGATCAGCAAAGGCAGAATATTGGGGTTTATCGCACCGGATTTGGGGGTGCTGTGCTACGGTGGCTGGGACTCTCATTGATTTGCAAGGAAGAGGAGGGCTGCAGATATTTTCAAGCCCTGCCTAACTCCTCCACCCTCAGAGCCCTCTGCTAGACGGCGAAGTTTGCCACTTCCCAGCCCCTCGCTCTCATCACAGCTCGCAGTTGCATCTGATCCACACTGCAGATAATGATAGAAAATTACAGTGTAATAAGATAATGGGATTTATTTATAGAATTTGCTTTCCAATCACGCCCACATGATGTATGTATCCACACACACACGCACGCACGCATGCACATACACACAGCACGCTCTATGTATATATATTAGCATAAGTGGTTGGCTTTGTGGAAGCAAAATGCCACCTGGGGGATGTCGAGATGTTCCCAAGTGGTTCAATACCAGCGAGAAGGGTGCTGGCACATCACAAATGGTCCCCTCATCATCATAACAATGACACCATGTTTCCATGACACTTCTATCTCAAAGCACTTGAAAAACAAGAGTTAAAAAAAATATAAAATACATGTAAACTGCTACAAAAACCCCCGTGTATGTGGAGATGAGAATTGAAATGCAATGACAGACTTAACCGGAGACAAATCCCGTCTCCAATAGAAACAAGCCAAGGGAAATTTAAGGAGGCAGCATGTAATTAGCTGGGGATGGTCAGCACAGCAGGGCTCTTAATGAGCTTTCTCCCTGCAGGGCCATGTTAGGTTTGAGAATACTGAGGTGCGGCAGGTCGGTGGGTCTCCAAATCCCAAACCAGCGTGAAGAAACCCAGCAAGTGCAAACTGAGGGTGATGAAGCACCACAATAACTGAACTGAGAGTGCGGTGGCTGTTCCACCTCCTGCTGGAGTCCCAGCTGGGTTTCCCAACCCACAGCAATGCTAGGTTTTACCACTCAGACAACAACATCATGGGGCTGTTAGAGCTTTGGGATTCATGGCCTTGGGGGATTCATCCTCCTGCCATGAAGCCACTGGGTTTTATTATTTCTTTCTTAATTCCTACAGCAATCTGCATCCCGAAATCCAGCTACAGGGTGAGGACAGAAGCTGTTAATCAAAAGGTGAATGGGCCAATCGCCCCCTGCAAAATAATCCTGTGCCTTAATGAGGCATCAGCCACGGACATGGAGATATTTGCAGGTGAAACGATGGCAGAGTTGCTGAATCTCCACTTCTTCAGCCTGCTGCTGCTCTGAGCATCCCCATCACGCTGCTCACCCAGCACCCAGGCTGCTGCCAGGGGCCACCAACAGAAAGGGGACACCCGGTACCAGCTTTTTGGGTGAAACACCAACTTTTTTTGGGGAAAAGACATTTTCAGCACCTGCAGACTTATCAGCAGATGCATTTTTTGCGTAGACTTCACTATGCACCACAATGGGATTATACCTGCCCATCCATGGTGTGTGATTAACCGGGGGCAGGCACGGGGGACAGGCAGCGGGTGAGCATCCCTGCTCAGCATCCCAGCCCATGCTTTAAACCCAGCCCCGCCAGGCACAGGGAGGAGATGGCAGGTATCTCTCCTCTCGTCTGCAGTGAGGCACGATTATTTTCCAAGGGCTGCTGAGCATCTCCGCCGAGCCTGCTTCTCTAGGGAAGATCAAAGCCAACCTCTGATCAGGAGAGCCGAGCAAGATCCCTTCACAGTACAGGAGAACAGGGAAGAGAGAAAAAAATATAAAGAAAAGGGGGGTGGCTGGGAGCAAGGGGAAGTTTTCCATTATTGGGGCTGGATAAACCCTAAATAGACCCTGCTTTCGTTAATGTCTCACCTCTAACGACTCCATCATGGCATGACCAGGCTTTCGCAGCCCACCAGGGAGCTGCTTTATGCCGATGGCTTTGGGTGGGCAATGTAGGGCTGGCCGTACCCTGCCGAGCTTGGCTACTCCCTTGTCCTCCAGCATCCATAGCTCAGCTCAGCTCAGCTCTGCTGGTGGGGCAACTGAGGCTCTGAGGGTTTTTTTCAGAAATGCAAAGGACCAAGAGAACCCAGATCATCTTTTATAGATGCTGTTGCCTCTGGCAGAAAAGCCAAAGCAAATTCCAGCACTTCACTCCTCCTTTGATTTCAGCACTTTTAAGCAGAGAGGAGAGAAAGACCCCCACACCAGACCCCAACCCTGCAGGTGCCGGAGCTGACGTGGATGCTCGAGGATGCCCCACCATCATGTTCCCTCCTGCCAACCACCCAGCAGCAAAAAACTCATCAGCGACACCAATTTGGGGGCTTTTTCTGTGGGGAAGGGAGGGGAAAAGTTGCGGGACTGGCAGAGGTTGCCTCCCCCTTAAAATTTAGTTGTGCTCTATATTCAAATGGCAGTTTAATGAGCCTTTCCCTATATCCAGCAACTTTATCACATCATTAAAGCATAGAAATGAATAATACATCTAGCGGTTGGATTAAGCTGAACTCCAGACCTGATGTAGCTTCAAACAGAGGAGGGAAGAGAGGCGGCTGGAGGATGGGGCGCTGGGTGAAGGCAGTAGCCGTGTCGGGGAGAAGACGGAGTTATTTCAGCTCTGATGTGCCAAACCGCACACAGGGATATCCGTCATCCTTCCCAGTAAGCCAAACTCCTGCCATTTTAACTCAGTGATGAACAGGAGCTGCTCTTACCCAAAGCATCCCTCCTCTTTTCCTCTCTGGCCTGCAGAAATAAGGGATTTTTTTTTTTTAATTGTTTTAATATTATTTTTAATTATCACTTCCAGCAAATTCATCCTCAGACACTGCGCAGTGGGTAAGGGGCTGAGCCAAGACCAGGCACAGGCTCCATGCGTGCCTCTGTCCCCAGCCCAGCTCCATCTCTTTCCATCCTTAAAAATGAGACAAACTGGGTAAAAAGGCCTGACCCAGGTCACATCACACCTCACTGAGCGCTGGGTCAGGTCTTGGCCAAATTATCCCATTGCCAAAGAGGAGCATTCGTTACATTTGCATAGATGGATGGGCAGATGGAGCTTTTGCTGCTCTTGGAGGCAGGATCTGTCCCTCAGGCAGGCACGGGTGTCCTGCACCCCAAGGTGGCCTCAACATGGGCTCAGCACCCCAAGGAAAGAAAACAATCTCATTTATTAAAATGAAAGCTCATTTAAAACAGGAGAAGGCGGCAAAAAAAGAAAGCAAGAGGCCAAAACAAACCATCTTTGGTTCAGGATGTGAGCGTATTCTCCCCAAGGGAAAAATAAGCAATTAATGCTGGAAAGATTCACAGATTCTGTTGTTTGGGGCTTTTTTATGACTAAATTGTACTCATCAAAACTGTTCTTTATATATATTTTTTTTGCCCATTGTTTGTGGGCATTGATTTATTTTTCTCTTATTCTTTCTGATTGTTATATTCCGGATGGTGCTTACTGATGTGAAAAAAGCCATCTTGTGTTGCTGATAAGTCTGGAGATAACTGCAGAGGTCAAGGAACAGATGGGGGAAGAGAAGAGAGGAGGGCAAAAAAGTTTCAGCATCTCCAGCTCCATCCTCACTCCCCGCCAAACCTCCAGAAAAATAGCATCGAGTGGCCCAGAATAGTTAATTAGATGGATTTCCCCCAGGGCCAGACCAGAGGGAGAAAGGAAGGAAACAATTTAACTGTATTTCCTCATTATCTGATCTCAGTCGGTTTAATTTGTGCTCTTTTTGAGGCTTCTCCTTTTTTTTGGTTTTTTTTTTTGTGTGTGTGTTCATCCTCTCCTGTCGTGTGTGTGTTCAGCTGAGTAATGGATGACATTGCAAGAAAACCAGAGGTTTTTCTTGTCCGGCCCAATAACCACTTCCAAGGTCACATGTGATGGAGGGAGACGGTGCTTTCAAGGTGAGGCAGAAAGGAAGAGAGAAGCTCATCTCTTATCAGATCTTAAGAAAATAAATTCGCCGCCGTATTCCCATCATGAGCCAAGAACAGCCTCATCCTTTCCCATTTTTTCCCCCTTCAATGACAGTAAAGCCGGTCCTAAGCGATCACCCAAGGGAACCAAAAAAAGTAATTGCTCGGTGAGATAGATCAGTCCTTAAGGAGAGGTTGAAGAGAATTGCATCGGAGACCCAGGGATGCAAAGAGTATCCAGGGCGGCCAAGAAATAGCTGAACCCAGAAGCAGTGACTCCCTAAAGCTGGAGGAAAGTCCCTCACTTGGTTTGAGGGTTTTTTTCATAGCATTTCAAAGAAGCAATTTGGTAAAATGGCTATTAATTATGCCTGCCTTTGTTTGAGCAATTAAGGGGCCATTTCACTTGTGGGAGAGCCCAGACGGAGCCTGAATGAGGTCAAAGCAAAGCAAAGCAAAGCCACCTTAAGCTTAATTGTAAAAGCAGTTTGACGCTCTGAATTTGGCCTCTGGAGCTGCATTTAGTTGCAAGACCAAGGGAGAGGTCTCTGCATCCTAAAACATTCGGGGAAGCAGAAATAAGGATGTTAACAAACCTTCCAGTCGCAGAAACAACATGATGGCAGGAGCTGCCCAGGAGGAATCGCAGCCCACGAAAGCCTCGCCGGCGTGAAGGCAACATTAAGGTGTCAATCCGGAGCGAAACAGAGCCCTGCAGCTCTAATTAAAAGGGTCGCTGCAGCTAATGATCTGCCCAGTGCTAATTAACTTAAAAATGTGGCGGCTCAATATGCTTTCCGCTCTGCTGCTGAGTTTGCTGTTGTTCGTGCGTACAAGTGCCTTCTCCAGGCTCCTCCTCGGGTCGGCATTTTTCCCAAGCCATCCCTGGGAAGATCTCCCAAGCAGGGATAACTAAATCTTTGCAAACCTCTGAGATCTCTCCTCCTCCTTCTCCTCTCTCCTTTTATGTTTCTTTTTTTTCTTTTTTAATTTGCCCAATTCTGGTTCCAAGTCTCAGAAATTGGTGACTTATAATAGAAGTGTCTTCTCAGCCGTATTTATAGCATCGCACCAGCGCGACGCTCGCATAAAGTTCAGGTAGCATGGTAATTTAAATTTAGCTCAGGGAGGCAGCAAGGATGCAGCCGTGTCTTTTGGGAGCAGATTTTCCTCACTTTCCCCCCAAGCTGGCTACAGATCCATGCACTGAACCTCCCATGCACTGCTTTGATGGGGGTTAATTTGGACGCAGGATGGGATGTGGTCCTTGCATCCCAGCTTTGTGTTGAAAATCAGGTCTCCGCATTGGTGTCAGGTGGAGAAACCATCAGCTTTAAGTATCACGTTTGAGTTTTTTTAAATTTGATTGCCTGCCATAGGTGAGGGGCTATTGTACAAGGGAGAAAAAGGTTTCCCAGCCCAAAAAATTGACCTGTGGGGTCTTCATCCTTTGCTATACCAGTCCAATTCCATCCCATTGCCTCCTCCTTAGAGAAATACGGTATTATGGAAGCGTGACTGGCAGCCAGCCTTTGCCATCTGCTCTGGCCCCTCATTATGGATTCACAACAAACATATGTGACAATTGGATCCGTAAAAACATCTCATGGATCATATGTGATTGAAATGAGGGCATATGCTCTCTGCCCAATAAATCCCACGTCTGAGCTGGGTTTGCTCCTGAAGAAGACACCGAGGAAGAGGGATGAGATGTTCTCCTCACCTACGCTCGCGCATCAGAGGGAAGGTTTGGAAAAGCCATCTTGCTCTGCTAGGGGAGAAGGGAAATAAATGATGGTGAGTGAGGATGCTTGGAGGTACCTTGCGCTTTACAAGGGGCTGAACCCTTTTAGTGACAAATTCCCGAAGGCCAAAAAGCAC
This sequence comes from Pygoscelis adeliae, assembly GCF_000699105.1. Taxonomy (NCBI): domain Eukaryota; kingdom Metazoa; phylum Chordata; class Aves; order Sphenisciformes; family Spheniscidae; genus Pygoscelis; species Pygoscelis adeliae. The sequence goes on from NW_008824657.1 coordinate 1,699,344, forward strand.
AGACAGGGCTTGATAAGCCAAAAGCCGCACGGAGGCTTGTCTCAGATAAGCGCCCCAAGATTTACGCAAGGTCTGCTCCATTGAAGAAGTACCTCTGTGCAAGCACCACTGGTTGCATGAGTGACTGATTATGATGATAACTGCTCTCAGTAGCCGTAATTGAATTGCTGCTCGAAAAGGAGCGTCTCAGAGGGAGGACGGCAGGAATAATAGTTACCGACTCCTCAGCAGCCCCCATAGGCAGCGTTGGCGCCAGGAGCACTGCCGCTTCATTGGTGGGACGTGCCTAAGGAGCAGAACGTCAGCCCATGTGGCTGGAGCTCCTTGTCACTTCAAACCCCTCACAACCCACCAGAAAAATATCATGGATGAGGCAAAAACTGTCCTCAGAGCCTGGAAAACTGCCCATCAATTCTCCAAGCTCCATCTGCTCTTCAGCCTTTGGAAGAAGTCACTCCCTGTCATCTCATGATGCTCAGTAAATTCCTGACATCTGGAGAAATCCACTTTTTTCCAATATTTCCTCTGCCAGCACTACTCCAGCTCTCTGTAAAATCAAAAGCTCTCCTTACCTCCTCCTTTACCTTCCCTCTAATAACCACAACAGGGAGAGAGCCCCGTGGCGCAGGCAGCAGCATGCCCGTAAATAGCCCCTTGTGTTTCCCCAAATTGCCGTTTCATTACTATCACCTGGCTTTGTTGTAGCAATAAATTGGGCATGTGGCATCTGCACATCAGCTTCTTTCAAGTGCTTTGATAAAGGAGGCCTCTGATACCTCTTTTTTTTAGCTCCCTTCTGCCCCAGAAAAGGGATGTGCTGTGAGGTTGCCACGCCGGAGGAAAGCGATGCTGCAGCGCTGGAAGGCTTTGGTTAGTTAGTTTTCGTTTAAAAGTTTAAATCACCACGTCCCTGGAAGATGTTCCTGGGGTGAATCCAAAGCAGAGCCTTTGCTGGGGGCTTCTGGTTGTCAGCAGCCCACTGGAAGGAGAAACAGCTGCTCCAGCCAGGCTGGAGAAAGGCTGGAAATCCCAAGCCCGTGGGTAAATATGTAGGTACATTGACATTTCAGGACAAGATTTCCTTCTTTCCTGAAGATGAAAACATGGAAGAATTAATACAACTGGTCATCCGCATTCTCAATCTCTATGGAAACAGAGACAAACTGGGTTTTAATTTAATGAAGGTGCAAAGCTTAAGTATGAATATAGAAGAGAAGCCTTGATAAAAAGCCCATCGGGGTTGGAAGACCTCAACGGGGAGCTGGGACGGTTGGGGACTGCCTCCCAAGGGAAGCGTTGGGCTCTTACTAGGTGCGAGGGGTGTACAGGGATTTGCAGCTTCAGGCTTGCCACTAATGCTGGGGAGAGCCTCCGTGGAGGAAAAAAGAAGATGCCTCAATGCAAGCGCCCTCCGCTTGCCTCTGACCCAGCCCAGATTTATCCACGTGCCAAATAAGGCACATCACCCGTCCTGCGAAGAATATTTAGAAATATTTGGAAGATGCCAGAAGATGGGGTGGAGGATGCAATTTGGGTTGAGGAAAGGGGGAGTCTGCTGAGATGTACCCAGAGGGCAGTTTTGAATAGCATTGCATAGAAAGCAAGTGATGCTGATGGGAAACAAGGGGCATGAAGCATCGCCCTTCCCCAGTGCACAAGACTTGTGGCAGGGCAGACGGCTGCATATGAAGTGCAGAGATGATTTTGTTTTCACTCCGTATCACTTTTTCTCCTAGATGCCTGTGTGCTTGCCAGGGAGGGGAAAAAAAGCACCTTTTTGGAAATTGCACCATACATCCCATTGCAGCGGTCAGGCATAGGCAGGGGGTAAGTGATGGGTTTAGCGTTGCTGGTTGGGCAACGGAGGGTGGGAAGCAGCAGGAGTCATGCGGATGCTGCTCCCCAGAATCCCCTGATTAATAAAATAACCTGAATTGCTGGAAGCAAGTATCCCCGAGGAGCTTTTCCCACACACGCGCTCTCCCCCGGGGCTTCATCCTCCTTCGTTGTCAGTTTTTGAAACTTTCGATCACAAACCAAAGCTGATAGGTCTCCACTGAAAATCACACAGGGCCATATAGGGAGGAGGAAAACTCATCGTTTCAACCAGAACTTGTTGAAACTACTTGTTTCTTTTTTTTTTTTTTCTTTTTGTTATCCCAAACTGGAGAAGAACTCCAAATATTTTTTAAAATTTAAATTTATCATTTAGGTTTTCCCATGGAAAACCAGGTTGTTGTTTTTTTCTAGAAAATCTTCTCTTTTTTTCACTGTTGAATGAAGTCCTCTGCTGGAAAAAGTTTTGGTTCCCTGTGAAATGTGGGCATTAACACTATTATTTTTCCCTATGAATGGGAAACTGAGGCAAGGGGACCTTTCTCCCCTGATTTTTGCAGAGGATGAAGAACCTGTGCTGTACCAAGAGCTCCATCTTCCTATCCCACGCAATGCTAAAGAGGTTTCAAAGCAACCCAGAATGCTCCTTTTCAGGGTATAATATCTGCGTAGCACCAAGAGGAGCCATGGATGCATGAATTAAACACTGGACAATATTGCGCCCAACCAACTGCTGCTCACTGGGCATCATGTGCCACAACAGGGGCAAGGCTCCAAAAATGCTCTCCCCATCTATATCTCCCCACCACCCCCTTTCCACCCTTCCTTTCCTCTCCCTTTTCCCATCCTTCAGCCCTCAGCAAATGCCACTGCTAAATATTACCCAAGGAAAAGGCTGAAGAAGGAAAAACAAAGTCACTGGACTCCGAGACAGATCATGGAAACAGAGGAGATAAATCCTGAGAATACAGCCTGCACGGGGAGAAAAAGACAAATACTGAAATAAATATGAAAAGAAGACAAATTTGGGCTACAGGGAGCGGGTGAGCCCGAGAGAGAGAGGAAATTGCACTAAAATAGGCGAGGTTTCCTGGAGACAAAGGTAAAATTGGGAAAAATGAGATCTAAACAGAAGGGGGATAAATCATGAGGGCAGCAACGTCTGAAAATTATTGGGAATGAAGCCTTCCCGGCAAGTGAGACATCCCCTGCAAGACCAATCTGCTGCAAGCAGCAAATACAGCCACGGTGACAAGGACGAAGCTGGAGTGGGGTAGACAAATTTGTTGGGTGACCCTGACTTGTCCGCTTCTCCTAAAGGGGTTTCTGCGGCCACATCCCCAGGTGGTTTGGGCTTTAGGAAGCTCCTCCTGTTTGGCTTTAGCAACGCCTCCCCCAAAAAGCAAGCTTTGGGGGAGGAAAACTATATGGGGAGCAGGTATTTTTGCACTGGGAGCTGTGTCTCCAAAACATCAGAAGCTTTTCATTTCCCCCAAAATAACATTTTATCTGTGAATAGCGTGCTCAGGCTGCAGCTGCCTTCTCTGAAGTTCAACCATGCAAATGGAGCCAACGCTTTTTGCCACGGGTTTTTAGCAGTAATGTTTCCTTCTACAGCTTCTTCCCAAGAAAAAACCCAGTTGTTAAACTCTCCCCAAAGCCACTAAATCCTCCACGGAGGGACCAGCGCTGTACCACAAGTGAGCACTGTGCTGGGGCATCTCTTCAGCCCGGTGACTCCTGAAGGCCAGCAGTATTTTTACCCTCGGGCTCCTCTTTTGCTCCTTATCTAGATGACACTGCACAGACAAATAACAGCGGTAATCCTAAATTGAGATCACAACATGCTTTACACTTCTGTGTTGCACTGCGAGCAAGGAAAGCTCTCCCCAGGCTGTAGGAAGGCAGCATGGGATTATTTTTTTTTTCTTCATGCCAGGCAAAGCTGTGACATAAAGCCTACAGCTTGTAACACGCTTTTTTTTCCCCCACATCTCCCCCACTCCGCTTTGGCAAGAAACTGAGTTTTCAGCTGGGAAGAACATGTGCCATGCCAAACACACCCCCAAATTTCCACTGGGAAAGCAGAAATCTGCACACCAACACACAAAAACTTGGCAGCTCTGTTTTAGTGTGTGTGGGGGGGTATTAAAGAGCCAATGGTTTCTGCAGAGAAAATACTGGGTTTTCTCATGAAAAATCAACTTACTGCTCGCTCATAAACCTATCACAACACCTCTGTTCATTTGCAGAAGTTTCTGGCTGGCACAAGGCTCTTGGTGTGGTTGGTGGGGGAAACGTGGAAAGTCAAAGGATTTTGAAGGTGGATTTGAAGCTCATCTAGATGGGGACAGCAGGGTCTGCTTATGTAGGGCTTGGGGACAAGCTCATGGGTGGTGTGTGTCCCCCCGGCAGCACCAAGGTTGCCTAACACTGCTGTTTCCAGACCCCTGGCGATTTTCCCAGGGAATTTGCTCCGGACCCAAGTGCAGAGGGGAAAATGTGTGAGCCAAAAGAAAGAGTAGACACAAAAGCTGGTGTCAAAGCTCAGCTCAGCTCACGTATCCATCCAGCAAGTCCCACTGATGTGTCCGCATGTTTGCACATCCCACACCTGCTTCCTTGTGCCCGGCTTTTTATATGCCCAAATTCCCCCTATGCTCGCTGCTCTCCCAGCCTTTCCCCTCTCTTCCTCTCTCTGATTTATGTAATTTGAAGTCCTGATTGGGAGCTGATATTATGACACGTCCAGACTTCAAAATAAACCTCCCCCTTGATACCGGGTTATTTTATTGGGTGCATCAAGGCTGAAAACAACCTCATTCATCTTAAGAAATGTATTTTCCCATTTGCTGTATAAATACATACATGTTTCCTTGCATTATTCACCTAGGCATGGCAGATAGATAAGCAGCAACAACGGCACCACATTTTTATTTCTCATTCCGTAACAGAAAAGGCACCGGGGAGGTTTGTGGCAGGAGCTCAGCGGTGCGGAAAAATCAGCTGGGGCAAAGTGTGGGGAGAAAATTGAATGGAGAGGAGATATCCCACCCCCAGCCAAAGTCATCCGGGGATGGGGACAAGGTCTGGTCTCCAGGGTCCTTGTCCAGGTCAGAGAGATAGTCTGGAAACACAGGAATTAGAGGTGGAGAAAAAGCCAAAGGACAGATGAAAAATAAGACAAGGAGGAAAAAAAAATAAGCAAAGAAGAAGAGGGAGGGATGAAAAGAGAGGGGAAAAAATGAATAATTGAAAGTCTGTAATAAACACAGTGTAGACACACAGAAAAAATGCCTGTGTGAAAATGTAATTACTGGCTGTATCAATAACATCAGTGCACAAGACCGGCTGCAGTGGGGTTATGACCAAAACAAGCCATAAGTCTTGTGAATGCTCAATTCAGATGCGCCTTAGAAATCATCCCTGTTAAGGTCCAGACATCTTAATTCCCCCACACCTCCATGGTGATGGCATGAAATAATAAAGGGGAAACTCAGCCTTTCTTTACATCAGTTACAAGGCTCATACAGGACTCTGAACCCTAATGGGTTTTAGCCACAGTTCCACTGGCCCTGTAGAGACCAGGTTAGGGGAAAGATGCCTATGGCCAACAGTCCACGCCAACGGCCCCTACAGCCAACAGCCCCAGTGGTCGACAACCCCAATAGCCAAAAGTACCAACGGCCAACAGCTCTGATGGCCAACAGACCCAATGGCCAACAGCCCAAATGGCCAACAGGCCAGGGTTTGCCAACATGGCCTGGGGACGCTCTTTGTCAGTACTCATGGAAGCTGATCTCAAGTCATGCCTTGCCCTCATGAAGCAGAAAGTGCACTAAAAGAGTTAAAACCCCACTTCCCTTCCTTTTGAGCCCAGGATGACTTGAAGCCTACATCCGCTATTTTTAAATCACTGCTGGGGATATGCAGTGGATTTCTCTTAATTGGACATCATTGCTGACTGTAATGAGTCCAAAATAAGACTCTCTTTCTCTTCATTAACTTCCTGCACGAATTTGGAGTTTCATTTCATTGCACCGACAATCCTCACTTACCAGCGGCTGCAGTGCTACGATGGGATACTGGTTTCTTAATCGCATCCTGAGTAATGGGATAGGAAAATCAAATTATTTATCCCTAGGAACTTTGACCTGCACTGCCTCAGCCTTGTGCAGCCTGAGGGCCTCATGGGCCCTGCAAATTCATCATTTTCTGGGTAACACGACCCAGTGCGCAGGTATCCTGTGGTGGTCCTGCTTCCTTTAGTCTCAACCATACCCAGAGTCAACTGGGAGCAAATCAGCCCCAGGAGGGTGTCTATGCTCCTCCACCCCGTCTCCTTGCACACCATAACGTGTTGCAATGCTGCTCCTTCCTCACGCACCAGCCCCGCTTGTCCCCAGAAGCGCTGATAAACCCAACAGAGATGCAGATTTAATGTTATCGGGAGATGCAGGACATGTTTAGCAGGAACTTGAAGGATCATAGCAAGAGGCCTGGATGTAATCCAGGCTGCAGCGGATAAGAAGCTGAAAAGCCACTGCTGCTGCATCTTCTTCTTTTCCTTTTTCTTTTTTTTTTTTTCTTCTTTTTTTCATTGGTTCAAGATTGCAAAGAGGCTGAGAGAGAAGAAAGGGAAACATGGGGACCTAGTGATAACGGGTGATGGACGTGATGCCGTATCATCACCGAGAATACCAGAGATTGTAAAGCATTGAGAAATCAAACTGACAAGTGGGAACACAGGCTCAGCATAAGAAACGTCGGCTTGTTCAGAGCTCCTGCAGGCCTGGAGAGCTTTTTGCTTCTCCTCACGATGGATTAAGTGGATGTTGGCAATAGATAATTTTGAACTCCTTCTGCAATGTGTTCTGGCTTGTCATATCCTCGGGGAGGGCAGGAGCCAGAGAGACAAGCACCCAGCATGATGCTCACAGACACGAAACTCCTCGAACAAGACAGGGGCATTGGGAAAAGCCATATCCTGCAAGGCTGGTGACACTGGGGAGCCTTTTTACACCTGGCCAGCCTCAACTGTGGTTTCCCTCGGGCTGTGAGGGATGGGTGAGGAACCAGGTCATGATTTCAGCTGGTTTGGCTGCAGGAGAAGACATTGGTCTTGGCCAACAAGCAGCTCAAAATTCAGTAGGTTCCTCAAGAACCCATGGAGATGTTAACCTTGTCAGTCTTGGAGGGTTGCAGCAATTTTTGGCAGGTTTGGGAAGAGAAGTAACCCTGAACCCTAAGCTGCTCAGCCCCAGGGGAGCAGCAGTAGGTTGCAATACAGCCAGAATGTGTTCCCTCTCTGCTGCACTCACCTTGGCTCAGTTTCCCTCCCACCCCAAGTAAAAATCAATCCTACATTCTGGGGTAAGCTGAATTTCAGGGGGAGAAAAGAGAGGTAAATCCCAACATCAGCACAAAAAAAGAGGAAAAAACTCCCAGCATCAGGCAGGTGCAATGGGGCCCTGGGGGAAAAACATCCTAATAACAAAAAATACAAAAATACAATCCTCCTTCCTAATTATTTTGCAGTCCCATGTACACGGCACCAGCTCGGATCCAATCCTTGCTTCCAGGGAATTTGTTTTTAAGCCTTTCATACCTCCTCCTTTCCCTGTATCGCTCTCCTCTGCATGGGCTAAGCCGCTTTCTGTTGTCGAGTGCAGCAGAAGGAGCTGCTTGGAAAGGGCAGGGGATGCTCTGCGTGTAGATCAGAGCCAGAGGCTCCTTTGAAAATCCCCAGGGCAAAGGAGTGGGGCCGAAACAGGATGCCCTGGTTGAGCCGCCATCCACTTAAAATTGGCCGAGAAATCTAGCAGCTTTGATGAAAAATGCCTTCCTTTGCCTTTGACGCTCCTGTCCAAACAGTGTTAGGTGTCGAGCTAATAGCACGGCTTTCACCTGAAGTGGCGGCAAGAAAAAACATGCCCGGATAGATATTCTGTCCTCTGCTGAATTGGGAGCGGTGATAGCGGTGGAAGTTTTAATTTATAGGTTCAAAGGCAGTGGATGCTGGAAAGTGTCTATAACCCAAATGAAAAATAAAGATTGCAACATGAAAGCCCCGTCAGCGCAAGTAGCAAGCGCTCACCCAGGCACGAGCTAAATATTCCTGGGCCAGAAAACCCGGGTTGCAGTGAAAATAAAAAGATTTCTAGAAAGTCCTCACTACGCGCACCCATATACACATACACAACTTTATGTTAAAGCCCTTGGGATTTCGGAGTACCAACCTATTTTGGGGTGTTTGTGCATACGTGATGAGCATATTGCTTGGTTTTAGCTGTTTTCTGCCCATTTTCTCCACTGCTTGTAAGAAATTAGTTCAAACCCCATAAGGGCAGAGTGGAAATATCTTTGAATTTTGATTAATATGAGATCTCCATATGGGATGCATAATAATCCAATCCCTGCCTGTGCCACCCAGTCAGATATAGGTCAGCCTGCGCTACTGATCTCCAATAAACCCTTGAGCACTTGGACAAATCCAGAAAGCTGAAAGAAAACGAACGTCATGCCAATATGTAGGAAGGATAAACGAGATGACCTGTGTAATTACAGCCCTGTCGGCTTGACATTGATTTTGGGCAAAATAATGGGATGTCTGGTACGAGACTTGTTTAATAAGGAATTAAAGGGAATAACATAAAGGATGCCAATCAACAAGGATTTATGGAAAATAAATCTTGCCCAACTAAGTTGATATCTTTTTTTGATGAGGTTATAAATTTGGGCTGATAAAGGTGACGCTGTCAGCGTAATGTACTCGGGCTCCTGCAAGGTTGTGTCCTGCATGACATCTTGATTAAGAAACTGGGAGGGTAGGAAATCACCGTGGCAGAAATTAGATGGATTAAGAACTGGCTGGCTGACAAGTTTCAAAAGGCACCTCTTGAAGTAGGAATCAACAGGGTCTTCTGCTTCCCGCTGCCTGCAAAGGCCGGATTGCTGCTATTTGACATTTTTATCAATGACCTGGAAGAAAACATCACATCACCCCTGATAAAGTTTGCAGCTGACACAAAGATCAGGGGAATGGCACAGGAGGAAAAGGAAAGGGCATCGATACAAGATGCATCTTACGAAAGCCATTCAGCTGGCGCCGGAGAAGGAAGGCTCTTCCCTTGGCAGCAGGGATGGGAGATGGGGCTGATAGGCGGACAGACGAGATCTGGAGGATGAAATGCAATGCTTTTCAGGCTGAAAAGCATCTTTTCAGGCTTCTTGGTATGAAAAGGTAGAAACTCCAGGGTATTTTGGAGCAAACCCGCTTTGGTTCTCCCCTGGGTAAGCCATGCAGCACCCATGCTTTGTGTGCACCAGGTCCATGCTGCTCTGCTCCCTCGACTTCAGCTCATTCCTCACCCATTTTGCAGGATTTCAAGGACTTGCAGCGCTTAGACGTTATTGCAAATCCCATGAGGCACCTGGCTGAACCCTTTGACTTCGAACTATATTAAAAACGTGGGCTGAAGTGACTTGCCTGAGGCCAGGCACTGCGGGACTGATGCTGCTCAGCAGATGTCCACATCAGGTAGTCTTTAGGCAACGTGCAACCAAGCTCAGTGCTCCCTCCCTGCTCTCCAGCTCCCATTTCTTTTCCCAGGATTGTGTCTTTCCCCCCAAAAAAACCCTCTTGAAGCCCCGGGTAGCCGCAGCCTCTGTGATTTTGAAGCTGCTTTCTGCAATTTCTCCCAATGCCAAACACACACGACACTCCAGGGCTCTCCGTAGCGAGCACTTTATTGCTTCCAGAGTGGCTTTTTTCGGCTCGTGCAATCCAATGCCTGAGAATAATGGACAGGCTTCAGCCGAGGGAATTTAATTCTGCTCCCACTCCTTTCAGATCAGAGCCTGTGTCAGCAGGGTGCTCTTACAACAAGAGACTTTATTACAGCTTATCCAACACTTGGCAAGTTCTCAATCTGGAGAACTGGTTTGTACTACAGAGATTGCTGCTCCACGTTGCATGCTAATAGAGATCTATAGCTGCACCTTGTACCTTTAGGGGAAGGGAAGTTTTTAAACCCTACGGCAGTGAAAAAGCACGCTGGAAAACTTTGTGGAGGTTTGGGGCCAGTTTGAATTGGAAGACCCGCATGAGATGCGGTCGCCTAGCTGGAATTATTGAGCTGAATAACTCCTTTTCATCCAGCTGTTTCCATCCATGAGAAAAAGGAGGAGGCAATTCCACCAGAGATGTATGAAATTCCTCGGGGATGGCCTCTGGCCCCAGGTCCACGGAGCATCATCAGACACTGGACTGGACCCACATTCAGGGACAAACCTCCTTCTCTTTTTTTTTCCTCTTTTTTTCTGGTATGAACATTGCCTTCACCTGCGGAAAAGCCCTGGGAGCAAAAGCTGACCTGCAAAAAAATGACCCACCTAACAAAACAGCTTGCAGCAGCTCTCAAATTCAGCCTCCCATAATTTTTTCCTCTACTTCATAGCTTATATTTCCCTGCTGGGGCCAGGCAGGGGGAATGAAACCCAGGAATCCTGTTTCCGGGGCTCCTGCCTTGCCAAAATATAGCATCTTCTCTTCCTCTGCCCTGAGCAAACATCAAACTCCCTTTAACTTCAGCAAATGCTCCGCAGGCCTGGCCGGCGAGGTAACTTGAGGATGCATGGCTTGTCACTGCAGATGACACATGCCTCTCTCTCAGGATGTGGTATAATGAGCTTCTTCGTGGTCTCCCAAGGCAGAAATGTATTTATGGCACAAGGGGAGATTTATATAGTTTTTCTTTAAAATCTGTCAGCTAATAATAGCCGCAGCTGGGGCTGGGCTGTGCTGGGCTTGCACGCAGGTATAAATCAGGGGTGCGCTCTCAAGCCATACCATCATTTTCTCCCATTTGGAGACCAAGGAGATAACATCATGTGCAAATGCTTGCACCAAGAAGAGAAGGATAAGAACATATTCCAGCTGGGTTACCAAGGCATGGTGTCTTATATATATCCTGCTGCTTCCCTTGCGCTTCCCTGCCAGGGCATTCAGCCCCAAACCACCTGGATCACCGGGACCTTCTTGCAGACCTGATGCTGCTTTCCAAGGCAGGGATACCCCAGCAAGGAGAGGCTATCCGTGCTTACAGCGATTCATTTTCACCCTGCCAAGTGACCTATATATCTTTGACCTCAACCAGCAAGCGAAGTTGATAAAATGCCTCCCGTTGTCCCCTGGCATCGCACAGCCTTGAATAGTACAAATGCCCTAAAGACAATTTTTTTCAAACAAAATAGATGCATATTATTTTATTTTTTGTCTGTGGGGGTCTGAATAAAATAGCTAACAGGTTCCAGAGGGATGTATCCTGTTAATTCCACTCATGATAAAGGTCTTTTAAAATGCCACTGATGCCTGAAGCGCTGATGAGTTTCCAGGTTTGTTGATTTGCAGACCATGGGCCAGGCTCCCACCGGAGCCCATTAGATGGCCTATAGATAGGCAGCTGGATGCACAGGCACGATATGCATATATGCCAGTCAAAAGTTGGAAAGCATCGCTAAGCAATCCCGTGCATTTCCCATCTCCTACAGCAAGGCTGAGGTGGGGGTCAGGTTTCTGAAAACCACAGCACATTAGCTCCTGGGTTTTTTCTCTTCATGCCACGTTAATTATTTTGGCGTGGTGCTCAAAGCTTGATGCTGGGGAGGAAGAACAGGGGGATGAACAGGCTCTGCATGTTTCTTCATGTCATCACCTCGCCATGATGCTTCTTGCACCCTCTTCTTGCCCTTCAACCCTTTGCACCTAAAAACTCATGCAACCCATGCCACGGGGGTTAATTTTTTATTCCCTGCCTGGTTGATGCCACATATTTGTGCAAGTCCATCTTGAGAGGTTCCCATCGTAATGTTATCATGTCCACCTCATTTCTGCTCTGGGCTGCTTTATTTCTTCCTGCAAGGCCAGCCTGAGCTCGGTGGTGGACTGTGTAATTCAATAGGCTTGCAGATCTGTCTCGGGTCAATTTTAATTCTATTTAAAGGACAGTCGATACAGCCATCTCTGGGGTTTTCTGAGGCGGAATTTCATATTGTGTTTAATATGCACTGAATGCACCGGCCGGGGGAGAAAGCATTTCAGCGTCGATGAGACATAAACGATGGGACAGGAAGCGCTTTGCAACCTTTCTCCTTTGCTATTTTAGGCTTTGTGAGACCCTCGTGAGCTGGCTCGGGAAGGGGCCAGGGACGAGATGGCTCCCGGTGTGATTTGGTAGAAGCACTCATGTGCCGCAGTGCAATGCCCTGCTCTCCTGATGCTCATGGAGGCACAAATCGACCCTTTCTTGAGCATCGCCAGCCAAAAGTCCACTCTGATGCCAGATTTACACCACTGTGAACCTGTCCTTGGGGTCCAGAGGAGGTGACACGCAGCAAAAAGGAGATAAGCCAAAAAGCATGAGATCTGAGTACTGCTGCATGACCATTACAACCTGCTCTACCTCCCTGGTCATCATAAAACAGGGGGTAATGTCCCAGAGAAGAGCTGGATGTTAATAAAGAAAGAGGGCTTTCAATGCTGCTGCTCATCTAAAACATTCCCTTAAGTGCAGGACGAGGTGTTTGAGCACTAAGACACGGCTTTTATGCAACTTAATAAAAAGGAAAAATGATATCACCACTGGAAAAAACAAAATGCATGCAGGGGAATTGGATTGCATCGCTTCACACTCAGATCAATCCCAAGATTGCATTGCACAAGCGAAGGGGAGAGTTATCAGCACTGTCTCCCACTGCTTATGCTAACATGCTAAAGGAAAGCTTTGCTTGGGCATTTCTGGGGAGACAAACCCCATCACCCCAGATGGACATATTTTCCCGCTGGACAAAGCAGGAAAAAATGCCAGACCCACCCAATAAACCTGCTGCTGTAGGAAAATTATCAGTGATGCATTTATGAGCAAACAGATGATAAAGGCAGGTCCGTACCAAGGAATAAATCCGCTTGCCTTGTGCCAAGGTGATGGCAAACCAGGGGTTAAAATATCCCTCTGGATTTTGCAGTGTGATGGGGGGAACCCCGCAGCCGCTCTCACTCGCTTTCGGCACGTCACGGGGCTCGCTCCTATCATGGGGAGCATCCAGCCGTCTGCCACAGCTCCAAATGAAATTGTCCGTTCCCTGCTAGAGATAATTAACGCATATCAGAGAGGAATTTAGCTGGAGTGGCTATTTCAGTAACACGCAGCGTTCTCCCCCAGTTTGGGTTTGTTTTCGAAATTGCACATAAAGTGCAACTGCGGCACATTTACTTTTCTATTATGCCTACGAAATTAAGTTAGATGGCCCTAATAATAGCATTGCCTTTAAAATAACGTTGTGTTTAAAGAACAAACTCACCAATGTCGCCGGCACAGCATATTTGTCTTGTGCTTAATTTCCACTTGCTGTTGTATTATTAGACATTAACATGATAGTTTTGTTTAATCTCTGGCTCCGTCGCCCATGGCTGACTCCAAACCGATCGCTCGCCCCTGTTGATGAAAGTCCTAATTCATCCTTGTTAGTGCAATTAGGAGGAAATTGGATAACGGTGCCACTTCTCACAAAAGGTCTGGGAGAGGGTGAGTCTCTCCCCCGAGAGGTGAAGCCGGCAGCGAGCTCTTGGCTGCAGGAGGATTAGTCGGCTCCTGGGAAGACGACGGGGACAAATGAAATGAGACTTTGTGAAGTTTTGAAGTGGAATTGGATGGATTTTGTTGCTCTTTTCCCAGCACGGAGGTGGTAGGAGCCCATTCCTGAAACCCAGCGAAGGTCATCATCATTCTGAGGTCATTTTGAGGACACCTACATGAAGGACGAAAGAAATGTGAAAATAACGGGATTATTTTTTCCAAAAAATAAGTCCTCAAAAGCTTTCAGAAAAGTGGCTGTGGTTTTTCCGCAGTGTTTGCTCTCCGTGGGCATCTCTCTCCCAACCATGAGCATGAGCACCGAAATGAGATGAAATGCTCTTCAACTGCAGCACCAAAAAGAATGTGTGTTTGTAGAGCAGTTCCCCCAGCCTCTGCACCTCCCGGCATGACTCCTTTAACTCTTATCTCCTTTCAACCAAGCTTCTCTGGGTTCAGTTAACATCCCCACACCCAGGACCACGTACAGACCCAGGGCTTGCTTTGGGCATTGCTTCCCATCCAGGTCAACATGGGACCTGCAGCAAAGTCCACCCAAAAAACCTGGGGCATCATCCAATCTTGGGAATTTGCTGCCCCTCTGCAAAAATTAGGCACACAGCCCCTAGTGCTTGGGATATCAACCTCATATTACAGATTTTTTTGTATAAAATGAGGGAATTCAGAGCAACTAAGGAGAAGTTATTGTGGCTCTCACCCCATCTGAGTACTCGCCTTCCTGCGTCTCAGAAAGCAAATTAAGCTAAACCAGACAAAAGAGCTTCTACTGCTTAACAAAATCCATTCCTCATGGGTACAACTAGAAAAGGCACAAAGGCTTTCATACCAGAGGAGGTTAAATAACTCAGGTTTCTTACCTTGGAAAAGAGGCAGCCAACGGAGGATTTGATGGACGTTGACAAACTGTGGATGGCACAGAGAAAGCGAAATGGAAATCCTCATTTCTGCAAGCATCTTGAGATTGAAGTGGCACTGGACAAAATTAGCAAGAGGCAAGTTTAACGAAAATAATTGGTTAAACTGTGGAACTCATTTCCAAAGGATTTTGTGGAAATCCAAATTATAGATGGGGTGAAAGCAAAGGATTAGACAAATGGGGGAGAAAGGATCCATTCCAGGATTAAATATGTAGGTGCAGATGCAAGCGTGGCAGGAGAAGTACTTATTTAGGAGTACTTATAGGAGTACTTTATTCAGAATAGTTTTGTACGTACACTGTCCATTTTTTCTGCCATTGCTCATGATCCCTAAGGCCAGATCTGGCCCCTCTGACAAACCCACAGGGAAATATGTATCAATAGCCCAAGGATCCAAAAAAAATAATCTTATATTTGGATGATTAAACCCAAAGCTGCCAAAGGCAGGAGCCAGGTGATCTGAAATTGTTCAGGACTGTTAAGAGTGTCATGGTCCAAATATCCCTCTCCCCCAAAACCAGATATTTCCCGGTAGGGCTGGGACATCTCCCAGGCTCCACACTGGCTATATTGCTTCTTTGCAATCTTTGGGAATTTGGCACCATCCTTTTATTTTCACGGCTTGTACCATGCCCGTCACGATAGCACTGAGCGCTGGGATACCCACTGGCCGGCCGAAAAAAGCAGCCAGTCCCCCATGGGATTTACATATGCGCCCAGCTGGAGGAGGCAGCCGGTACCATTGACTCTCAAATCAATTCTCGTCACGGCAAGCTGGGAAAACCGCAATGGAGACAACAAAAACAGGCTGGAATTTGCGTAGACACCTCCCTCCACTCCACTTCCAGCTATTCTCAAGCTTTTGTATAAATCAGGGTTTATTCATACTTTCAGGTGGGCTCATTATCCATGCAAACAACCGCAACAACAACTCCGCAAACCCTCAGCTGCTCTTGACCTCCAAATACTCCTTGTTTTCTTGCTGGCGTTTCAGTCCTCTCCCAGGGAGAGGAAACAACGTGTGCTTTTGGCAGCCATGAATATGTCCTGCTCGGCTGCCCCAGAGGTGGTTGAAGAGCTTGGAGAAGCCACTCGGGGAGGAGAGGTCCTCATGGCGCAATCCCGGTGGGGATGCAAATCTGCAAGAGCACTTCTGGTCATGGAATGGTTGTCTCCAAGCAACTGCGTGGTAAAATTGCTCAGAAATAAAACCCTACACTCAGCTTTTGGTAGGGTGTTTAAATTTCCAGCCCCACTCATTCAGAGGATCAGGAGCAACTGTGCCATCCTGTGCCTGCTGTGCCATCCACCACCCAAAAATGGGACTGCTGCTGCTCGACCCGGAGGTTTTGCCATGTGTGCTGGACCTCAAAATGATAATATTTTGGTTCTTCTAAAACTCTTTTGGAGAGGAAGGGCAGGGGCCAATGCAAAATGAAGAGCAAAAAGCTGAAACTTGTGTTTTCACAGAGCAGAAACCCTTATTTCCCAGGGGGTTACCAACTAGCACATAGCAGGGCTGGGGCAATTTTGGCATGAGGAGTCTTTGGGTCCAGAAACTCCTTTTCTGGGGTGTTTTTTTGATTTTTCATCAGGGCTTTCCTTGCACAGATCACAGCGTGCTTGGCGAACCATTAGCATGCAGCTCGTTTCTGATGGGCCTGGGGAAAATAAGCTTGGACAGTGAAGGGTAGAAGGGAAAGACTTGTGAATAAATGTCTTGTTGTCACAGTCCTATTAACCTCCTCTCAGTCTAATCCTGTCCTTAATTGACTTTATTCTGATTATATTCTTGATAGGCTTGTATCAGCCTGGGAAGGTGGGGTAGGAGGCGGCGATGAGTGGTTTAGAGGATAGAGTGGGCTGGAGGAGAGCAAAACAGCGGAGCAGCAAGATACGTGCACTTGTGTGCATGCACGTCTGCTTTTTGAAACAGCAAATGGAAGGAAAAGAAAGTTAAAACTTCCCAGAAAGGGTAAAAAAAAAAAAAGACATCTCCATCAAAACAGATCACAAGCCACTGTTTTAATAATTAAGAGGCTTTAAACTGCCCGTTTAATACAGACAAAAATACCATCTGCAGGTAACAGGGAGATGAAGCTTGATACCTAATCAACCGTCCTCTTGGTAAAGCAACATCACCCCGTCTGTCTGCAATCAGCGGCGGAGCAGAGGCTGCGATTTCTTGAAGTGGCTCTCCGCGAGGGTTCGGTAATTGTCTCGGCAGAAAGTAAGAGTTCCCCCTAGTGCAGAGCGATAAATCAGGGATAATAATAACTCTTTCCAAAATAATCCTCAGGCAGAAACAAAATCCAGCAGAGAAGGTGGTACGGAGTCAAAACGTGGCACCTGGATCTGAGGGTTTGTTAGTTAAATCTATAAATACACCGAGCCTTTCCTGTGCCTCCGCTGTTGCCATAATATATTGTTATTAGTAGTACTCAGCTATAAGGTTTTAGATTTTTTTAAATCTATTTATTTCCTGACTCCTTCTCGTGCAGTGATGCTTCTCCCATCATCACCCCCAATCTCGGGGCTTGGTAAAACGCCGGTGCCTCGCTGCATGCAAAGAGGATGGGGACACCCCAGGGCTGGCATCGGGGGGCTGCGAGCTCCTTTTGCAAAGGAGAGGCTCGACACAGCCCACTTCAAGGCATCCTTGAGCCTCAGCATCTTTTCCAACAAGGCTGGGCTTAGAGCCAAAGACCCTGGGGTGGGTTTGAGGTTTTGTCTCACCACTGCAGCCCAGGGGCAACACGGGCCGAGATGCGAGATGCCGTGAGCTCTGAGATTTGCCAATATAAATGCAGATTTGGAAATGAATATTTTACCCCAAACTTTTGGGGAGCAAACCTTCCCCGATGGCACCGTGCAGATGCAATGAGTCCCACCGGACCTTTGGGTTGCACATCCCACCCCCTCCTATTTCCACCCGCTATTTCCATCCACTGGAAGCAAAAACTCATCAAACCCTATCTCTGGGTGAGCAAAATACAGGGAATCTGTTAAGCCACCCAACGCCTGGATGAGGAGAAAGCCAGCAAGCATGAAAGAAAATCACCAAACTTTTGTATTTACTTATTCATTCCCTTATTGGTTCTGATTTTTCTTCTTTTTTGCAAAAAAAAAAAAGGGTATGTGTATGGTTATTTGAATGTTTTGAAGTGATTCTATTTACTCGGGAGCTGATAGGATTGATTTACAGCAACGCAATGAATGCAGAGGGGAAAAAAGATACCGGAGCAGAGCAGCAGTGTTTGATTGCAGGGCTGGCTTTGCGGGGAATGCTAATGCCAGGAGCAACTTCAGGCCGTGGTCATCTGAAAATGAAGGGTTGGGAATTGTTTCACCGAAACTGGGATAAGGAGTGAGGAAAAAAAAAGCATCTCGCTGTCCAAGAGACTTTTGATGACAACGTCTTGGGGAAAAATAATGAAGTTTTAGTGTCTTACAGATTTCCTTCAAGGTGGTGGGAGGATTTTTTATCTTTTTTTTTTTTAATGCTTTTTCTTTAAGAAGCAATGAGTAGGGGAAGAAAACATCAGAGAACTGAATTTTTATTTGAAAAGAAATACGAACCAAAGGAAAATACAAACTTTCAATTCAAAAGTTGATAATTTAATATGGTGAAAAGTTACAAACAAGCCTAAACTGTGATTTTGGGGGCTAGTTTGCTTTCCAGAACACATATAGGGCATTTTCTGTGAACCAGTTTTGCTTGAGAAACTTCTGTTTGGGGTCTCTAGATCTTAAACTTCCCATCCTCAGCTCTCAGGTTAAACCTCCCAGTACATAAACCAAAATCCCCGACATGGACATCTCTGCAATAGCAAACCCCATCCCAGTCCTACGCGGTGTCCTCAGACTGCTCCGATCTGGAAGCTCCCCTGCAGCCTTAAATTTTGTCTTCATGGAAATATATTATGACTTGCTATTTTGTGACCTTTAGGAAAGGAAAGCAAAAGGCAAAAACCTGCTGTCACGAGCAAGGCAAGACAATGGCCACGAACCAGTGTAGGGCACTGGTTTTGCCGCTCCTTTTATGGTGACATTATTTCCTACAGAGGCTTATTTGGATCCCCACGACCTCAAATCTCTCCAGATTTTCCCTAATTTCTGTTTTAATCATTACTCAGCTGCAATATTCCAAACGGAAACCTCAAACTTTATTCTTCATGCCTTTATTCACCTATTTTCCATTCTTCTGTGGAAAAAGCTGTGCTTTCTTATTGGAGATGGTGGATTAAAGGGGATACGGCAGGGATATCGCTCGTGCCATCGTGTCCCTTCCGCCGTGGCCACGCAGTCCGGCTGCATTAGAGCATCAACATATGATTCTCCAAGCACGAAGCACACGATGTTTCAGGAGACCACGCACCAAGCTGGGCACGCCAGAGCAAATGAGCAATTTGCAAACACCCAGGAAGCTGAAATTTGTTGGCTGCAAACGCACAAAACACCCGAGTCGCACAGACGGGGTGATTCATGAGGAGCTCCACATTACGTGAGTCATCTGGGCAATATTTGCCACTGGTTGGAAATGAAGCCAATGGAGTTGGAGTGGTTTAGAAGGAAAAAATAAGTTGATGGCAGCACCGGGCACTTTCTGCCAGCCAAGGTAGATGTGCATGAAGAGGGAATAAAAATGCGAGCGTTGCAATGTGAGCAGAGATGTTATGCAGCCACTGCCGTGGCCACAGCCGTGCCGGGGGGACCTGGGAGTTTTGGGGTACAAGGAAGGCGTGCACAGCATAGCATGGGAAGGCAATGGATTTTAGCGCAGAGCTGCAGAGCATCCTCCTAATCAAAAGCACGAGGGATTTATAAGCCACCACCTCTCCGTAGGTGCTCTCTGTTTGAGGTCTCCTCCAGCAGACGACATTAGGATGAGCCATTTGGGGTGACTGACCCCAACCCCAGGCTGACGGAGGTGCCTAGCCCCGGGTGGATGGATTCTCCCAAATTTGCCTTTGAACGTGTTAGTGTGCGCACATGTGTGTGCACGTCCCAGCTGCATCCCCCTGCTTAGCCCTCTTTTTTTTTTGATGAGCGTTGGATTTTGAAAGAGGCTCCTCTTGGCAAGGGACTCGGCTGGCAGAGACAAAGGAAGAAATGATCAAACCCAGAGGCTCCTGCCTCTTGTCTCCTCCACTCGGCCCCTTTTGCAGTGCTGTGGAGGAGCCCTGCTTTTAAACAAAAGCTAAACACTATCAGTGGGAGAGCAAAGCAGGATCTCTCTGAAATGCAAATGCCTTTTTTGAGCGCAGCCAGCTTTGAAAACAGGGATCCTGCTGACTCATGTTTAGGAATTGGGGGAGAGAGCCTGCTCCTGTGCCCTATCCGTCTTCCTCTCCTCTTTAGCACTGCCTCATCCCAGGGATGCATATATAACCCCCATATAGGCCAAGTGGACTGCACGGATGAAACGGTGTCGGTGGGGACAGGATCTACAGCCCAGCCAGGGTCTGCCTTGCAAAGCCATCAGCTGCTCTTCCAACAAGGCAGGGTCAGCACGATGCTGGCGCGGGGAAGGATTTAGCAACAGGGCAGCACGGATTTAAGCCTCAATACACCAGGTGGATTTGGGGGGGCAGCTCTTCAAATCCCTTTCCTCCCCTTTCTCACCTGCAACATCTTCATTTTCCCTTCCCATTTGCTCCTCCTGGTCATTTCCCAGCTCTACATCCTTTCAGCTCATTTTTGGGTGCATTAGGATCAAGCCCGTACCCAGCGCTGAGATCCAAGAAGGCAGAGAGTTTGCGGCTGCGGGGTCTCGTGCTATTTCCATTTAACAGCGGATCCTGCACATTTACAGGATTGAAGGAGCAGGACCCTGGCCTGTGTTTTTACAGAAAGGCGAAGGATGAGGGCAGGAAGGAAGAAGGAGGGAGAAGCACAAGAAGGAGGAAGCACAGATCCCTTTCCACAGGGCAATAAGTTTCTCCATCACACGGTGGCAAGGACGAGCGTGCAAAGCTGACACCGGGATGCTGCAAAGCCACCGAGCTTGCGAAAGGCAAAAGCCAAATCACTGCGTATTTCTGCATTTCTTTTTGCTTTTACGTCTCCCTTATTATTTTCAAGAGCAGACTGTCACCTTTGGCTGCTTAGACCTGATTTCCCAAGACATTGCCAGCCCCACGGCTGTCCTTCGAGGGGGTGGGGGGGTCCGTATCGAGCTGCATCGCCGTGACCCGACACATCTGCAAATGTTTGCAAATGATCTGCCTGTTTCTGAGTGTGCACATGAGCCCGAGAGGCTAAAAACATGGGTCCATATTCTCCCCCCCAACCTTTGCAGCATCACTCTATCTACTCGTTATTAATATAAACCCATAAACACCTGCAGGGTGTCTCCCATCCGATGCAAAAGTGTCTTTTCCTGAGTGATGGGGAGCTGACAGCAGAGTTGTATAAAGTCATCGGCTCCTGACACCTGCCCGCAGACACCGCTCAGACTCACACGGAGCTAGATGCCCCCGAGACGCGAATTAGTGTCATCGGGTGAGCGATCCACATCTCCGCCCGGCCCCTGGATTAGCACCCTGGAATCTGAGCTGGGGTATCTGAAATCAAAACATGTAATAATAAGCAGAGCAATAATGGAAATACCACTGCTTGCAGCAATGTCGAGCTCCAGGGGCATAATGGAAATTCTGACTTTTTTTTCTAATGCGTTTCTGCTCTAATAACTGCTTTTTTATCCCCTCGTGGCTTTTCATCCGAAAACACTGGTGTGCTGCACCAGCAGCAGCTGATCAAGACTTCACACGTCCTGCTCATTATCCCCCGTTCCACACAAGGGGAAATGAGAAGGATTTATAGCACCCAATTTTGTAGAAGTGTTGCCCAAAGTGAAATACCCGGCCGTGTCTGCTCTA
>NW_008824657.1:1720708-1723573 GCF_000699105.1 Pygoscelis adeliae
GAGAGGAGAGACTTTATAGGGACAGATAAAATCTTTTATTAGACCAACTGATTTAGCTGGAAGCAGCAGACAGGTTTTAGGTACGCAGACCCATCTTTGGGTCTCAGGTTGCCTGTAGGCAGCTCCAGAGCTCCTGCAACAACTTCCCCAGCCTGTCTTCATCTTCCTAAACCCCAGAGGTGCAGGAGATGAACTAACACCAGCAGCACGGCCACCTTGAAAAGCCTCCAAGCTCCAACACTGACAAAGTCCAAAATCCTGCCTAAATCCTTCTTCTTTTGGGTCTCTGGCACACCAAAATATCTCCATCGTGTGGCTTTTGCCCTTTGCCCCTGTATCCCAACCCATTTTTCCCTGCTGCATCCCTTGCTATGGAAACCCGCCTTGCAGAAAATGATGATGAAGGGCAGGTAACAGAGGGAGAATTCAGTTTGGGTACCGGAGCCACAGGCAATGAAAGGAGTGAGAAACTGGTGAGGGTGTAATTAGAGCAGAGCACGGGAGTGTGCAAGCTCCTGGGATCAGATGCTGGCCAGGGTCAGCATTGCTGGAGGTGACACCCGCAGGTGCATGGTCTTGTGTCCTTGTGGGTGTTTGGGTGACGAAGAGCGTGCGCAAGGGAGATGCAGAAGGCTGAAATCACGTTCTTGAGTCCCTCGGCACCACTGCAGTGCTTTCATGCATTTTTGCACTTCCATCCCTTCCATCCATGCCAATTCCCACCCAAAAACCCCCCAGCCCTGCCCCGGACGTACCCCGGCAGCCAGCAGCCGCTGGCCACTGCGCCCAGCCACAGGGCCACGGCATCAGAAATAAGGCACGAGCTGCCACACATGATTCAGCCTTTCTCTTCTCCTCTCCTTGTCTCATATACTAATTCCACTGAGAAACAGCCCCTTGCCTCCCAAATTATTTATAACTGCATAAGGCATATCAGTAAGATTTCTCTTTTTTTGGGGAAAAATAATAAAAAGCGTTGATCCTGCTGGTAATTTATAGTAATTGTAGTAACCTGATAATAATTTCTAGCAATTAAGCACAATACTAATTCACTCATTTACTAAGTAATGTCTTGTCTTTATTTATGGGGGCTGTGCCGGAGTACAAATATCTTACTCACTTTGTTGGCTGATGAAAATTTACTAAGTAGCTTTTTTAAAAAATGTTTATTCATTTTAAGCTATTCTTAGTAATCACGTGTGAATAAGGAGTAATTGCTTGACTTTGGGATGGTAATTAGAAAGTACTAAGTCATTGTTTTCTTCTTGCAAGCGGATGGTTTGTTTAAGTGTGCATCTGCTCTCCCAGCATTAATTCAACCTGCCAGCCCCTCACCCTCCGCCTAAGCACCCGGGGCCGCATCCTGCTCTCTCTGAACAAGAGTTTTTCAGGACTGACGCGCTGGATCAGCCACGGGGTCGTACAGAGCATGGGTCAAGGTGTCCAGGTAGGTGCTGAATTGCTTGACTCATGCTGTTGAGAAGCCCTCCATCGGGTCTCGGAGGATTTGCTGCGGGAGCAGAGCGAATCCACCAGCATTCAGGGCAGGATTTGCATCTGCTAATCAGAGCCGGATCCAGGGAAGCAACTTTCAATAAAAGAATCCCATCAGAAAGCAACCAGCTGTGAAATGCTGTACCTGTGTTGTGCCCTGCAAACCTTCAGCCTCTTCTTTCCCTGCCAAGGAGGTGGGACCTTCTCCTAAGCGTGGAGATGGGGAAGGAAGAGGCAGGGAATGAAATAAAAATGGGAAGGGGGTATTGATATTCATGTGCAGGATTGCTCATCTGGGGACCCTGCACTGCTCCATCCTCCCTGGGCGGGAGGGATGCTCATGGGATACTTAAGGAAAAAGCGATTTTTTCCCCAAAGAACCCCAAAGCAGTCAGAAAATACATGTCCCTTCTCAGTGTTAGCCAGAGGACTGGCATATTACAGCCTTGCCAAGCAGAGCCGTGGCTCAACACCTGCAAGTATCTGGAGACAGCACTCCACTTGGGCTGCACCTCCAACCACAGCCCACCCGAGGGAAATGAGGCCAACTGATGTGAATTCAAGGCTAATGCACACCGTGCCTCGGTTTCCCCAACCGTAAACTGGAGCTAATGGTTCTGCTCTCCTTTGCGAAGCGCGTCAGGATCACCTGGGGAAGGACCAGGCTCCCACGTCACGTTAAGAGATGGTCACTGCGTGGGATGTTGGGCAACGCAGCACGTTTCGAGGTGGCTGCAGACACGCAGCGCAGGACTTGATCTTTAAAAGCACCGAGCGATTTTCAAGTGCTTCTCTGAGAGCATTTACAGGGCCCTGATTTACTGAGCGCTCAGAGCAGCCTGTTCTTGCTGGAAAACAGGGCTCGAGATGCAGTCAAACGTCTACAGATACAAACTTTGCGCTGTCTTAATCTCTGCCTTTCTCAGGATACCCGTCTTTAAAATGGGGATAACCTGGCTCCCCTGGACACTCTCCCAAGCACCGCAGCTGCCGTGGTCTGCACCCGCCTGCAAAAATGGCAAGAGCCCGTAAAAAGGGACCGTCCTTCCCTGTTTCATCCCGATGCGATAGCAAAGACAGGGGGAAGATCCCCAGCGCCTGCAGGTGCTGGGAATACCAAAGAGCAGGAGAAAGCCAGGGGAGTCATCCAAAAGGCATCTCATGTCCCAGGGCACAGGATAAGAAATTAGATGCTGCAGATGACCTGCGGGTTCATCCATTAGTGAGTGGCCAGAAACAGATAAGGAGGGCTATGTAAGGTATTGGTATATATACCATACCTATACCATACCTATGTCATATGTCCCTGGCAGCCAGGAAGGCAAAGGAAGAGCCAAAACACCGCTGCGAACATTTAGGGGTCTTCACCAT
>NW_008824657.1:1723621-1740094 GCF_000699105.1 Pygoscelis adeliae
GCAACATCAGCCAAGCCAACTTCTCATAGGGACCACTTGCATTTTCACATCCCCATCCCTTTCCCTCTGCACCGCTCTCAGCGATTTTGCTTTGGTTTGAGCCGCGTTGCGGCCGCAGACAGCCCCGTAATCGTAGCAGCGCGAGCTGCAAAGGCCAGGGGGTTTCTGTGTCTTTCTGAAAAAGCAAAGCATCGCTGAGGATTTCCAAAGCAGTGACCAGGAGAGGGCAAAGGAGATGACATGGTTGGTGCTGTCTCCAAGACATTTCACTGCAAAATTGCCATGGGATTGCCCTTTTCAAAAAAAAAAAAAAAAAAAAAGCCCTTTATACCAATCCTTTACACCCCTCCTGCTGGGTCTGGTGCTCTCTGGGTGCAAAGGAGACGGCGCGAGAGGAAGAGGCAGATCCAGGGCACCCCGATAAATCCCTGCAGGGCTCACGTCCAGCGTGCCTGCTTCCCAGAGATAAAAAGAAAGCGCCGCTTCTCCAAGGCACGAACACTGAGCTAATCTCTTCATGCGCCGGGTCCATCACCGTGTTACAGAAAGCAAAGACGGGCGAGGGAGGGAGACGGCGGCGATGGGGCTGTAAGCATCCCAAATCGTTTGAGGAAGATCAGCCCCAACCAGCTGCTTGAGGACGGAGCAATGACTTGTGTTTATTTTGCACAGGGAACTGGAAAGGATTTTTCCATCTCAGAGTGGAAAAATAATCCTGCAGAAGGACTCTGGGGTTTGGGCACATTATTTAGGTCCTTTGAGATATATCCTAAGGTGTGATGCGGCTCTGACCGGTCCCATGACGGGAATTTGGGAGGACAAAGAAGAGCCCTGCAAAATTGCAGATGCTGGACGAAAATCACTCAAGGAGCCAGAAAAAAGGGAGCTGTAACGACATATAAGCAGTTTCAGAGGGAGAAAATACTGGGAAGGGAAAGGGAAGCAAACTGCCATTGCAGGACGTTAGTGCCAGACAAATTCATATCAGAATTAGACACTCATTTTTAACAGGGAGGATGATTAACCCTGGGAACAAATTATCAAGCAAAATGGGAAATGCTCCACCTCTTGATGTCTATGAATACCAACTAGGTGCCTTTCGGGAGGCTTTAATCAAACCCAAAGCACCGGGGTCCCAAAAGCAGCCCCTTGGGGATGGTCTCTGGCCAAGAGCCAGGAGAGCCGGGCTGATGTTCCCATCGGATCTCAGGAGCACTGCGAGTACTTATAAAACCTGCCAGTCCATATAAAATGATGGCTCCCCTCTGCCCTGGGAAATGACTGAGCCATCCTGCCCTCTTCAGAAGGAACGACTATGAGACACTAAGTAATTGCCAGGTGCCAAACGGGGTTTTTTCCCCAGTAATAAAAGAGGATTTAAATGTTCAGGCCAAATTAAAGACCCCTCCGAGTCTGCTGTTGGTCCAGCAGCACGATACAACGATGGCTCTTATTTTAACAACCTCAGAAGATGGTGTCTGTCGGCTTTCTTCTGGCAACAAAACTTGCATCTTTATTTTTTAATTTTCTTCTCTTCCAAGCCAGGAAGTGTTGACTTTAATCTTATTCCCAGTTCCTGGGCTCTGTTATATTAATATCTCTTTATTTCTGTTGCATGTTTGATGGCAACCTTGGGATGCTCAGAGCCCCCTTTTAGGGCAAGTGGGGGGAGCAATGTCATGGGGCAGGGGTGGCAGGTGGGTTGCTATTTCTGCCTAATGACTTCCAGTTTAAATTACCTACAAAGCGTCCTAATTATCCAGGTGCCATTTTAATCATGGAGGCGGCGGGGGGAGGACAGGGCAGGCTGGCAGCTGCAGGTTGCCTCCGCCGAAGTGCTGCAGGGTGGAAGAAGGGGATGCAAATCAGCAAGTGCCCTAAGCAAGGTGGAGAAAAGGGTTGGGAAATCACTGTGCGGTGCTGGATTATACCCTTATCTTACCCTTATGTACCCAAACGGCAAACGTAGCTGCAGGGGGGAGCAGTGAGACCTGCCCAGCAGCCCATCCCCATGCCGCATCCAGATGACTCAATGCCAGCGAGCACAAGAGATGCTCCCAAACAGCCACCATCCCTCCACACCAGGGGCTTCAGTACCTGCTGCCTTACCAAAGCAATTAACAGCATTTTTCTAAATGGCCAACATAGGAATGTCACGTAGCGAATTTGGGATTTATCACTCCCCTTCCCACCCCCATACTCACAACCCATTGGTAATAAGTGAAGCAGGTAGGTCCTAACCCAGAAAATCAGTTCCCCCAGCCCTAAAAATGGGTTTGCTGTTTAACCCCGACCAGCCAGGAAGGAAAAAAAACGACAAAAATGAGAAAAGATGAGGCTTTGCCTCCCCAGACTCCATCTCAGGAGGAATTTGGAGCGTTTCCGATCAAACACAGCCCCGCAGGGACTGCTCTGGGTGTGCAGCAGGAGCTGCTTCGACTGGCTCAGCCACGGGGAGGGCTCCCTGGGGACCCCAAGGCAGTGCTTTGAGCAAAGCTTGCAGCCTCTTCCCCTCGCAAAAAAGCCTTCCAAGTGTGAGTTTTTGGTCTTCGGCACGGCAAACAGGAGGGATATTTTGGGAGCGGTCTTGTTCTCCTGCCGCCTTTCTTCTTCTTGCCTCCTGCTGCTGCTTCACTTTTTTGATCTCTCTTCTTTCCCCCTCCCTTCATGTCTCTCCTTTGGAGGTGAGATGCGGTTCCCTTTCCCCCTGCCATGTGCATGTCCCGGTGCCAAAATCCAGGAGACGCATGGCAGCGTGGACCATCTTCCCCGGGGCTTTGAAAACCATAAAAGCTTGCTTCTTCTGAAGCAAGAAGGCCAAATATTCAGTGCCCCCAACCCTCCCCAGCACCCTCCGAATCTCAGCCCCAAAATCTTTTGGCATAAGTGTGTACATGGTTGCTTCCAAGCGGTTTGCAAAGCGGTTGCAAAGCCAACTGGTCGCCCAGTGCAAAGGCATGAATTATTCCAACTTTAACACTGCTTGCCGGCAGCCAAGCTCTTGCAGCCTGCAAAAGCAATTGCAGGATTGCAGTCATTGGGTATGACTAGGTTGCAATAATATTGCAATAAAAAACAATAGTTATTGGGTTGCAAAAATAACGTTGATTGTGTTCAGTAATACTGCAGGGTTGCAATAATTGCTTATTTTGGGGTTGCAATAATACTGCGTTATGATAATGAACCCCAAGAGAGAAATACACACCAGAAAGGTCCATCGTTCCCACTCCCTTCGCCTCCCCATCACAATTCAGCTCAGGATAGAGGCAGAAGGTGTGAGGCCCCATCCCGGTGCCGAGAACATCCTCCAAGAGCAACAGCAACCAGGATCTCATCAACCATCAGCAGAGCCCGAGCGGCCCCCGGGCGTGGGCACACGCGCAGCGCCATGGCAGGGTGCGTCCTTCAAGGAGCTGAGCTGTTTATTGGAGAAGTAACGAGATAATCAAGGAGTCCTTTAGACTCCTCTGGAGGTGGATAAGTGCCTCTGGTAGATTTTCCTTGCTGCCATCCCGCATGGACCAGGTCTGCAGGGGCATCCCAAGCGACCAGGGAGATGGGGTGCAACACCCAGTGCAGAGACTTTTTTCATCCCCGGAGTAAAATAGCAAGCTGATGGTATTTTGGCCATACCCCTTATGCCACATGTGCCTTTTTTCCCTGTTGTATTTCCCTCCATGAAACTACCCCCCCAGGCTGCATGAGCAGGGCAAGGCAAAGCACTGGGGAAACTGAGGCATGGAGAGGAGAGAGGTTTTACCCGCCAGCCCAGCCGGAATAAAACCCCACGTCTCTTGAGTCTTGTTTGCAAGCTGTTGCCTCCACGTCTCTTGAGTCTTGTTTGCAAGCTGTTGCCTCCTCACCACCATGCCGCTGACCCCCTTCCATCTCGTTTTCCAAGAGCCAGCCAAGTCCCTGGTCCCCGGCTAACGCCCGCGGCCCCTGCCAACGCAGTTTTGCTATTCAGGGGGCTGGCGACAAGCTCTTAATACCTCCACACACATATGGCATCCCGACTCCTCTGAGCACATTTTTAGGGCAAACTTCTCATCCCACTGCTCGCTCAACTGAAAATAGAAAGCTGAATTTGGGATTAAATGCATAGCTGTTGGCTGGGGAAGCAGCAGGCAGTTAAAAAGGAGGGGTTGCCAGGAATATTTTATACAAAAAAAAAAAAAAAGGCAAGAAAAAAGGACTTTTTTTTTAAGAGAAAGAGGAGAAAATGTTGTTTATGGTTTGACTTGCTAGGATCATTTTGGAAAAGCTGAAATGCTGCTGGCTGCTGCTGGGTTGAAGAGGGGTGCAGCGTGGCTTTCCAGCTGCAGCTCCGCAGAGGCGGCTCCGTGGTTTTACCTTTCTAGATCATTCAGTGTTCAGCCCATCTCCTCTCCAAGACACACCTTCCACCCGGGCTTCTCCAGCCCGCCATGGCTTTGGTGGCAGGTGACTCCAAAAGATGGGAGCGACCCTTTGGGGACATCTCTGCCCAGCTGGGGACGTGCTGGAGTGGGTTACCCATGAGTCACTACATCAGCTGAGCATTCAGAGAGTATATTTAATACAAAATATGGAAATTCCCATTTGCGTGGAGGATTTCATGATATTTGTCAATGTTTTAATTGGTTTCGCAACAAAAGCCGGGAATTTTCTGACGCTGCGAAAGGAAACGTCTGCCAAAAAAAATACATTTACACTTGAGCAAAACTTTGCATTTCCTCCAAACTTGGCCCTTCTCATACGTTGTAAAATGTGGCAGCAAAGCCTTTTCAGGATGAAAACAAAGACGACAGCAAACCAGAACTTGCCAAAGAGTGATGGGAAGCCGTCCGCCCCGGCTTTGGGGTCCAGGTGTGATCCAGACTTGAGCAGAGATGCCCCTGGAAGCGAAGGTCATCCAACCTGCAGGTCTGATTGTGACATTGCGATGTTGTCCCAAGTCTCGTAGCTCCTGTGACCCCTCGGGATAATTTGTACAGCCCCGAGCGCACGGATGGGCACGACGGTATTCCCCCAAAATACACATTAATCTGTAATAACCCCAGCTTGGTACCCAGCCACATCAAAGCCAGCGCTGCAAGCAGAGCTAGGTCGAGCTTTCTTCAGGCAGCGAAGAAAAGAGCTAAGGAAGGAGAAAGAAATGCTCTGAAAAAAGCCATTTGTCCCCTCGGCTTTATTCTGGCTGCAGAGCTGGAGCAGCTTGTAGCTCCAGAGAACTTTTAATAGAAATCTTCGGAATGAAATGGGCTACAGCTGTTTGCCTTGATAAATATATTTTATGCTACATGCCTCAGCCGCCATCTGTTTGCTGATACGAGCATTTCTCCTCTGCAGCAGCTGAAGAGAAGTCATCAAAGGGAATAGCAGGAGATGGGTTTCGTTGCAGGTGGAGGGGAAGAGGTGAAGTGGCCCGTGCAATGGAGTTATTCTGGTGGCTTAATGTGGCGAAGCTGTTAGAAGAACAAGAGGGAAGACGGCGGGTGGGCTGGGAGTTGGGGGGAGCTGGGGTTTTCAGGGGGAACCTGGTCTTTCTGCCGGTGTTATCAGAGGGAAAATGCTCTGTGTCATACCGTGGCCCAAGGAAGGTATTTAGATGTTTAGGGATGCAGGTAGCAGCCTAGGAGTTGCGGAAGTTTTGGTGCTTAATGATCGTTAAAAATCACCACGCTACATCAGGAATCCCACACGGTGGTTTTATGCACCTAAATGAAAGAAGTCATCTGACTTGGGCTCCTTCTCTCGTCTCTCTCCATCCCCACCCAGGAAAAATCCCCTTCTGCAAAAGTACTTGAAGAACCACCCCCATAAACGACCTGCGTCGGTGTAAAAGCCCCGTGAGCATCATGTCTCCAGCTGTTTTCCTCATGCGCTTCGAGCATCGTTTCTCCAGCAGAGACATCCGACTCTCCCTGCTTTAGAGGGACAAACCGAGACGCGGTGGGGAAATCATTCCAGATCGATGTACAACCTCTCAGCAATGGAAAACCCACCGCCACCCCCGGTAACGCTGGTTTAACGGCTTATTTGCGCTTGTAGTTAAAACCCTCGCCCTGCTGCTCTTGTAAAAACTTTGCTGGAGTGAATTGCACTGATCCCCCCCCCCCTCGCCGTTACCCATTCCGCAATAAAACCCCGTGCGAGCAGCGGGACGCGGGAACATTTGCACAAGCATCCTGGAGGTGTCCGCAGACATTTACCCACTTGAAAATACTCACTGATTCATAGACATCCAGGCCCGTGGGACCGTTCGGGGAGCTTGGGCTGACCCCCAGACGCGAGCAACGCTGTCGGAGAGTCGGGTTTTGTTTTCCTATTTCCTCTGCTCTCCTATTAACACCCAGCCGTGGCACCACTACACTTAGCCTAGGTATGTAATAGCTGGTTGTCACCGGCACTCGTGTGCCTAGGTGACAGGTGCCCTAGCCAGAACATGGCTTATTATTATGATTACTGCTATCATCGCTATGATTATCATATTATTTTATATTGCCTAGACTGCTCAGCCAAGGTCAGGTCTGCAGGAGGTCCTATAAAAACGCATAGAAAAAGGGAGACCCGTGTCCAGGGGGACTTGTAATTAGGCAGCTGGGTAGACAGGCAGGCTGGGAGAGGTGAGGTGCCCTGGCTGGGCAAGAGAAGGGGAGCAGTAGGTCAGGTTTAATTAAGTTGTGCCAAATTTTGTCAGAGGTCGACGTCACCCACAGTCAGACGGGTGATGTTGGCAAGAAAACGTAGGTGCGAGCTCTGTCTGCGAGTGGAGATGCCGTGGGTGACTTGGGGACATGGGCCTGGAGGACCCCAGGGTTCGTATTTAAGGGCAATTATGGTCTCTTTATTACATTTATTCCTGGCCAACAGTGTCCTCCCCCTTAGCCTGTGCTCCAGCTTGCCTCTGTGCTGCTTGCAAGCTGCGTGCGTGGCTCAGCGCAGCCCGGCTGCGGGTGCAGGAGGAGCCGTGCTGCCTCGGGGCAGGAAGATGCTGCCAGCCCAGCCCACCAAAAAGGATCCCCCTGGTAGAAAATCCCCCTTTCCGAATGGGCTCTGGAGAGTGGGATGCTATTTCTTCTCCTCGTGGATTTTGGGCCAAAACCTCCACAACCTGCCTACGATGCCTCCATCACTCACAGGCACGGAGCAAGTCCCAGGGTGGAGCGGGGCTGAGCGGTGCCGGCTTGGGGGACCCACACAGGGACATGATCCCCCCTCAATGTTCCCGGTGCTGGTGCACACCAGGGCATGGGGAGCAGAGCAGTGGATAGCTGGGGGCCTGTTAAGTCCGTGTCCACATCCTCGGCATCCCCTCGCCAGCCCCCCAGCCTGCCCCCTGCCCTCCCCAGGTCCCTCCCCATCCTGCAGCCCCCCTGCACTGAGTGATGCTGGCCCCCCCCCTTTTTGAGATGACCGTGGACCGGTACAGGGAGAGAGCACCTCAGAGGCAGCCTTGGACTGGCTGTCCTCAGCAGGGCTCTGATCAAAGCCTGTGGGAAAAGTCCTCCAGCACCGACAGGGTGTGGATCAGGCCCTACCCAGGGCTGGAGCAATTTGTGCTTGTCCTTCACCATGTCTGTGAAATGCTCCTTTTGTTCTGCATCTCTTTCTCCCTCTCCCTACTCCTTCTATTCTTCCTCCCGGAAAGCTTCAAGCTTGGAGCACTTTAAAATTCAAGGGGATTCAATACAATGCAGGAGGTTTTATTTATTTTTTTTTATATATTTTCCTCCTCCTCCCTCATCTCCAGCATCTTTCATACAAAGTGTCTCCAGGCACTTTGCTGGGGGAGATAAAGGCTGAGCAAAGCCCTTTTGCAGAGCTGGGCATCCCGGCGGTTCAGAAAAATGCCGTGAAGCAGTGAGCAAGCGAGGAAGGCGGCTGTTTCAGAGCGTGGGCACCCCACAGCTCCCAAACCAGGGCTGGAAAAGCCTGGGAGAACTGCAGGAAAGGAGCCCCCCCTTCCCTTTAGCATCACCTAGCACTGTGTCTGTTCTCCCTGGATCTCAAGTCACTCATTTGCCTGGATCTCCTCGGCCCCCTCCCTGCCTCCATCCATCAGGTCGCACCGAGAACTAGGGCTAAAAGGAATGATTTGATTGTCCAGCATCCCACGTATTGGTCCCCAGCCCATGGACCACCCCAGCACCTCAGGGCTGCCCATCCACACGCTGCTGCTGCTGCGTTTTGGCCAACCCGGGAGCTTCTGCTGGTGGAAGGTTGTGGATTTAGGTGCTTTTATGTCAGCGCGCACTCATCCCTGTGAGTGATTCCTTTCAGCAACGCCAGGCACTGAATCACTGGTCTGTGATCTTGTAAAATTAACATGCCCCACTATAAATAACTGCTCTCTAATGGGCTGTCATTCGTCGGCTTTTGGAAAGGCTCAGCTCGTATAAGCAAAAGTTTTAATGACTGTAATTGAAATTAGATGAAACCCATCAATGTTGGGCTTTCTGTGACCCATGCTAGGACAAAATCTATCATGCATCAGGGAAAAATTACCCCCCCTGGGACATGCCAGGCACGACGAAGCCCGTGTAACTCCGTGAACACGCTCTGGACGTGCAGCCAGCAGCTGTTCTGGGCACGGAGTACACTGAGCATTTGCCCCTTCCCATTCAAATCCTTGTGTGGTTGCAGCGGGGTGGGACGTGGCAGAGGAGCCGGTGGGTCTGGGATGCAGCAGTGCCCAGGGGCATGTTGTGGGATGCTCAGGGCTAGACCATGGACCAAGCTTTTGGCCCCAAAAGCTTGATATTTAAGAGGAAACACAAGTTATCATGGCTGCTGGTAAAACAGAGGGTTCATTTTGCATTTGGCCCCAGCAAACCGAGCAAGAGCACCTTCTGCAAGGCGTTTGCCTTCACCCAATTTCCAAGGGGTGCGTTTCGGCAGGAGCCACCGAGGCCGTGTCATGCCAACCCACACTGCTGCCATTCAATGATCACGGCTCGGATGCGATTCATTTTGCACGCAGTTGGGTGTTTTGTTGTCTTGTTTCTTCTCCTCCCATGCAGACCCCGAAGGCACCCGGGCTCCTTGGGGCTGCAAACCCCCCGCGTCCCACATCGTATCCCCTGGGAGCATCCGCCAGCCCCTGAGGACGGGATAACAAGTCTCCCCGTGTATCGCACGTGTTCCTTGCACATAACAAAACATCTCCTCTCCCGGGACAAGGGGCTGGCACGGGGCAAATTAAGAGATGCCAAAGTGCCCCAGAGGCACTGGTTCGCCCTCGCCGCCAGCGTGCCTTGGGATGTGCAAAGATGCTGCTAATGAGATGGCCGGGAAGGGGGGGGATTGCTGTGGGCTTTGGGTTTGTTCCGAAGCACCAAAGAAGAGGAAAAGACAAGAAAATTGACTTTTTTTTTTTCCCTAATAGGCCCCAGCAATTTACAGGCACGCAGAGACATACAGAGCGATGCTTACCTTTCATTACCCAGGGAAGGAGGCTGAAGACACGGCAGGGAGGCGAAGAGGGAGATCCTCGGAGCACGATTGGACTGATTGCTGCAGGATTTTTGCAGCAAAAGAACCTGGAAAACATTAAATCGCCCGGCAAGGCGCCCGTTGTGTTCCTGGGGAAACTGAGGCACAGGACGTTTCGCCTTATAGTCCTACAGCACCGCTGGAGGTGACCTCTTGGGAAAGCAGAGCTTTGCAGCCTGGCCCCAAAAGCTTGATATTTAAGAGTAAATACAAGTTACCGTGGGCCCAGGTAAAATAAAGGGTTCGTTTTGCACGTGGCCCCAGCAAACCCAGCAACAGCGCCTTCTGCGAGGTGTTTGCATCAGCAAACAGAGCACTGAAATGGCCCTTTCATCTGGGCAGAGAGGGAGGTGGGTGAGATGGAGACGAAATAGCTCAGCCATCAGCTTCCATCCAGGCGTTTGATGCTCTCTTCCACATTTGCCTTCAATTTATTCACTGATTATAAATCTTTCCAGCTTGCGGGAACGAAATTCAGATTTCTGTGTATTTACTAATTGAGGAGATGGATGGTTTGGGCTTTTTATTTTTTTGCTATGAAACTACTTCTGGCAAGCAATATACTTTTTATGACAACTGCCCTGTTGGGCGGTTTCAACTGTTTTTAAACTTGCTACTCATGTTTTTCACTGAAAAAATTAGACGTTAAAGTGAGGGCAAAGGTTTCCAAAAGTCACAAGGAAACACAAACCCTCAAACTAGAAAAAAAGTAGCTCAGGGCTATGGGAGTGAGCTGTTTGGTTGGTCTGCAAGAAGATAACATTTGAATTTAGCAGTTGCAGAAAAATTTTAAAAGGATTCCCCGTCGGAGACAATGTTTTTATTTCAAAATTGCCAGCAAACTCAAAAAATTTCATTTTCCTCTCTGTCTGTTTGTAAGTGAATATTCACTGGGATATTTGATAGCTGTAATTTACTCTTCAAGCTGTGTAATTAGCCACCTCAATCAAACGGCATCATTTCTGTCTTTGCTCGAAGAATAAACTGTTCCACTGCAAAACAAACACCTTTCCCTTGACTTGAGCAAATCCCAGGGCCAGGCTGAAATTTTGCAGCCAACTTTTGCTTTCAGCCGATGCTCACACTCGTCACGGGTTTTGAAAGCTTTCTGGGAAAAAAAAGGAAAAAAAGAAAAGATGGGGCTGAATATTGAGTCACGGCTCTTGCTCAGCCCCCTGTAACAGCAACCAGCTTGAAGAGGTGGGAGGAAGGATTTGGCTGTATGTTGGCGAGTGGTTTTTTTCCCCTGTACTGCAGATTTTTGGGATTCATGGCATGGGAGAAGAAGGGGAAGGAGCTGCAAGGTTACCCAGAGGTTTTCCTTTTTACACCTGAAAGCACCGAAAGCAGTGCAGAACAACAGTTTTTTTCAGTAATTTTTTTTTTTTTCCTATTTTTCAGCAGATAAAATGATCCTTATTTCCAGCAAAGAAATAATTTCCCAAGAAGGTCAGGAACTGGAAACCTCCAGCGTCCCATTTACCTCCCCTTCGCGTGCTTGGAGTTGTCTTTTATATCTGGGCGTAAAACCCTGCTCAGCCCAATTTCTCTGCTCGTCTCATTTTAAATTTTAGGATGTAGCTAGACTTAGGTATAGGCATTGTAATCTGGGCACATTATTTACCAGTAGCGCTTATCTGAAGCCAGTCTCAGGAGATTCACCGGGTGGCTGGGAGCTGCGAGCTGGAGTTACAGCCTCCGTGCAGTAAAATAGAAGGAAAAGAGGGAAATTGCCTTATAAAAACCACAAGGACTTTTGGCTTTCTTCTTTTTGCTGAAGCTCTTAAATTCAAGGCTGGCTTTCGAGCCTGCCCGGTCCTTGTCTTGTTCCTGCCAGACTTGAGAGACAGAACTTTTCTTCCCTGTTCTTCTTAGCATAACAATTCCTTGTTAACATAATAAGGTTAATTCTTGTGCTGCAATCAGGAAGCCACGCTTTCTCCGAGCCCTAAATAATATCGTTCCCTTGTCACGTTTATAAGGTGGTGGGTTGGGTTTTTTTTTTTTTCCCCCTTTGCATTGAAAAAAAATTTGAAATCTTGCAATCTCGAGGTAAATACAACCGTGTGGAAGCTTCCCATTCTCCTCCAATCTGATTGCAGTGGCAGCAAAAGGACACGGTCCTAATTAAAGTGCCAATCAAGCAAAAATGGAATTCATTGTTTTTATACAAATGCTCCATTTAACACTTTGCGGCTCGTTCATTTTTGAGGGATTTTATACACGCACCAGTTTTCTCTCCAGCAAAGAAGTCCGAGCCAGGTTTCAGAAAGAGCTCGTGGGATGAAAAATCAAAAAAAAAGAATATTAAAAGCCACATAACTGGCAAAGAGGACAGGGTCTGTCTGTGTCCAGCAGTCTCATCACACACTTTCCTTCGCCTTTTTCTACAGCCAGCTCCTCTCTCGCAGACCACAGGAGGAGCTCTAGAGCTCCCTCCTTTCCTCCAAGGTCCCTCTTGAGCTGGAAAGTTTTACGGGACCTGGAAAAAGTCAGGATCAGATGGTAATTCTTAGCAAGCACTAACACAGTCCACTGTTTATCGTGTTCAGACATGTGAATAACACCCTAATCCAGAGGTTTAATAGTTTTTCAGTGGATAGAGACAATCTGCCCGTCTCTGAATACCCCCGAGCACCGAAGGGCGGGTGATGGAGGGTGAAATCTGGCCCCAAGTCTCCTGTAACACACGCCAGCTCGACAGAGAGCTGACTCCCAAACACATCTGGGCAGCGAAACAGGAGCTGAAAATTTTACGGGAATGGGTTTGCTTAAAGGTTCGCTGGCGCTCCCTGTATCTGTTCAGATCAAAGAGCACTCACATGGTGGCAATTAGCTCTTGACCCCAGGAAATACCTCGTGGAGCTTCACCCCAGGGTTTGGAAGCCATCCTTCTGCACTATCAGCTTCTCCGCAGCGCCCCATAAATCCCCGACTCCCAGAAACAGGCTGAGATGCATCCAGCCCATCCGTGCACAAAATTGCAGCAGGTTCAACTCAGCTATTTTAACCTTGCATCGCAGGGACCGCTGACATAAAAGCAGACAACCAGCTGAATGCAAAGCACAACATTAAAATAACTTAGCATTAAAAGACCTGCATGAAAGGCTGCATCGAAGCATCCAGGGGATGGTTGCGGGACTGATCTTGATTAAGTTAGGAAGGCCTAACAAGTCGGTGATGGTGTTTGGCCACCTTTGCAACTTTAATCCTGCACCTCCATCGCGGTGCCCCCCGGTGCAATGCAACCAGCCCTAGCTGCGGTGGCACGTGGCTATGAGCACGGAACAGGGTGGCTACGAGCATCGAGCAGGGTGGCTATGTGAAACCACGGGAGGAATTGGGGAAGGGGTATTCGATGAGGACCTGCGTATTAACCAGACGCACTCTTCCAGCCTCGGGGGCATTGCTTGGCGGCAGCGGTGCACCGTGGAGAGGTCCCGACTGCATCCTTGCTCCTGCCTGCTGCTTGACACCCAGCTTCAGCCTTCCCTCGGGATTGATCCCTTAGAAAAGGGGATGCCAGGTTGGCGTAGAAAGCCAAGCTATCCCCACCTGAAACCACAGCGTCGTCAATGTGCTTTTATTTTTTGTCTTTAACCCTCGAAGCCTCAGTGCCTTTCTCCCCTGCCTCCCCGTGGCTGTTTCCAGGCCCTGCCTATCTCTGCCTGTATTGTTCCAGGACCTGCTGTACAAGAGCTTTATCAAGTGCCGAGGTTTTTTGGCAGCTGTCCATACAGCCGGGAGACAAGGAGAAAAAAGAGCTCAGGCGCTCCCCCCCCCCAGTCTGCTTCCCTGGCCTCTTCCCCAGGTTGTTTTCAAAGAGGGTCCGGTGGGAGACGTGGAAGGGACTGGCACTTTTTGCCCGGGGTCGCATTGAAAACCAAGGCAGCGCGAGAGCTGGAGTGCTGCAAATCCCCCTCGTATCCCGGGCAGAGCGGCTGGCATAGCTGGGGGCTTTTTGTAGGCAGCTGCCTTCACTTTTGCATGGGAAAGTAGCAGCAGCCAGCCGTGCCTACCTGTTGCCAAACAAAAAGGTCTCCCTGTGTTTTCTTGCCCCCCGAAGAAGCATCCCAGGAAGGTGGTGACCGCCTAGAAGAGATCAGCCTCCTGCCCCGATGCCCCTGGCTTCCTGGTGGGAAAAACAGAGTCCCGAATGTCTCCCCAAAATCTCAGAGGCACCTCAACCAGCTTCATTGCGTCCCGACATCTCCAAGGATGCACCTTGGCATCTCCCCGACACCTCTCGGCCCCAAACCTGCAGTGAGGTCCCCCAGTGCGTGACAAGGGCTGTGCATCCCTCCTGTTACTTGGAGGGACAACTTTCCCTCCTCCATCCCATTACCCGAATAGTTTTGCTTTCCAATTAGGAGACAGCTCACGCTTTGAAGCGTTTGCCTTGCAAATAGGCAAGAAAGGTGAGCAGCACCACGCAGAGGGGGAAGCTGAGGCACCCTGGGATGAATTTCCCTGAGGCCACGGGGAAAGCTCTGCAGCAAGAGAGGGGAAAGCCTCAGAGTCCCAGTTCGGTGTTTTTACAGCAGGACTCCGTGCAGCTTTCACTTGTCATATGTATTTTTAAATGACAAGGAAAACATTTTATAAACCAGGGAAATGTGTGATTATTTTCCTCTCTCTCTCTCTTCCAGGTACTTGGCTCAGCTTTGTAATACGCAAGAATGAAATCCATCTGAGTTGCTGTTGTCCTGCTGTTTAAAACTGCATTTTCTGTCAACATTGCTTCATTTTGATCAAGTTGCTTACATGTTTTATATTATTCTCTTTTTTCCCCCCATTTTGCTGCAGCATTTCAGAACATTTTGTTTCTTGCACTTCTCGGTAAATAGCCTGGAAGAAAGAGAGTCAAAGGCACGCAGAAAGTATTCGCTTTCATTGTTGTGATGTTTCATATCTATTGCACTTGTCAATGTGGAATACCAGAGAAAAAAAAAAGGGGAAAAAAAAAGGGGGGGGGGGGGGCGCACCCAAACCATAGCTTGCTATGGCTTTGTGAGGTTTTTGTTGAAGTGCAAAAGTTTTTTTAAAATTGTACTTGAGAGACATTACTGTACCGGTGATATTTGTAGCTGCAGATGTAACTCTGCACCATACGGGAGAACTACAGAAAAAAAAAAAAAGGGGAAAAAAAAAGGGGGGGGGGGGAGAGAAAGATGCCTGGTTTATCCCCCTTGACTTTCAGAAGGAAGGGAGAGGTTTATCAGCTGGTCTTCCCAGCTTCTAGCATTGCTCTTTGCTATTAGATATTGCACGGGGCAGGCGCGCAAACGCCAAATGACACGGGGGGACACAGTCGTGGTCTCACCGAAGTCAAGGTCTGGAAGCAGGGTGATGCAAAGGTGGAGTTCCCACCTGCAAACACAAACCTCTCCCGCAGACGGGGGTAGCTCTGCTCCACGTCGGCTTAATACTCCTCCCCAAAGGCCATTTCACCCAGCTCTGTGATTTTCTCAGCTTTTTAATTGGATTGATTCATTTCCTTCCACAAAGCACGGCAGATTTAAATGAGATACCCAAGAAGAGCGTTTAATAATCAGTTCGCACTTGATTTCGTCTCCTGTAATAACGCGGTCGTGCAGGTAAAGGGAACTTAGTCCCAGGCCAGGCGGTTTTGCAGGACGATGCTCAGATGCTGCGGCCCTCTTGCAGCTCCAGCAAGCCAAAATTATGTCAGATCCCGATTTTTTTTACATGCATGGTACAACTGCCTAGTCCTCTAAATCAAATTTGACTACCAATGCAGCCGAAACCACAGAGGTAATCAGTTAATAAAACTTTGCACTTACACGCTACTTTCATTCAAGGATTTAAAGCCCTTTGCAAAGGTCAGTATTACAATGATGAGAATTTTCCAGCTGAAATGTTTTCACTGGGAAGGAGAGAAAAAAAGAGAAAAATGTTCCCTTTTCCTAGAAGTTAAAAATTCTGCCGTTTTTAATGCAGGCAAGAAATAATACGCTTTGGGGAGGGGGGGGGAGAAAAGAAGAAATCGCCTTGAAAATGTTAATGGTGTTTTGAAGCTTCACAGAAAGGTCTTACTCGTGTAGCAGCTTTAATATACATTAGTACCCCTAGTCTGCAAGCAAACAACATTTTGCAGAATGAACTAAAACACAACAGGGAAAGTCTCCAAATTATTTAGAAATCTAATTCCCGCTGAAATCCGGCACTGAGCATTTTATTCAACATGCATTTAAACCAGCGCTGCAGCCAGAAAAAATACACCACCTGTAACCCCTCCCCAGTCCCGCCTCGCAGGGTAGCCACAGAAATCTCTTTGTGGCCCCAGCCACTGCCAAAATCCCTCCAAGGGGTGGGAGCTGGTGTGACTTGCCCGAGG
Organism: Pygoscelis adeliae; assembly: GCF_000699105.1. Taxonomy (NCBI): domain Eukaryota; kingdom Metazoa; phylum Chordata; class Aves; order Sphenisciformes; family Spheniscidae; genus Pygoscelis; species Pygoscelis adeliae. The sequence continues at coordinate 1,739,457 of NW_008824657.1, forward strand.
CAAGCTGGTGGCAGAGGGAAAATACAGTCCAGGAGTGTCACTGCCCATTATAGCCCCGGCAGAAAATGCAGGAATATGATAATTGCAAGCAAACAGCCCCACTTTCGCATCTTTCTCTCCCAAATCGGTTGACAGGTATGCAAACAGGCAGGGGTAGGAAAACCAGCACGCACGGACAAAATCAAATAAGCTTTATTTCCTGCGGGATGCAAGCTAAAAATAATAAAAAAAAAAACCCTCTTCATTCCCAGGGTGGCTCCCCCTCCGCAGAGAGCGAAGCCTGCATGCGCCAGGCCGAGACACTTGCGTTTCAATCGATAAATCTCAGTTCACCGCCGCTCCTAAGTCAGGTTTAAACCCCCTGGCATCGGTTTAGCCCGTTAGGACGCGTGCACTGGGGAGAGTTATCCCCGTCCAAGCCAAACCAGCGCAGGTAACCACGGAACCAAGCAGGCCTTGGCAGGAGCTCCCAGGGGGGCGCGGGGAGCTGTGGCAGCCCCCTTTGAAGTTCACCTTTCAGCGCAGCAGCGAGTAATTAGAGGCCGCAGCTGTAATTACTTCCCAATGCTCGGGTTTATAATTGCGCTCAGCGGCCCCCCCACGCCCCCCCCCCCTTGCACTCGGGGAGGGAGGCAAGG
>NW_008824657.1:1742218-1742824 GCF_000699105.1 Pygoscelis adeliae
GCGTGGGAATCCGGAGGAATCTGCCCTGCAACTTTGCTACCTGCTTGTCTCCCCCCCTCTCCTTCCCCCTCAAATGAAAAAATAAAGAAGGATTTGGGGAGCGGGGGGCGTTTTGGGAAGCCGTATCTGACATGCTGCTGTGTGCCTGGTCCCTGTCACCTGTGGAGGACGCTGAGCTACAGCCAGACCCAAGCTTCGCCTGTCTGTTGCTCATCCCCTCGCAACGCCGGTGTCAGATACCATCTGTGTCACGCCGCCGTGGTCCCGAAGCCAGCTTTTGTGAGGGTAGGGCTTGGGGTTGCTTTAAAAAAAAAAGGGGGGGAGGGAAAAACCCCTAAACCCACGCAGTCAGTCCATCTGTTGATTAAATGAAGGATAAAACTTTTGGAGAGGAGTAGTGCTTCTCAACGGGCAGCTGATTTTTGCTCAGCCAGACATTATTGCCGAACATCCCCCACCATGTGCTGCATTTTTCCCCCTATTCCCTGAGCAGGGACGCCGTGTTTGGAGGTGGCTGCGCTTCTGGTTGTCCTTACCTCCTCTTTTCCTGGGCTCGGATGTGATGCTGGGCTCCCACGCTGCCCTCCCTTCCCCTTTTCTCTTTCC
>NW_008824657.1:1742862-1754606 GCF_000699105.1 Pygoscelis adeliae
TGCTTGTACTAATATTCCTTCAGGGAGAAAGCTGTGTTTGCATTCGCCTTTGCTTCTGCACAAAAGAAACCCACTGTGTCTTCCGTGTAGATTTCTGGCTGAACAAATTTGAACTCTCCCTGGTGCAGCAGCAGGTCCGGGGATATCTGCAATTTGGAAGCTGATCCTGGCCGCCTCACGTCTCTTCCCCGTTCCCATGAATCTCTCAACTCCCCGCAGGTCAAATGGCAGCTTGCTAGCGGAGCTGAATAAGTTTGTGTCTGGGATCCAGCGGGGATTTGTTTCTTTTTTTTTTTTCCCCTCCTCCCTTTTGCAGCCATTATTTTTAATAAGGGCTAATGCACTTTTTAATAGTGCTTGTGTTCGAAAGCTGCCGTGGCTCCTCGGCTCTGCTGCGCGTAGCCTGAGCTCAGCTGATTTGTCTCCCCTGTCTGTACCATCAGGAGTGTGCATCTGCTACCTTGCTTATTCATGCCGGGTTACGAGGCAGAGAGATAGTGTCTTGCAGAGTGTTTTCGGCTGTTTCCTCCCGTAGGATGAGCCGAATGCATTTCTATGGAGTTGCTGCTCACAGTACACGAGAAAGGGGCTGTCGACAGCATTGTGGCTTTCCCCTTTGGGGTGAAACCGTGCAAAGGATCCCTAATAGGATTTCATGCAAAGGATTCCTTAAACCACATGGTTCTTCGGGGGAGGAAAGGCCTGGATGTAGGAACTGAAGCTTATTTTCTAGCATATGTTGTGTTTGCCTCCCCTCGAGCAGCTGCTGTGGTTGTTCTGGTGTGTCCAGATGCGGTAGCATTCGCTTTCCTTAGGCAAAGGTGCTCCTCAAGACTGGTGGGCCGTGGGGATGGGATGTTCTGCGTGCACCCAGAGGGCAGCCGTACTTCACTCCGGAGGGAGCTGTTGGGCCAAAACTCACTCGAAGGAACAATGAAAATCACTTGACCCTGCCCATCAGGAGTTTCAGTGGCTCACGAGGGCGGGCAAGGAGCAGGCAGGGCTGCGTTTCCTTGCCCGCAGCACTGAAGTGGCTTGAAGCGATTTGCTGTAATGAGGCAGGCAGGACTTGAATTCCCCCTGAGCCAAAGGCAGCAGGGATGGGAGGATCGCCTCTGCCGAAAACCTCGCTTGGGGTCTGTGGTCTGGGCACTAGTTTAAAAAAAAACCCAAAACTCCCTTACATGAAGCCTCACCAAAAGGTATTTTCCATCACTGGATCTGTACGCTTACGCCCTTGGGTTTGTACTTCATGGGCCCTGTGCCTCCTTGTGGCACGCCGGCATCCTGCTGTTTCTTGCAAACTGTGCAGGCTGAAACTTGGGCTCCCAGCTGAGCTTGCAAGAGGAAGGTGCTTGTTGCTCCCTGTCTGGGGCCACGCTGCACCTGGGTGCATGCAGGCAGTGCTCAGCCTGGGAGGAGGATCCCTTTCGCAGCTGACTTCTGCGCTTCTCTTGAGGTGATCTAGGAAGAACAAATTGCCTTCCCTTGAGCATCCTGCCTTCCACCCTTGCAAATGGTCTGAAACAGCTTGCGTTTGCTCTTTCTGAAAGCCAATAGGTCAGCGTTTCCTATATGGGGGCTGTTTTTCCCCGGTATTGCTTGCTCCCCCGCCTCCTGCCCCAAAAGCTGTCCGGACCACAGCTTTGGTGGTGCCCCTTGGTGGGAAGAAATCGATGCTGCCATGAAACTAGCTGCCTTTGCTTCTGCCTGGTGAATAGGTTACCCCTCCCTCCCCTGTGCCGGTGTCATCCAAACTGGGTGAGGCTGGAAGGAACTGGGGAAAGTGCCTCAGCTGTGGGAGGTGGGGCTGCGGGAAGGAGCACCACTGAAGATATGCCTACAACCCCCTCTTCCTCTTACTGGCCTGTACTGTAACAACCTAGATGAATTTGGCAGGATCTGAAATTTAGCTTGGATGGGAAGATTTCTGCCTGTCTGGGGCTCTCTTTCCAAAGGCATGTTTGCTTTCCCTCAGGGTGATGAATACCAAGTTCTCCGGGTGTTGCATGGTATGTTTTTTTTCTCCTTCACAGTTCACTTGGTTCCTCCCTGGAAGCAAATGCTTTGCAATCTTCTGTCAGAGGGGCCTGTTATTAGCAGCAGTGGCTCAACTTCCCAGTGGCTTGTCATCAGCCCCCAGGTAGAGAAGGGTGAAATTATGCTGATGAGAGAAAGCAGGCCAATTCCACCCACCACCACTGATTAGGACCGGGAGATGAGGATTTTAGCATCTCAGGGGAGGTTAGTGAGTGACAGGGAGCAAAAATGCAAGCTTACAGAGTGCTGGGAGGTGTGTGGGTGTACGAGGGCTGGTGACTTTGCTCCTCTCTGCAGCCCACTGGGTGCAGGGTGCACTCGTGGGTTGTTGTGTCTGGCAACCGTGAGCCTGCTAATGAGAAGCCTGGAAATCTGTGGTTGTGATCCCTTTTAAAATTTAATTCCTCCTGCCATGTAGAGAGCAGGGTAGCTTTGCAAGAGAAACGTGTTGGGCTGTTCCCTAAACCCATCAGGTGAATCTCGGCACTGGGGAGCTGTTTGGGAAGTACAAGGAGCACATATGGTGCTGCAAAAATGAGCAAGTGCTAATGGGCTTTAAAAATTAAGCCAAGGAAGAGTGCTAGCAGCATGAGAAGTTGTGCAGCTACAAATGGTTGAGTAGAAGACGGTAATGGTTTGGAAAGGTGCTTTGTGAAGACGAGAGGTGCTGCTGGTGGAAAGGTGAGGGTTTGGCAGGGGCACAGGAGTTCACAACTGGGCTGCATGGGAGGGAAACAGAAGTAAGCCTCAAGTTAGAGCTGGTGTCGGCCGGTCTGCGCTATCCCAGAGGAACAGTGCAGGATTGCCTCCTCCAACGTCTGTTTTAACACAGTTTAGATTTCTGCATGCTTCCCCATCTTCAGTCTGTACCTCCTGCAGTGAGATTCACGTGAGGACCACAGATGACTCTGCTCAAACTGGCTTTCTTGCAAGGTTTCAGTTATTTGAAAAGACCGAGAGGGAGGAGCTGCGGTTTTGTTCAGGTGCCCTTTGCCAGAGGGAGGAAAGCGAGGAGAAGCACCTGCCCTGATGCTAACGCTGCATCCCTACTGGCCTCCCCCGTTCCAAGGTTAGGTGGAGGTCCCTGGGCAGTTTATGCGCAGCACATCTCATCTCGGGCAGATGTCAATTACTTCTGTGCTTTCCTGTTGGTTTAGGGGACACCAACTGGAGTAGAAACGTGCATAGAAATCCCTGCGAGATTACCAGCGCTGTGTGTTACCAGCCCCCAGTCTCTCTGTAGTTGGACTGCATACGTTAGAATAAAAAGGCTCGATGCTCTTCTTCCTTTTGTAGCCCTAAATAAAGGGGAGAGGCCAACGTGCCCCTTAGGTGGTGAATTGGCTGAGGATCAAGGTCTTTGCATAAGCTGTTTTCCTGCAAGCGGTCTGTGATGGAGAGTGTGGCTCGCTTCAAACCTCTGATTTAATATTCAGTTTTGCAAGTTTGTGCTGTGCTCCTACCTCTGGGCTCCTCAGCGTGCTGGAGGTGCAGTGCTGGGTGGAGGGGACTTCATGAAAATGCTGCTGGAGCATTGGCTTTACATCACTTCCAGGATCCTTGCAGTAGGATTTAACAGCTTTTTTTCTTTTATTTATTTTAAAGACTGGCAAATTTATAACCGCAGTTGACGAGAGCCCTAACTTAGCTTCTGTTCAGGAGCAATGCAAGTCTTCTCTTTGACTTCGTTGGGAGCTACCTCTGGCCAAAGAGAGAGAGCAGTAGTGACCGTGTACAAGCTTATTTTATAAATCAATAGGTAGTGAAACAAATTGGTTGTAAATCAGCCTTTTACTTATTTGCTGAGATTTAAGGCCGTTGGCGGAGCTGCGAGTTTTTAAGGCGGTCTGCCCTGCCTTTGGGGCTGGCAGTTGTCCCAGCTCTTGCAGGGTGTGTGTGAATCCATCACCTGCAGTATTAATTTCAAACATGCCAGAAAACGTGCGGGATTTCTTTTCTCTTGGCTGGGAAGAGATGAAGTTTAAAGCCTGTGCTACTCTTTCCAGGTAAGAGTTGAACAGCAGGATCCTGACACGCACTCAAAACTCGTGGGTTTCTAGTCCCCTACTTCATTGCACCTCAGGGCATGTCTATGCTCCAAACTGCTCGAGGGGAGAAGAGGAAAATACCCATTTCTGAATTGTGCATTGTGGTAGGACAGAGCAAACGCTGGGTTCTGGTCTTGGAAACTGTGGCCTAACAGATGTCCTGGTTCAATATGCCTTTTGAGTTTAGTTGAGACTATTTATTCATTGCCTTGCTGGCAAGACCCGTGCTCAAGTGTTTGCCTTTCCCTGGTGGCAGCAGCAGCCTCCAAAGTGGAGCAGAAGGAGCTGTAGGTCACTTGGCTGTTACATGGCTCTTCCTTTTACTGAGTTGCATTAAACAGCTTAAAAATCTAAATGAGCTTTGAGTGTACCTCTTAGCGATGGGCTCCGGGCGTCCTGATGGGCTCCGGGCGTCCTGCTGCTTAATGTCACATGCTATATAAAGTAGGAAGTGGAACACTTGGGTTGTTAAATTCAGATGCGAACTTCAGGATAAGATCTTGTCTTAATGTGTTCATTCAGTGCCCTAGCTTGCAACAAAAGCTACAGCGAGCTTTTGATCTGTTGCATTTTTGGGGTCTCAGGGTGGAGCAGCATATAATTGTTTTTTGAGGGCTTTGCCGTAACTGCTGCTCATTAACCATTAATGCAAGCACATCAGACTTTCAACTAGGATAATAGATGCTTTCTTTTGTTTCCCATTACTTTGTGTTTGGTGGAATTGCTGCGTGGGTTTGACATGTGTGTGGTCAGATGGTGGCTAATTCACCTCTTAAGTGCTAGTGAATTTACGTTCTTGGGTTGGTGGTTGTCGTTTTCAATATGGCATGTGGCAAAGCCACGGTGTGTACACCCTGCCTAGGTGTGCCAGGGTCTGACTGGATGCTGTAGCACCTAAAGGCTGAAAATTTCAGGAGCCTTTTGGGTGAGCAACCCTGTCTTTGTGGGAGGGGGAATACAGAAAATGTTCGATAGTGGGTTTTTTCAGAAGCTCGCTGCCCAGCAGGATGCATGCTGCAGGCTAGAGGAGCCTTGCTAATTACGGATTAAGTATGCACCGAGAGTGGAAGGGATGAACTTTCTCAAAGTTCCTCTTGGCTGAAGGATCAAAGCTTTGTGCTGTGGGTCCAATATTACTTTATTTTCCCCCAAGCAGGGAGTGAGTGGGAGAAGCCATCGGGTTTGGAGTCCCACCTTGCATTTTGGGCAGGTATTCGCTCATTAACTTAATATTGCCTAACTTGTTAAAAGATCAGAAGTGAAGGGCCTGAATCCTTCTCAGGCTTCCTTCCTCCTCCACTGGCATAAATGAGTATTCAAGCTGTATGCTGCCAGTCAGTAAATGTCAATATTGGATAAGTGTTTCCTTTATATCACTGCAATTTAGCATAAGCTGCTTGGAAACAAATGTCTTCCATAAGCATGAGGTGTTTCAGTAAGTACACAGTCAACATTACTATGAGGATTAAATAAATGTCAGTCCCACTTGTATGCTCAGCATCAAGTTTAGACAGCCGAACTTGCATAATGGCCGTCATGGCAGTGACAACAGGAGGGATTTTGCAAGTCTTTGTGGAGAATGTGGGATGGAAGGGAGCCGCTTTGGATGGGGGTACCTGGATCCTGAGGGCATGTGGAGGTGGAGTGAAGATGCACCGTACAGCAGGGGGTAGCTGACGGTTAGCAGACTAACAGGTCTGCTCTGGAGAGAACCTTTCTTTGGCACTGGCTGGCAACCCGAAAACTTGATTTAACCAGCGTTGGCTCGAGCAGGTGGAATTGCTGGCTCAGGACCTGCCCAGGCTGCCGGTGCTTGGATGGACCTACCTTTGCCTTTTCCAGTGCAAACTGGGAGTTGCTTGGCTGCAGTTGGCAGACATGGGGAAGCAAGGCCAAGGGGTGAGGCTTGGCCGTCGCCTGCTTTGTGGTGAGGAATGTGTTGTGCTTTAAGAACTGTCTGTAAGCCCTGAGCTTGCCCTGTGGCTCAAGGCTTCCCAAAGCCATGGAGATGCAGGCCATTAAAAAAGATTGACGTTGGTCCATGCTGGCAAGGCTTATGCACGCGAAGGTGGATGAAGGGAGATGGTCACATTTGGCTGCTCTGCCTTCAGCTGTGTGAATGAGAGTTTCTCTCTGCCAAACAGGCAAGGGCATCTGGCTTCTGTAAAGGGATCTAAATCCAGCCAGCACATCAAGGTGTTGCTCAATTATCAGCAGAGGCTTAAATAATTTCTTCAAGCTGCGTGTGCAGGAAAACCCTGCTCTTTACCACCCCTCACTTTGCATCTTCACCGGTCACCCTGAGGTGTCACTGGATGCTGTCTCGGTCGGCCCGTGGCAAGCTCTGCCAGCAAGGAAAGAAAAATCTGGGAGTACAGTGGGGGGGCTGAGCTGGATGCGTTTCCATTCCCAACGATGCAAAACTGCTGCTTTCTCCCCAGCTGGCAAGTAGCTGACTGTACCACTTGTTCCCAGCTGCACAAAAATAACTGTAGACAAAATCGCTAGCAGTCAGATGAGCCTTATCAGCTCCTCTAATGCCTGTCTCTGCCTCTGGTCTGTGTGGACTTCTTGCCCTGCAGAGTGTGTATTTTAATGACTGGCTGTTGCTGTTCCGGGTGACTTGAGCAGAGCACCCCAGTCATGTCCTAGCAGCCCTGTCGAGCAGTCAGAGGTCTTTTGCAGCTCGTTCGTAGAGCGGAGTCTAACCGCGGCTCTCGCCTTGTTAGGCTGCGCATTTACAGTGCTGAAGAAACAGCTTGAGGACATGTGGGGTGTCTTAATAATTCAGACTAGAGGAAGGGAGCGCCGGGGGTGCACGGGGGAAGGAATACCCGAGTATTTTGAATCTCAAACTGCAGAGCTAATGCAGTTTTTATCCTCCCTTTTTCAGTTCAGCCTGGTGGTGGCAGCAGCAGCGCTTGCATGGAAGCCGAGTGGTCTGCTCTGCCCTGCCAGTGTCGGGCTCCTTTGGAGAGGCGCAAGGCGACCTGCTGGGCTCCAGCTCCGCAGGGAGGCTGAATACACCAAGCCTGAGGTTTGGGGTTCAGCAACCGGGGCCATTCCCCGTCCTGCGCTGCAGAGAGGTTGCTTGGGGGTTGGGGTGGGCAGAAGAATCGGGGGCCTTCTGAAGTCCTCACCCCTCTCCTGAGGAGCGATGGTTACCCCATTGCATGGTTGGATGCACCTCTGGGCAACAGGGCAGATCTTGGGGTGACCCCGCCAGGGAGCAGATAGCAGTGATGCAGATGCCGTCAGCTTGCTCAAAAAGCAGAAAGGGCGAAGGTGTAGGAGGGGAATGTGGGGCTGTGCCTGACCTGCAGCTTCTTGCCCTCCATGCACGAATTTGGCGGTGCGATGCCCGGAGGTGATGAACCCCCTGAGCGTCTTTAGGGGGGGCATGGGGTATCCTGCAGCGGCGGCGGGGAATGGATGCTGTCGCTGGTCAGTGGTGCCTTGCTGGGTTGTTTTTTCCTCTCTCCCATGAGCTAATTCCCGGAGTGTGATTTAACACTCCTCTCTTCTCCTTCTGGCTGTGTCTTTAATAAGCTGGGAGTGACAGGGCCACCACCCGCAAGTGCTGAAGAAACAGAACCAACAGATGCTAAAATTAGGCACAGCTGTTTGCAGTGTTTTGTCCTCCTGATCACAGAGTCTGACACTGTCTCTGCTTATTCCTCATCTTGTCCAGAGACTGAAAAGGTTTAAGATATCAAAGCTCTGAGTGGCTGTAAATTAACTCCTTCTGTCTAAGCTGAAGCCTGACTTACTGGTAGATGGTAGATTTCTTGTAGTTTCCTTTATTTCAATTTATAATGATGGAAATTGCCAGGTAATGTCAAGATGGGCATCTTCTTTCTGTACGATACTGCTGGCTTTCCCTTGCCCATAAGCTTCCCCACCAGAGACCAAGGGAAACATCTTCATCTCTGCTGTCCCTCAGCCTTTACACGCTTAAACCCAGTTCTCAAGTGCAGCTTAGATAACCGCTGCAGTCCAGCTCAGTCTGTGCATGTCTGAAGTTGTCCTGATCCAGCACCACATCCTGGATATTTGTGATCTGCTCTTGCTTTGGAGAGGTGGAAGATTTAGTAAGCGCTTTGTCTTGGTTAGTATGTAGACTTTGCATTCGTGGTTTGGTCGTTGGGGTGGGCATCGTCCCACGTGGCTGCTCTTCCCCCACTGTCTGGGGTGTGTTTGCTCCTGACAGTGAATGTAGGAGGCTTTTTAAGAGATGATGCCTGTCTCTGCTGCCTGCCACCCCTTGGAAAATGCTCATTCCCCTTCAATTGGGTTGCAGCGTAGGGGCTCGGTGTCAACGATGCGGAGATGTACGCTTCAGAAAGGGCAGAGGGGAGAACTTCATGGGAGAGCAGAAGTGCCTTTTGCTGTCAAGCCCAGAACAGTGTAAATGTCACCTCCTGACAGATCCGCGATGATAGCAGCAGCAGTGCTGTTGGGCTGGATGTGAGTCGGGGTCTTGCATGGTGTTGTAAGTCTGAGGGAATTTTTTTCTTTGCCTCTTGTATGAGTGTCTATCTCCTGTGGCAGGAACAGTTTCTGAAGATTCTTCTTGCTCTGGTCATGCTTAAAATGATAACATTGGTTTAAGATAGACACTCGCGATAAACTAGGAAACACGGTGCCCTTTGAAATCTTCAAAGCGCTCTTCCATCAAATGGGCTGGCTAGAAAGGCAACTGCCAGGGCATTCAGATTGCCATGCTTCAGATGCTAACCTCCTCCTAAGATTCCCTTTTCTTTTAAAAAGCGGATACCTCTCACCTTCCTCTCCTTCTCTGGGAGGTGCTGACTGCATCAAGGTGGTATCCGCCAGGCTTGCTCAGCATCTCTTTGCAGCTTCTTGTGTACTACCTGTGATCTCCCAAATTTGCCTTTTTAACCTTTCTGTGATGGAAGCAAACCAGAAGGGGGAAGTGCTAACCAGGCAAAGCAGGTTTTTCCTGGGAGTGAGTAGGGATGGGGGGAAGAGTGAAACATCTCTTCTCAAGAAAGAGAAGAGGACCGTATGCAGTTCCCAAATGGCTAATGTCCCTTGACGATGTCTTTACAGTGGTGGTTGTAGCAAACTTTTCATCCAGCTTACTGATTTTTTTTTTCCTGCAGCAGGTGGGTTTCTCTCCATGGTTTGGTTTTCTCCCAAGCATACACAGAAATCCGTGTAGCGCTCTTAACCTGTGCAAGTTGCTGCTGACTTGAGGAGATCAGAGTTGCTGTCCCAGTGGAAGCATTTTGTTCAAAATCAGGAAGGAAAGTTGAAGTTTTGAAACTTGTTGTGGAGCAGGAAACATCTGAGAATCATGGATTGGAAACTTTGAAGTGGGCTTGCCAAAATACCATGTTTTGATATTTGCAATTGAGCTCAGGAAGGGGGTTTTTCTGTGCACAAAGGACGGCAAGTACCACTGTCCTCTGGTGGATGAAGGGATGCTGGGAAGCTGTCGTAGAAGCTATTTGACTACCGATTGCTGGTCATCCTTCTCTGGGGTTTGGAAATGGGATGCAGATCTCTTCTTGACTTTGGTCTGGCCAATGACCTCACCGTGATGGCTCTTGCAGTGTGCCAATTTGTCACAATATATTTAATTTTAGTACAGTATTAACCTGATCTGTGTGTCCGTAAAGCATCTTGTGGTAGGTTCAATACAATTGCGTTATTATTGTCTAAGACACAGTTTATTTCTCTTGGTCTGGTTGCGTGCTTTTCTTGCCCGTTCTCCTGTACAACGCGAGGACATCGTGTGCCAGCGTGTGCCTTACTTGCTCTTGTCTGAAGGCACCCTTACAATCGGCTCATAATTATTGGAAAATCTGGAAAGATTATAAAGATGCCAATGATATCCGTCTGGCCCTGGTGCATTGAGCAGGTAAAGAAAGGACCGAAGAGGCAATTGAAGAGATTGATGGGCAGTAGTGGGTATAACAGTAATTTTTGTCCTGTGTTTTTAATAGTGATTGATTACAAACGCAGCTGGAGCCCCCGTGCGGAGACCAAGAGATGCAGTTAAATTACAGAGGCTTCTTAACTTAATGAGGCCATGTAATAAAAATGAGGCATAATGAGCGAAGTATAATAGTACTATTATGCTTACAAGTGCTCTAGCAGCAGGCGGTGCCTGGATGTGCCGGGGTATGATCTCATGATCTCTCTGGGAGGAGGGGCTTTCCTGGTTGGGGTGAAGATGAGGAGGCTGGGGGTATATTTGGGAGACTTGGAAGAATACTGGCTAGCCAAGTAACATGCTTACGTGTCATCTGATGGGGATGAGCGAGTAGGTGGAGCACCAGACATGGTTGATTCCTTCTCCCCCCCCGCGCTTTTGGTTTTGTTTGTAAGGTTTTGGGCAAGTCTCTGCTCTGGGTTTTATTCACTTTATGTAACCTTGGGGGGGAGTCCATGCGAGCCTCCTTGCTACACAGATGAAATTGCGAGGGGCTCAGTTTTTGTGCCGGGAAGGTAAAGCAATGGGACTTTTTTTAACAGCCTGGAGGCAGGATGTGCAGGGAATTGATGGGCAGGCTCAGGGTCTGGCCAGGGCTGTGGCAGGTTTGCATGCCAGCACCTTGATTCGGAGCCTCAGTGCCGAGGCTTGCACGAGCTGGATTGAGGCCTTTTTTGGGGAGGAGGTGGGAAGTGGATTAGCATCTGCAGAACAGTTACGTCTCTGCTGCTGTTAAATGTAGTTAAACTTGAGCGACTTCTAATCTAATAATGAAAGGAAGAGAAATAAGTGTTCTCAGTGATGCATGCCCCTCACGGTAAGTACTAATTGAAAACAGATATTTACTTTAAAATGAAAATGTAATACGATAAATGGTGGGTTGAGAATTTCGCACACGTAGGAGGGAGAAGTGAATGCACGCAGCCTCCCATCTGCTCTGCCCAAGCTTCGTGTCCGACTAGGAGCAGGATCTCCCACGCTGTGCGGCTGGTGGGCCAGGAGGCCTAGAGAAAGGGCTGGAGGCTTGTGTTAGAGCAGAGCTCAGAGCCTTACTTTGCTAAAATCGGGTGCATTGGCGTTCTCTTCATCTGACCGTGGTCTGCAGAGGACCTTCCAAGCTGGGCTTCTGTTTCTCCTCCTTGAAAACCTTTCCCAGCCAAAGCTCCAGGGGAAGGGAGAGGTTAAGCCTTTTAAGACTGGGGAAGCATCATCTCCCTTGTCACTAGGATGGTGGGACTGGACAGTGATGGTGACTCTCTTCCTGATGGTCTCTGCTGCTTGAGACCCACCTTGCTGCCCTGAGCTGGCTGTGCTGGCCCGTAGCCCTGGCTTGGTAGGTGTAGCGTCTGGTGCTGGAGAGATGCTGGCCAATGCTGCCTTTTGGGGGCTGCTGGAGGAGCGTCAGGGACACCTCTGTTCCCCTCAGGCCAGTCTGAATGGGTGCTGATTCCTTGGGGAGACCCTTGGCTGTGAGTGCTGAGGCTACAGCACCCCTTGCCTCTTGTCCTCAGTTTGTTCACTCTCCTCCCGTCCCCTGCAACCTATCTCAAACAAGGCATCGCTCCAGCAGCCGAATCCAGAGTCGCAGTGCTTTTTAAAGTAGTTTGTAGGCAAAGCTCAGTGCTGCATGACTGGTGACCGTTAAAGGATGCTCCCTGACAAAAGCTGCCTCCCCCCCCCCCCCCCCCCCCCCC
>NW_008824657.1:1754616-1755790 GCF_000699105.1 Pygoscelis adeliae
TTGGAGGGAAGCAGCCTGGCCCTAATCCCTTTGTGCAGAGTTCCTGCTTGTTTCTTCATATGGGTGCATTTGTATAATTTGCATTTTGCACTCTGATCGTATGCATAGAATTCAGATTGAAATGGGGGCTTGAATAGATTTGCATGCTAATGAGTCACTGGCTTTATTTATTTATTTGGAGCCCTCTCAAGCAGCCAGCAGTCTGCTGGAAAGCAACTCTTGCAGCTCTGTTGGTGACAGAGCCTTCCAGCAGTGTGAGGACCCTTGCTTTTTCCCAAGACCCACTTGCCCCCTGTGCATAAGTGTTTGAAGCTGGTGGTCTCTGTTCCAGCAGCTCTTGGCTCAGTCCTTCTGAACCCTTGCGGGGGCAGCTGTCCACGGACATCAAAGGACAGTTTCAGCCCACCTTAACTAACCAGAGATGCCTCTAACGTTATGCTGGTGCTAACTGGGTCTGCGTATGGACTTGCCACATGGTGAAGTGGAAACGCTACTGTGTTAGAGCCGGTTATAGCCAGCACGAGCCACTTAATGATGAATGCAGTGGTCCGTGGGCAAAATAATCAGAGCGCGCCCCTGTTCTCTCCTTGACTTTGCAGTAGTGCTCAGGGTGAGTGTGGGTACCTGCTGGCCTCAGCTGCCTGTGCTCCTCATCAGACCGTGACCCTTCCCTTCATCACCGGGCTGTTACTTCTGGTGTCTTTCAGCAGCTGACCTTGGGATGTTGCATATGGGCTTTGGCTGTGATGCCCATCAATCCTGCTCTGCTGCGGCGTGCGGTGATGCTGGGGCCAGGTTCCTTCGGCGCTACTGTGGTCCACACATGCTGGTTTCCCTTGACGGGAGCCTTTCAGCCTCTTTCAAAGTCAGCAATAGAGAAGGAAGTTTGGAAATGCTGAGAAACTGTCGGATAGAGAAGGGAAAGCCAAGGGCTAGGAGAAAATGGGTTCCCAAAACTCCACGCCATTACTGGGGAGGAAAAAAAGACACCAAAGTCCAGGTGCTTCATTGAATTGCAGCACTGTGTCCTCTTGCATTCTCGCTCCCTGCCCCATATCTACAGCAGATACACCTGGCATATAGCTTAATGCACAGTCCTTCCATGCCAGCTCTCCCTCCCCAGATGACTTCTGCTGCAGCTGAGTTCATTGCTGGCATGCTGAAAAACAGCCAA
>NW_008824657.1:1755826-1820861 GCF_000699105.1 Pygoscelis adeliae
GTCACATTGCACTGCCCCGGGAGAGCGAGTTTCTCTCAGAGAAGTCTGGCTTCCAGTTATTATTTTACAGGGGATGTTAGAGGTTGATAAGGGAGCTGTTCTGACTGCCAGTGGGGCTTATTTGGGGCTTATTGTATGCTCCAGTTTATATTTTAATATAGTCAAAGGTGACTTACAACTTTAATATTAATTTTAAAACTGATTGCTCGAGGTTTTTTTTTTATCTATGTGAAACCAGATTAATCTCAGCCTTCCTTGATCCTGCTGGTAGCTTTTCTTTCCCTGGCTGGAGACACATGTGGTCTGTGTTGCACCAACAAAAGATGAGAAGGAAGATGTTTGCGTGGTGATAAATAATTGTCACGGGGTCTGCTTTTCTTCCAGAGAAATCTCTGCTCTATGAGCTCGACAATGGCATCGGTGGGAGCTCTTGCTTTTGTATGGGGTTCTCTGCCTCAGCTTGCAGAGCGGGGCTTTGCTGAACAATGTCTGGCTTTGTGCTTCTCATAGAAACCTCATTTTTTGTCGTGTTTCTCCCTGGTTTTGCAGGCTCTCCATAATACAACTCCTTCCGTGCTGCTTTGTGCCGCCAGCATTACAATTTCTCACACGTTTGCTGTGCTGCTTGCAAGATGTTTTGTGCCTGAGACGACAATATTTCGTGGGGTGAGAAGGTGGCCTTGTAGCAGGGGCAGTGGGGTGGGCCACGGGGAGCTGGAGTTGGACTGCTCTCCTGCTTCTGGCTCCTTGAGCGTCCTTGGACGGTCATGCTAGGTTGGAGGATCCAACAGTTGCCAGAGCTTAGAGATGCTTCTGCCTCTGGGCACCTAATTTGGGGTGTTTCAAGCCACCTTTAATGCCAGGTGTTTGCCCTATACTTTGAGTGAATGTGATGCCTTTTAAGATGACCAAAGTTGGGCGCCCAAAACCGAGCTGCTTTTGGCAAAACTCAGCATTAATGCTAGGCTGCTGGGTTGCCTTTGGAAGCGGAGGTTGGTGCTCTCTAACACTTTCAGAGGTAGTAATCCCAAATCTTGTGGTTTGGGTGAATCCCCTTGACTTGGATCCAGGACACTCGGTGGCTGGTTGTTTGCTGTAGATGCTCTGGGTCTAGGAGCAGCCTTGCTGGTGCTGCCGGTCTGTGGGGAATCAGTGGGTGGTTAGTCTTTGTAATTGGAAGAAACGGATCAGAGTTGTGACTCTGGATGCCTGTGGTCATGAATCTTCATGTCTCGAGCATCGGTCAGCCGCATACCAGTAGCACTTGTTAAATTTACCCCAAATAACGAGTTTACAATGCGCTGTACTGGGAGTATTCTCTGTACCTCAGTGAATGATTGCTAGAATGAAATGCTCTGTAACCAACCTTTAGCTCTTTTCTGTTTTGTGTGTGGGACAGCGCTTCACTGATGGTCTGTGTTCTCCAAAATACCTCCCAAATGCTGCCTGTAGTTTTTCTCATCCCAGCTTTACAAATGAGCGCTTTTTCAGAGCTTATTATTCCATGTACAATGCAACTTGCTGTGCATAAACGAGCTGGATTGATGGGCTGAGGGCTGGGAATTGAGTAAGCTGTGTGAATCTGACAGTGGCAGGTGAGGGGAACTGAGGCACAGAAGCCTGCGGCAGAGATCCATGCTAGTTGGTATCACAACCTGGAGGGGAGGGGGAAATAGGAAGGTTTGCTTGCTAGAGCTATCCTCTGTCTGTCTTTCCCCCACATTGTCTTTCAGCGTGGGGTAGGAAACCATCAGGTATTGTGTTGGCTCAAAAGCCAAACAGAAATGATCTTAAGGCAGTGACGAGACCAAAGAGCCGTTAAAGGCAAGACTTGACACTGTGCAAGCGAATGCCAAACAGCAGCCACAAAAATCCCCTTTGTTTTACATTTCAGAGCTTAATGAGACAGAAAGCGCATGGCAATTGTCATATGTGAAGGCAGAGATTGCTAGTTTGCATTTAACTAAAGCAACTGCCGTATGCGGCACCAGCGCCTGAAACTAAGCCGTGATATCCACTCGTTGCATTTCTGCTGCGGTGGGGAATGTACCTTCTGTAGCTGCGAACTGTCGGTTGCCCTGAAACTCGGCATGTATCGTGTGTGTGTATAAAACCCCCGGCAGCAACGCCAGGTTGTCTTGGAGGTCACCCGCCAGCCTTACACCTTCTCCAAAGTAGTCAAGTATCGTGTTCCTCATGGAAAGAATTCGGGCGTGCAGTAATCAAGTCCAGGAACCCAATTTTTGCATAACTTTGCTAGGATATGGGTATTGAAAACCTGTGGGATGTCCTTTGGAGTGATTTGTAGGAAGTTGTACAGAGCATCACTCTGGGACAGCTGAATACTGTGGGTCCAGAAGTAGGCTGAAGCCCTGACGTCTGAGCCGTCCTGCACCAATGCACATTTCAAACTATTTCCAAAGCTCTGCGTGTCATCGACTTCTGAATATTGCTCCCAGCGGTTTGCATGCCGGGTGGAGAAAGATTACAATGGTACCTTATAAGACTGCGGCAATACTTATCAGCCACAGCTTCGCACCCTGGTCAGGAGGTAATATCATGCCTGCTTTTCCTAAGGCAGTTGTTATTTTTAGTAGGAGTGGTGTTTCTGCCTCAGACAGCTACTCGTGGTAGCCCTGGTTTGCAAAACACCATGTTAAAATTACCTAGGCAGCACCTTTAGCAAAGACGTGAGTCTTGCCCACCGAGGGGTGGAAACACTTCTGGGAATCATCTCAAACCTGTGTAAACCGTCGAGCTTTCCTCCATTTTTTCAGTGTAACCCTATATCTACTTAAAATCAGTTGAACAATAGAAAGGTATTAATGTCAAAACGTGTTCTTGGGTAGCTTGCTTCATCTCTGCTAATTTGTGCCTTAGCTTTCCAGATAATGTTCATAAATTGCTAAAGCAGTGTTTTAATATTAACATAAGCTACAGTCTTTTTGACAACTGTTACAGAACAGGCTGTGTATGGAGCCCTGAAATTGATTATTTCCCCCCCCCTTGTCTGTCTGTTCTGAAAAACTGAAGAAATGCTGTATTGGGTTAACTGAAAACAAGACTGAAAATATTTGTTTCAGGTCAAATAAAACATTTCATCTGATATGATATGTTCTTTGTTCAGACTTAAAAAAGCCTCTTTTAAAGTAAATTAACTTCAGAGATATCTTGGGGGGAAAAAAGTCTAAATGTTTCAGGTAGAGGGGAAAATGTCCAAATAAACCTCTTTCACTTTTGACACGCGCTCCCCTCCTTCCAGTCCAAACAATTGAATGGGTTTGATGGGAGTTCATGAATAGCATCGGTTGACCCGCATCTCTGTTGGACGTATTGTGCTGAAGATGCAGGGGGAAGAGCTAATGAGTCATTTTTCTAATGACTATCTCGGTAGGTGAGAGAAGTTATGAAATTATGTATTTGAAGGAATAATGGGACCCTAGTTAGATGACTAAATCTTATTCTTAATCATCCTGGGGGCGATGAAGAGGGGAAATTGTGAGTTGGATTATCCTGATTAGATCAGTTGTGGGTGAATAGTATTTTGCAGCTAGCCTAGAGCTTTGGGGGGGAAGAGGGGGAACCAAACCCAAGTTGACAGTCCCTGCTGCATGCATTGCAACAAATCTGAGAACCTGAGACTCGCGTGGTCTTTTCTCATCAAGAGAAGTCTCCTTGACAGTGCGATTCAGTGACATGCTGGGTCACCGAATCCGCTCCCTGCTGTTGATCATGTTTCGTTGTCAATTCCCTCAAAACGTTATTAAATGCCTCCGAGTCCTAGAGGCACTCTAGCATTTGGGGTTGCATTTGGCTTCCTGACGAATCCTTACTAGGATATCTGAGACCTCCTCAATGTGATGAGAAACTCCCCAGGCCCTCTGTTGCTACTGTAAAGCACTGGGAGAAAATCCTCCTGAGATCTGCTGCCCGTTGCTGGGGTGTCTTAAAGGTGAAGCGAGCAAAGGCTTGCTTGGAAAATAATTCAAGTAGGACCTCTGTACCGGTCCAGCTCATCTCCTGAACAAGTGATGTTTCTCTGGGCACGTACATTTGGATGCATCTCTTCCAAGTTTGCGCCTGGGGTGCGGGGAAGGGTGCTATCTGTTTTAGTGAAGTAATTGAGCAATTGCATAGTCCTGGACATAGCAACTAATGATTTTTTCTGTATGATAATGCGTCTTCATTATTCTAGGGAAATAATTTGCTCCTGTGAAGAAAGGCCTCTCATTCCTTTCATTGTGTGGGTTAAGGGGGAAAGAGACTAATGGCTTAATTAAAAGGTTGGAAAGAAAAATCTGTCTTAACTTTTTTTTTATTTAAAGAGTACTGTGGGTAGGAAGATTACATATGAAGGCATGCCACAGCCCAGCCTTGTCTAGTGGAGCTATTTGGTACCATTGCATCAAACAAGGGACACAAATGTCAGGTCTTCAATCCATCACCCGTGTCTCCTGTAAAGCCATCTGCCCACTGGAGTAGGCTGGCATAGGCATGCGCTGCCTTTCTTTGTGGAAAACGCCGAGATTTATTCTGTGTGAAAGGGGAACGTTATTTAAATCTGCACATTTTGCAGGATGTGAAAGCAGCTCCATGTAATATACAGCCTTCCTCTCCGCTGGGACTGCTCTATTAACATCTTTCATTTGTGTAGTTGGATGCTTTGCAGTTCCTTTTAGCGGTGATAATCCAGCAAAGACCTCTGTGTTGTTCACACTGCAATATTTATGGAGCCAGCCTTCCTTTTAATTTCCATGCCGAGTTTGGCCATATGCAGAAATATAATACAAACAGCGGCTTTAGTCACACAATAGTTCAGGCTTTTCCCTCAGTGGGATGTAGGGCTTTTCAGTGACTTATTTGGAGCTGATTAGGTATCCTTTTGGAAGAGGAATAGAAAGGTTTGAGTGTGTCTGACAGCGATTGTGCTCTCCCAGGCTGCCTCCAAAGACAAATAGTGGTGGAAAGCCCTTTATTGGGAACAGGTGAACGACTGTAAGCAGAGTCAATGGGACCAGTGGGTCAACTGCTGGGATTTTTAGGGTGGAGGGGACCCGCTTGTACGTATCCTTCCATCCAAGGCTTTGAATAAAGGAGTGTCAGTGCAAGGCATCTCTTTGTGAATGAGAAAAGCCATCCTGCAAATGGGCGGTGCTCTACCTCTTTTACAAGCCAAACTTCTTTGGGTGATGTAGAGGGGAAAGGAGCCCTTCTCAGGTGGCTCATGCTTATGAGTGTTTCTATGCTGGGATGTGGATGCCAATAGTTTTCTTATACGTGAGGTTGGATGGAGCCTATGGCTTGGTTGAGGCAGCTCAGGTCCTGTGAAGCTGACTTTATACCTGCTGGATTTCCCATATGTGCCTTCATGACTGCTGCGCGTGGTGCCTTTCCCTTTGTCTGCTCTGCCTGCAGCGCCTCCCTTCACGCTGCTCTCTCCCAAACTAGAGGGGAGACCACTTCTTTCTCTGCCAGGGAGGAGAGCAGAAGGGAGCCTGGCAGCAGTCAACATGATGGGCACATCCAAGCCCGTGCTCTTGAGGTTGGTACTTTGGCTCATTTAGGTGCTCGGCTTGGCACGGAGGCAGCGGAGCGCCCGACACGCGCGTGCATCTCTATCTGCAGCTCTGATTCCCCAGCTTCTCTCTCTTCATTTTGCACAATTAAATATTAAAGCCAGTAAACACTTTAGTTCGTCTACACAGCACTGTCTGCCCAATTATCCTCCTGCAGGGCTGTCATATTGTGCCAGTTGCTTCCCTGGGTGCTGGCAGCCTTTAGCCTATACGCCAGTCATCGCTACAAGGAAAACCCCAGCTCTCCAAACCTCTCTTCCCACCTTTGTCTGCAGCTCTTCGGTGCCCTGGGGTTACCTCGGTGTGAGATATCCCAAGGCGGTATTGGACTGCCCAAGTCTTTTTCAAAGCACCATAAAGAGCTGTTTGTTCTTCTAAAGCTGTTTTGCAGGTATTGACAAGGGAATAAAGGGAGAGTTTAGGTGATGGCTTCCTAGAAACCTGTAAACACGGGTCAGACCTGTTGTACTGCAAAGTGCAGAAGCTGTTCTTCGCTCCCCAGAGCTACAGGATGGCACTTCTGGAGTTTGGTCCCAGCGGGTTTCAGTGCTTTGTGTGGGTCTGCAGCAGCTTAGAAATCCTTGTTGCCTCCCTGAGTGCGGTTGAAGGTGGGATTTTGCTGCTTCCAAAATAGTGGAGTTAAAGCACTGGCTTCTCAACTTTAGAAATGTGGTGTTGAATCTCTCCTCAGCCCCTATCCCAATATTGAGGATGCCCTTCTGGTAACTTAAACCCCTCTTTGTATTTTTATACAGCTGATGAGATTTTGCTGACAAATGAAGGAAAATTGCTGCAACCAACTCTCCCAGCCTCAGTCAGGCAAAGCTGGTTTGTTTCTTTTGGTTTTTTTTTTTGGTCTTGCCTTTCAGGGCCTTGATATATTCAGTGGAGTCCATTTCCAAGAGGGATGGGACAGCACGATTTTACTGTGGCTTCAAGAGACATTTTAAGTGCTTGAACTCCTGCCATCACTGAGTTACACACCTGAATTTGGCCTTGACTGTGCAGGTTGAATTTCTTGCTATGATTTTCAAGGTAATCTGTATTAGCAGCTTGTCCTCTGCCAGACAGATCAGTGTTAACGGCTAATAGGGTTTCTCTTTTCATTCACTCAGTGGTGATGTGCTGTCCCAGACCTTGGCATCTGAGATGGTCAGTGTGAATATCAGCATAATAGCGAGGAGTCCTTGGCTTGTTCCTGGGCTGTGATAATCAGCATATGCAGAGTTTTACCCCAGAACAAAATTCAGATCGGAGTTTTTTTTCAGTCTCCATTAAAACTTATTACCCATTGGGATTGGTATTGGCTAGACTCTCTCGTCAGTCAGTATTTCCTTCCTGGATCAATAAATCTTGGTATTGATTTCAAAATAAGTTGGTATCTTAGAAGTACAGCGATGCTGGCTCCAGCAGGCAGCTCAGGGCTCTGCTGCTGTTTGAGATATGAATCTCAGTTCCCTGCAGGTTGTATCTGCGGGTTGCCACTTCCACAGTCAGCTGTAGGATTTTGTGTCTGTATCTCAAAGCCAACCTCTCCCTCCGGAGATGAGACTTGGAAGTACTTTAGCTGAAGGGAACAGTCCTTTTGCACGGCTGCGTTTTGTCGTCTCACAGGTCAAGGACTCCCATTTACCTATAGCGCCTGTGCCCTGTGGTGTGATTCCCACCTCTGCACGGCACCGGCTTGCTGGAGGTAACCCCTGTGGCGCAGCGCTGCGGATCTCCCTTGCGTTCGTTGGGATGGGTCCCAACTCTCCCGGCTGTCTGAGGGTGCTCCCTGCCAGGGTGCAGACTGCAGGCTTTTTGGGGCAAGGAAGGAAAACCAAACTGCTCCTTCAGTTTGCCATAAATCTTTCACGGCATCTTACAGCTGTGCAAAGAGCTTCAGGGCTCCCCAGGTGGGAGTCTTTTGGAAACCTGAGACCTTAGTGTTACCTTCTTCTGTGTCTTTCTGTAATACTACTCTGACTGTAGCCATCCTCAGTTATTTCTTTTCTCCCCCAATGTCTGGCAGGGCAGAAGCTGTTCCTCTCTGTGCAGCACATGGAGTTGTTCTCAGCTGCCTGTGGTTTTTAGAGCCCCATCCTCATCCCCTTTTCGTGCTTTGCTCCCCAGCACCTTGCTTTCCAGCCCAAGGAAACCTCCTGGAAAGCCAGTTAATAATGCATGAATCTCTCTAGGCTTGATGAACTTGTCCCTGTGGTGGCTTTTGTCCTATATGAGATGTTTCATAAGAAGCTTTACTATTTTATACCAGCACCAGATCTTCCAGACTTAGCTGGCTTAGAAGCAGCTTGAGGTATCAGGCAGGATCCCTTATGAAATCTGTTGGGAGTAATGAGCCACAGATGACTCTGTTTTCTGAATCGATATTGAGTTGCTGTTTCTAGAAAGCTGCCAACCACATGAATGTGAGGTTAGCAGTGGAAGAGCGCTTTTACGGGGGAGTCAGGAAAGCTGTTGGTACTATCAAATGTCTGCGCTTTCCACCCAAGAGGCTTCTGTATTTCTGTCTTGGGCGAAGTGTCTGTTCCTGTTTTTCTCCCTTGTTCCTTCCAGATACTGTGAGGCTTAGTGCAGTTTGTGCTTGCAGAGCACTTCTTGAGTAAAGCATGCTTGAAAAGTGCAAAGTATTTATTATTATTTGCATAGCAGCCCCTGACCTGCTGTGAAGAAGCAGCCCTTCAGCTCTGCTGAGTAAATATACCTTCATTAAAAAAAAACCTCTGCCTGTGCTGCATTGAACCACTCTGTCTCACGTTCATCTGCTTTTTCATGTGTAAAAGTCTTATGAGTATTTGTCTTTAATGAATTTTGAGCATGCAAAGTGCCTGCTTTGACCAATGCAGTGCAGCATCTTGACCCTGACAGTGCCGGTGACAGCTATGAATAGCATCCAGGTGGACTGCTGAGAGAGGATTTGCTTAAGGAGTACCTCTGCACCCAGTTTAGAAGTTGCCTTATGGCTGGAAACCTGCAGGCTTCTGTTGAAGCCCAAGTACCAGTTTAGGGTGGCGCGGGGGTGATTTCCAGCTTGGTTTGCTGGAGAGGTGCATGGGTTGGGGCAGTTGCAGAGAGCTCCTTGTCGAAAATGCTGCCAGCTCTAGCCCTGCTTCTGGGGCATCACACTCACACTTAGAAGCTACTTTAGTCCTGCTAGTGCAAAGCTGTTTGGATTGCAAATGGGATGCCAAGGTTTTAGATGCTCTCAGTGGCCCATAAAATCTTGAGCTTTACGTGACGTTAGAGCTTGAAGAGTCACTATTTAAAGCAGAGTGTTTTCACAAGTGCTTGAGGTTGGCTTAGTGCTGCTCTTGTTGCTGTTGATTTAAGTCTAGTTCAAACAAACTTTGTTAGACACTGAGCACTCTCTGAAAATATTCCTCCCTCCCCCCCCAGAGGAAGGCAGGCAGATAGCTGTATTAGAAGAGTATTTGGAAAGCTCTGGGTCTTGCTTTATAACACAGCAGGTGAGAGCCATTTTCAGTCTGACTGCTAGAGATGGGGAGGAGAGAAAGCGTTGGCCATGATCCTTCGGCTTCCTGGCCTTGGCAGATACAGTAAATCAGATGCTGGGCAATACTGGGTGTTAAAGGGAGGGGTTATTTCTGTTTTATGCTTCATTGATCAGCATACAGGTTCAAGTGGGAAGCTGCTTTATCTTCAGCATCTTGCTCAAAAAAAGTTGCACAGCTCAACAGATTTCCCTGATAAATTCCCGGAGCATGCTCTCATCCTTCCCTCTTGTCATCTGACAAATGAGGGTTTTGTCTAGCATTCTTTATTGACTTATTTGCTTTTAATATAACTGCGTCGCGGAGAACGAAGAACCCAGGCAGCAGGAGTGTCTTGCTTGTAACTTTGGGGTCTTGTTTTTAGTTTAGGAACTGGGGTGCTTTCTTGTGGTTCTTAATAGTGCTGGTTTCATTTGAGGTTTTGTTGCGGATTAAAAGCTCAATTTGCAAAAGATGCTCACTTGTTTTCTTCACCAGTCAACTCTTGGTGCCTGCTGTCATGCTTCTGGACCCTGACCAGTACACCTGCACCCACTTACCTTTGCTTCCCTCTATTCAAGTGCTTTATAAATGTGAAACCCAGACTGGGACCATGTGGACCGTGTTCACAGCTGTTGTAGATGGAGAGTCTTGTGAAGCTTCCCAAAACCCCAAGAATATGCCAGGGATAGAGAATAAACAACAGATGCTGCAGTGTCACTGAGTAAAACTGAAAAAGCATAATCCATCCATATATGCAAGGAGCATCCCATCTGTATTTTGCATCCCGTGCAGCCTGTTGGTCAGCAGTAGTGATGAGGGCTGTGCAGCTACACCTGCAAGTTCTTGGTACTTCTACCCAAAACGGGATGCCATGAAGGCTTTGTCCTTCTGCTGGCTTGCTCATTAATCTGCCAAAGATGGGATTTGCCGAAACACTTAAATGCTGAAGTTCAGCTGGCTTGCCATAGGATTAGAGCTCCTGAAGAGGCAAGGATTTTAAAAAGCTGGTGTTACTATCGCCTCTGTCTTGGAGCAGGCAGTCTGGGTGTCTGTTGGAGTAATTTGGATGTAGGTCCATTTTCTTTTTTTTTTTTTCCTTTTTGGTGTCCTAGTGTCTTTCATACCGAACCACCTTTAAGACAAGATCACTTTGTTCATATGGAGCGCGGCAGCTCTCATCCTAGCACCCCGCCACATCGCTCACCAGTTTGACAGGTGGAGAAGAACTAAAACCTGGGAGGATTATAAGCAGGCAAAATGCAATTACTTAGAGAGAAATCCACTAGGATTCTGCTGAATATCATGTCTTAAAGGGACTTCTGGGGCTTCTTAGCTGTCTGGAAGCTTTGGGATCTGCTAAGACTGTGCTTTGAGAAAAGTAGTCTTAAGTCTGCAGCACCGGGGAGGAGACGCTTGCTGGGTTGGAGGTGATGTCGGGAGCGTTCTTCATCTGGGCATGAAGTTCAGCCCCTGAAATCTGGGGCGGCACGTATTGCCACGATGCAGCCTTTGGTGGCTTTGTACACCAGGGGAATGCTGTCAAGCGAATGCATGAGTGTGTAGCCTGCCTGACTCTCACCTCTGCGTGTGGGTTTGACCCACTAGAGAATTGCATGCTGATTGGCAACTTCCAGAGTAAGGAAGAGGCAGGCTGTGCCTTTGTTCCACCATGTGCTAGCACATCTGCTCGCGGCATATAACAGCTGGTGGCCACACAGGGTCTAGTGACTTTCAGGGGGC
The DNA here is from genome assembly GCF_000699105.1 of Pygoscelis adeliae. Lineage (NCBI taxonomy): Eukaryota > Metazoa > Chordata > Aves > Sphenisciformes > Spheniscidae > Pygoscelis > Pygoscelis adeliae. Next base: position 1,766,640 of record NW_008824657.1, read on the forward strand.
TGGAATAGAGGTGCAAAGCAGGATCAGCCTTTCCTGTTAGGGAAACCCTCAAAAGGTGCAGTTTCCCCCAGGCAAACAACTAACTACTGTGGGGGAGCTGAAGGAAGAACTGAATGGTGTGGTGGACCAACTTTCTCCAAGAGCATCCTTTTCAGATGCCTCCTTCACTGTCCGGTCTTCTTCCAGGACCTTCCCTAGCATTTTGCCTGGTTGCTAACAGTATTGCTTTTCCGTCTTCCTACTGTTTAAGCAGTGCTCCCTCCCCCAAGTCCCAGCACCATATGTCATTAAAATGCTTAGACATGTGGAAAAGGCCTTGACGGAGATTCAAGGAGACAGGGGAGATGTGGACAAGCGGAGACTTTGTCAGATGGAATGATTCTGACATTAGCGACGCTAACCCGAAGAGAAAGATATAGCTATAGGAGGGGGATGAATGGGTCGGGGGATGTGAATTGACAGAGGCGTGGAGGCGGGCATTGTGGATGAGGGAGACTGAGACAGAGGAGAGGCAGAGGGAAAAGGGGAGCGACTTCCAGTAGCAAATGAAGGATGAAGGACCTGAGCATTGTCTCAGTTGCACTGTGCAGGGCAGCCTGTGAACCCTGCCTTGCCTTAAGTTTGGGAATGTTTAGGTCCGAGACCAGCAGAGCAGGATTTTTTTTTTTCCTCCTCCATCCTTTGGCATGCCAGGAGGTTGTTTGGGAGACTTTCTTCCCTGAACTGTCCTCCCACAGCCCTGTGAGTAAAGCTCTTGGCTAGCTCCAGCCTCCACCCATACCTGGTGAAGGTGGAAGAATAACCCTGTGAGCATCTCAAGGATGGAGCAAAGCTTTTTGCCTTCATTCTCTCTTGAGTGAGTCTGTTGCCTTCTGTCACCTGCTGCTGTTTGCCCACTGCAGTGGTAGGGTGCAGGATTCCCCCGCTATCTGCTGTTTGCGTGAACCCTCCTGAAAAAGAAAAGGCAGTGCTGTTTTGCTGGTTGTTTTCATGCTTTGAAGGTATTTTTTTGCCTGCAGAGAACATCTCTGAATTGCTTTGTGATCCTGTAAAGAAAACAAATGAAACCAAGCCTACCCTGCTGCCATTGGTAGGAGGAATTCAAGCATCCACGTAGGTGGCAAGCGTAGATGTATGGCCCTGTGTATTTGGTATTCAGGGCAGGAAGCTGGTGGGGAAAACCCAGCAAAGAAATCCTTGTATTGTTAATGCAAATATGCCTATGGTTCAGAAAAACCAAACAAATGAAACACTTGGAGCTGAGAGGGGAGGAAAAAAAGCAATTCCCAAACTATGTGCAACCTGCAACAAAAACACAGCTTCTGTTGTTTAAACAGACTTGGCTAGAAAGCGCCAGGAGGAATACCATCTGCAGTGTGGAAGGGAACAAATGATCTGACTCCAGGTAATGTAAGTCATTAGTGAGCCAGGGAAGGCAACCTGTATTGTAGGGGGATGCTCCTGCATATCCCTCCTTGCTGTCCCCGTGCTGCGTGCTTGGGAGAGGCTGTTTTTATTTATTTATGAAGAGCTGGAGGCCAGGAGTCTCCAACCAGCAAGGATTTGCCCCAGCTGCTGCTCCCGTGCCCTTTGTGGAAGGACCGGGAGGGTGCTCTCCCTGTCCCCCACTGGAAAACTTTCTTTTAAAGTTACCTACTTGGAGAATGTTATCATGTCCTCTCGGGTGGCTGAATGACAGCGTGTCTGAAGATGGGGCATTTCCACTGGTTCCCAAATGGCGTGATAGCCTCCTGCCCGTATTATCTTGAGGTTTTTTCTGTGTTCCTTGAGGCATGTGGTGATCTGCCTTTAAATGTAAGGGCAGATATTTGCTTCTGGCAGGTGATGCTTTTATAGGGGCTGGGCAAAGACAGCTTACATGGTTTTTTCTGGAACCTGGACACGATTAACTTCGGTTTACCAGAACTTTATAGTGTCTCCCTAATTTCTGGTCTGGAGGCTGGGTTTTTTTGGGTGTATTTCTCCTCCTCTTTGTCTTTCAGCACAGTGGCAGTTCCTTAGATGAGTCACTCTGCAGACAGCCCGTTATTTTTTCTGCAAGTAACCTATATAGAATAAACTTTGTACTCTTAAGTACGAAGGGAAGCGTTCTTAGGGGAGACGAGCTCAATTTGTTTAACACTGTAATTCACTGTTAGAAATATCTCTCTTTTGTCACAGACAGAGTCACTGGATGCGTCAGCCTTTGATCTCAGCAGCTGATCTTCTGCGTGTAAGAAATTTCAGTAACACTTTAAATTATGTGTCTAAGATACCCATTACCATCATGTTGCGCTTAGATTTAGGAAGACTGTCGAGTGGTAGATAAATACTAGATGAGGAGCTTTTTAAAATAGTTTGTTCATTATACCAGTATTTTTCTCTGCGAGATGCTCTTAGGAACTCGGAAACTGCATCTCCTGTCCTGCCATTTTAAAAAATGCTCCACAAGCATGAGTTTATGGTACTCTGCCTAATTTTATAGATGTTGATAAATGGCGTGTCTTATAACTAGTGGCTTTGAGGCTAAGTATGCTTTGTTGGTTGTATTCAGGTTTGCTTCTTGCTCTGCAATTAGTTCCTTAGGTGACCTTGAGCATGTTGCTTTGTATCTGTCTCCTTTTACTGTATTATCTAGGAATGAGGTCCCTCCATTTAGAGAAGGAAGTCTAAATGAAATCTCTGTTGGCAGCTGGGAGATCACCTGGCAGTGCGCAATGGGTTGCAAAACAGAGCTGCATTTCACCCTCCGGTAATGTGTTGCGGTCTGTTGTGTTACACTGGAGTTAAATCTGGCCTTTTGCACTCATCTGTCAGGGTCCTGTGCTAAGGAGATTCACCTTGCTGCTTTTACACAGCTTCAGGTCCCTGTGCTTCACTTAACGGGATTGTCTGTCCAGGAGACAGCTTGGGGAAAATTTAAGATGTGCTTTCTGCCTCCTGTGCTGTCGCTGTTGCCTACCTAGGAAAATCTATGGGAGAGAATCTCACAGGGTACAGCAGGGAGTGCTTAGGAAACACATACTGAGACTTTTAAATCTCCTCTGGAAGTGTCCACCTGAGTGCCAACCGCATTTTAAAATCAAGCTTTAGACTGAGAGGCTTGAACTCATCTTCTGTGCATGCGTAAGCTGGAAAAGCGGTGGACCACCAAGATTATGGGGTAATATAGCTGTCTGGGGCATTAAACAAGTGCCCCTAGGGCTGGGAGAGGCTGTGGCCGCTTTGGCAAGGCACAGCGCTCCAACTCGGAGCTCTCTGGGGACTTGCTTTGGATTCGCTAGCAACTCCCCTCTCCCCGCTGCCCCAGACCCACAGCTTTTGGGTTTGGTCCCTGCGGATGTCTTGAGATAGCAAGCGGCAGCAGGCGATGCTGCGGGAACAGCTGCTGCTCCTGCAGCTGCACCTCCAGCCATCGCACCCCTCTACGTGTGGGGGCTGAACCCATTTAATAAACCGCAGCCGCAGAAGGGACTGGTCTCCACTCCTTGACAAATCCGATGGTGTGACAAGAAGAAGCCAACATTTTTCCAGGGCTAACCGCCTGTAACTGTTGCTAATAGCATAATTTCCAAGCTGGTGTTCTCTTTTGAAATCCTGTGAATGGGATAGGAAGGGTCAAATTTGGAGCTTTTAGCTACTTGACCTCCTGCTTTTATTTTAAAACAGGCTGTGCTTGTGTTTTGTTCGTGGCCAACTGCAAGGGAGAGTGTTACAAGGCGGCATGCAGGAGCGTGTGCCTGTACCACTGGTATCTCACGAATGGATTTATAGTCACAGTGATGCTGGTTGCTGTTGTTTCAGAGATGATTTAGTCACCTGTTAATATATTGACTTCAGTACAATGAAGTAAACTTATAAAAAGGTGGGTGGTTTTGTTAAATATGAACTTGTGCTCTGAGCATATTGTATTTTTTTCACCAGGGGAAAGCTGTATGCTTCTGTAGGCAGACACACATATGTAGAAGGGAAAAGAAGATTTTCCTCAGGTGGGTGTTAAGAGCAAAGACACACTGATTGTTGGAAGCAGTGAGGTCTGGTTGGCCACCTACCTGCCTCTGGGACCAGTCTTTGCCTTCTGCATTGAGCTTTTCCCTCTTGCAGCATGGGCGGAGCAAAGCTTGCTTCCCTTTCAAGCGCTTGGAGAGCTTCAGGAGGGGGGAAAAAAAAAGAATTAAGTAGGTGCAAGAATCTCTTCCTATGGATCATTATTCGGTGTGTCTGGAAATGCACCAAGGGGGGATGCAAACCAGACCTTGACACCTGGAAGCTGGTTATGGGGTGTGCTGAGCGTAGCTGTGGCCAGAATACCTGTAAGCACGGTTGCTCTTTAAAGTTCATTATGGACTTATTGCTATTCCTTGCAGCTAATGTAGGGGAATATCTGCTGGAGCTAGTAATATATCTGAGATAGTGAACTTTTTTTAAGTGCAGCCGCTGCACTTTGCCAAGACAGTGCTGCACAGTGCAGGTTAGCAGAGGTCCCTCTGAGGCATGGTAATGAAACGCAGAAACCTTTCACCCTTAGCCAAAGCTTCTGTAAATTGCAAACGGGGATTAAAATGGTAGCAAGAGCCCAGGGCCCTGTTCCTCGTGGTGCAAGACACACGGTGAATTTTGCTCAAGCTGAATTGAAAAACACATGGCTAAGAAAACAAGTGTTACGGGGCAAAGGGACAAGTCTAATGAAACTAACTGTGACCGCATTCCCCAAATTAAATCCAGAGCAGTTGGTTTGCAGAGAACTCCCTGGCCCCGGTTACTTTTTTTATTCTTATTTAATAAAGCAGTCATGCAGTATCTGAAAGAATTGCAGAGATGGAGAATTGTTGGGAGGGGGGAGCGCAGGAGGAGGAGATCAAAATGGGTTTGTCAGTGCAAAAATTGCATAGTGCACGACAAAGAGACAGGGAGAAGCAGATCGCATGGGGGAAAATGAGACTGAGAAACAGCGAAGGTGTCAAAGCAGGTTTGTCGCTGACGGAGCCAACTGGAAGTGAAAGCGTCACAGAGAACTGGAGGCAGATCGAGACTGTCAGGGAGATTTAATTTGTCTGAAGACTGAAAACACTCACAGCCCCATTGTGATTGGAGTGGACAGCAGGGCGAGGCGGGTGCCTGTGGATGCTGGAGATAGCGGAGGTACCCGATGAAGCTTGGGAAGATCTCGTGCAGCACCACCACTGGGTTGCCAGTTGTGATGTCCAATGGCTGTGCCCTCCGGACAGCTTGAGGGTCTTTCGGTATAGTTCCCAACGAACACTCGACTGAAGTCTCAAAAAATAATCTTCTCTTGAACTGAGTAGGAGTTGGGGGGAAAATGGGTGGCATGTGAGGGACTTGGTGGCCATCTTCATCTGGAGTTTGACTGGGTGGTGGAGGGGGAGCAGTGTGCCCCACCACAGGGTTGCCCTCCTCCCTGCCTCCGCTTGCTGGCAAATTCCCTTTTAATATTCCTCCCAGATCCTTTTAATATGACAGCCAGGGGATGCTGCTGTGCTTTATTGCCACCACGTTAATGAAAAGGCCATTGTAACTGAGCCTCTTTTTGTGACTTGAAGATGGATTTCCTCTTAAGGCGAGTAAAATGAGCCATCCTCATCCTGCATGTAGATAAGAAATGGTGAAAGATGGCTGGGGCTGGAGCATATTTTGCTGGGTGCTGCCGTTCTTCTGCCTGACGACTTGTTGTTTAGAATCCCAAAGACAGCCCCTTCTTGTCAAGCGGTAGTATGGATGGCGCGGGTAGGGCTTTGAGAGTCCAGGGCACCGAGGGCCTCATTAAAGATGAGGACAAAGAAATCCTCTCTGCTGTTGGGGATCCAGAAGAAGGTCTCTTTCTGATGCCAGAGATGCTGAAACCTGTGCCCATGATTGCATCGTCTCCCCTGGTCCTTGTGCGGGGAGAGCTTCTACACCTGCTCCCAGTGGCACTGGATTAGGTGATTAAGCCTTGCAAGCTGAGGAGGGCTGCAAGCAGTGGGGGGGCGGACTTCTGCTTCCCTTCCCAGTGCACTGCCAGGGGTGTAAATACTGCAGAGGAGACACTGGTGCCGGAGAGTGTCTCAGCACGGTGCTGGGGACCACTGGGCTGCTGCTATCCACATCTGCTATAAAGCCACAGCTGTGATCACACATGCTAACTAAAGCTCCCGTGCCTCTTGCCACCCAGATCTAGGTGCTGGGGCAGCTCTCTGACCAGACTTTATGGCAGTTTTTCCTCTCCGGCTTTTCCGATACGGCTTTCTTGTCTTCTGGCCCTTCCAACATGTCTCTGAAGTGTCCCAGACCACTGGGCACGTAATACTGGGATGGGGATCTTTAGGTGATATTTTGCAGTGGAAGCAAAAAAGAAACAGCTAGTTGCTGTGTGCAACAGCGCACTCCTTCCCTTTTAATACCATGGAGAGGAGCTTCAAAAAGATGCAGGGCATCGGCAAATGATGCTGAGGCAGCATTTAAGCAAATGAAGGGTCAGTCAAGGAAGACTCAATGTTAACGCGTTTCCCAGGTTTCAGTATAAGGCGGCAAGTTTGGGGTCACAGTGCAATTGAATACAGGGCAGAGACTCTGGAGGTGGTTGAAGTGGCATTGAGTCTGACGCAGCTGTGTCTGCCAAGAGTTTGGTCCCTTACTACTGAATTTGATGCATCTTTTTCATTTCTGCACATTTCTGCTGCAGAAAAGCTGGGTCTAAAAAATAGGGAGGGGAAAAGTTTCCTATCTGCTTTAAATTAAAATAAATCCAGAGCAGAGAAGGCCTTTTGTAAGGTCTGCTGAGTTAATGGATTCATAATGACTTTTAAAGCTTCACTTGGGTAAGAAATACTGTTCATTTCATAATTGCATATAAATATACTTTCTCATAATCCAGGACAGCATAGCAAAAGGAAATCTACTGGCTTAATTATAAATCTTTTTATTAGCTGGAACCCTGCTGGAATTAAAAAAGCCACATATTGTTTTTACCTAAGAGGAGAAGCATGGGGAAAGGGGGGGAGGGGGGTGGGTGTCTTGGCAATGAGTTATGAGGAATTAAACAGGAAAGAAAACAATTCAGAGTGAGGACTGTAGGGTAGCAATGCAGCTGCTGAGGGCTTATGTGAGCACTTCTCCCTGGATCGATCTGCGGGCATTCAGCATGCCTACCCTGGGTTCCCTGGGCGTTCGGAGCTAGCACAGAAGATCAATTCAATATCCAGTCAGTGGCTTCTCAAACATGTTTTTGTTTTTTTTTTTTATCACTTTCACCTACCATGACCTGAGCTGAAGCAGATTTGTCTCCTTAGCTCCCATCCACCTTTGCTGGCACCGGCAGATTTCTCTTTTAAAGCTGGGTCCTGAGGGCTGGAGCAGAAAGCTTAGGTGGAGGAGTGTCCGGGACCCTGTGCGGCATTTTGGGTAGCTGGGGAAGAAAGCAGATGCCTCCAGTGATGTGCTTTGCTTTGGAAGTGAGGCGCCATGTGTGCGCTGTGTATGGGACTGACCGTGAGCAGAGGAATGCTGGGGATGGCTGGGGCCCGTTGCTTGCTCTGGGAAGTAGTGGAGATGGAAGTTCAGTCACTCCAGCAGTTGCCACCAGTGCGGAGCTCTGGCATCAGGAACCATCTCCGCACGCCTGCGGTTCCTGCATGCTGGCTGTTTAAGGCTGAAGGATTGGGCTGCTGTGCCCACACAAACAACCCATCCATCATGCCTTGCTCCCCTGTTCCAGGGGAGCGGTGGCACCCAAATGTTGCTTTTAAAAACAAAAAGGAAACTAACTAAGTGCTTGAAGGTTGAGCAGCCCATTTGCCACCTGGTGGAGATGGAGGAGGCTACCAACTGCACCCAGGAAAGCTGGCACTCTTTGCCTGCTCTGGGGGGGCTGCTTGCAATTACAGGCTGGCTGCAAACCCCCCCTGGCAGTGCCGGGCACACCCGCCTGCTGCTTCCTCTGTTTGCAGAGCCGGTGTGGCCACACCGCGCCTGGCATCCGCCTGCTTGACAAGTGGGGTGGTAGCAGTCCCCTGGGCGTCTCTCTAAATCCTCCTCGCTGTGCTCGTGCAGCCCTGGCATCCCACTGCTCTCCCCCGAACAGGCTTCCCCCCAACCGAGGGGACTTGCAGTGACGACGGTGTTTCACACGGCCTTTTCATAGCCTGAGAAGGCAACTCTTCACTGCCTGCTCGTGGGCTGGTAAGCATTGGGTTTTTCTCATGCACCTCACAGACAGGCATTTCTCTGGTTTAAAGGACCATGACCTCTTGTCTCAGCTGTATAAGGCTTGGTTTTCTCCTTGCAAAATATGAAATTCTCCTCTAAACTGGCCAGCTTGTGACTCCTGACTTTTTTTTTTTCCCCTCCTCTGACTGCATTTGGGGAGAGCATGGGATTTAGTTTAGACAATTTTAATCTGCATAACCAAAGGGAAGCACAGGAGCCTCCTGCTAGTCCTCGTCTTCTTTCTCCTCTCCTGAATTTGGGTGCTGGAGTCCTCTGAGTTATGTTTAAGGTGAAATACAAATGGAAGGTGTGAAATCTGAGGGGCTACAAGTAATTTCAGCTGAAAGAATATGTAAACCTCTCTCCCTGTCTGGATATAACCCGGTTCTTCTGGAGGATTTAAAATACCAGGATGGCTGGGCAAATAATTTCCCTGCTTATTTTGCTTTGTATGTTGAGAGATCTGTTGTTAATTCATCCCTTCTTAGGGGAAACCAGGAATGTCTTATTTAAGCTAAATCGTAAACAGTTTTGGCTGGATCTTCCCTGGGTCCTGTATGTATTGATGGAGGTGGGAGGAAGCTACAGCAAAACCAGAGAATTAAAGCAAAGCAGACCAGGACAGTAATTTGCTTTTGGATTTTTTTCTTCATGTTTTGAAAAGGAAGTAGGGGGGAAAAAAATCTTTTCTCTCACCCTTCCCCTCCAGACCATGGAATTAAATCTATAACTATTAGAGAAACATTTCGACCCAGACATCTTTTTTCCTCTCTGCTCTTTCTCTCTATTCAAACGCCTCCAAAGTGTCAGCATGTTTCCATGCAGGCGAGATGTGCATAGCATCTAAACAGCATAATGTCAGTGTGGTAGAGAAAATTCCCACTGAGGGCCCTGCAGGTCAAAGCAAGCTAATGTATGATGCCCTCCCTTGCACTATTGAGTGTGAGTTGTGCTGATAAGACTCTGTACGCTCTGTCTATTAAATCTTGTCTACTGTATCAGCAACGCAGGTGCAGAGTTATTTATTTTTCCTGCCTTCCTCCCCCCTTAAATTGTCATCCTCAAGCAGGGTGGACCTGCTTGGCCATAGGAACTGGTGGTAGCCATCCTATTTGTTTTTATTTTATTTTTATTCTATTTTTTCACTCTGTGTGACACTGGTAACTTGTGTCCAGTTGCTTTATGTGCTGCTGTGACTTAACTCTAGGGCCTGTCCTCACGTAGCGCCGAGCGGTTCCTCTCTTCCCTGCTGTCGAGGGTGCGAGGTGAGTGCTGGATCCCCTTTGGCTCCTTTAGAAAGTGGCCACGGTAGGCGGCTGATATTTCACCGCTGTCTGAAGCTTTTGATGTGGAAGATTTTTTCGGGAGAGGTCTGCTTGGTTGTGGAGCTGCTGCCCCTTACCCCTGCCTTTCCCCATTTTGCAAGGACCGTCCTGTGCCAACAGGGTACCCAGTCGCTGTTTTTCACGTTGGTGCTGCTCAGTACAGGCATTTTGGTGCCATTTCCCCATCTTCTGAGTCTTTTCTTATCCCAGCCTTGGGGCTACCTGGTCTAGTGAAGAATGCACCCTCTCCTCTGGATTGCAACAGAAATGCTTTCATGCTCCGGTCCGAGCCCCGTTGCAAAAGGCCGGCTCATTAACCATGCTTGCACCAGCTTGCTCAGCAAGAGGGGAGAGAGGTCAAACTGTGAGAGCTGCTAACGTGGGGCTTTTGTAGGAAACTGTTGGACCTTCTTAGAAAAGAGGCCTTGGGGACTCATTACCTGCTGCTGATGTTGCAGGGAGTGAATTGGCTGTGGATCTGCTTTTAAATGTAAACAGGCGTGCGAGTCCAGTGTCGTGGGTCTTGGCGTGCCCGCCGCAGCTCCCCAAGACTGCAGGGTGCTCTGGGAGGAGAAAGGGGGGTGGCCGCAGGGAACTTGCAGTTTTTTGGATGGGAAGGGTTAAGAGCAGGAGAAGAGGCACCTCTTTTCTGTATTTCTGTATTAAGGACCTGCTATTCCCTGGGCAAAGAGGAGGATGACTATGCAGGTGAGAGATTTCCACTGCTTGCATTGTGAGGATAAGGACATGTCTTAGTGGAGCAATGGAGGGAGTTTGTGTCACGCAGAAAGAGCAAAAGAAACAGGGGAAGGCAGCCAGATAGACACCTTTAATCTTTCACATTAACTGAGTCTTTTTGCCTGTGGATTTGGGGAAAGCAGCTGGCTCGTGTAGAACCAGGCTGGTGAATGAAAAAAGGGGATGATGGGAGATCTCTGATGCTGAGAGTGGAGAATGCTTGTAGGGGGAGAGTGTTGGGGTTGGGATGAGCAGTGTGGGGGGGAAATAGCTGACATCTGCTCTCATGCTCAGCCTTCACACTGATCCCTCCTCGAATCTGACAATCCGCTCCCCCTAATCCTTAAATCCCACCGATCTGCTGCAGCCTCCCACCCTAACACTTCATCTCTGTGCAATCTGCCTGGCTGCCCGAGCTCTGCTGGCTAGTGGGTTGTCTCTCTGCAGCAGGGTGAGGGAGGCAGCTGCTTTGCATGATACAGCCCAAATGAGGCACTGGCCTCGTTGTCAAACACTGATGACTTTCGCCACCTGGCTGATAGAGGCACGGATGTGAATTAATCAAAACAGCAGCAGATGCTGTGAGGAGTAACTCCCAACGGCTGCCTGAAAGACAGTGGGGTTCAGCTGGTTTTAGGGCAGTGAGTAGTCAGCTTGCAAATCCAGCCTTCTGACTGTGTTTCTGTGGTCTCCCTCTGGTAACCACAAAACATATTTAGTCAAAATACGGGGAAGCCTTTTCCCTGTGGGGCTGGTGGCCCAAACACTGTGCTGGGGCTTGACCTGTGCTCTTCTGCAGGTCTTGACCCAGGTTTATGTTGCTTCATCGTTGCCTTCTCAATTATGACATTGTTAGTGCTGATGTGCCTTTTTTAGTGGGCAATGCTGCTTTCTCTTCTGGGAAATGTCTCTCAAAATCCAACCTTTGCGTGGAGACAAAGAGTTTGCAGGCAGCCTTTGTCCTTCTGCAGAGGGGCATGCCGTGGGGACGCTGGAGGCTTGTCTTCATGTCCTGCATCAGGCTGAGCAGGAGGATAACGCAGGTTTCTTGCTTGGTAGAAGAGTACCGTTACCTGGGAGAAAGAGGCCTATCTGTGGTTGCTGCAAGGCTGTTTTTATCCCAAGGAACACAGACATGTAACTTCTTGTAAAGGTTATAAGCATTTTCAAATGCACGTGTGCCAGTCTTTGGGGCTTGCTTAGGTTTCTTGAGATGGTACTTGGAAGCCACCAAGCAAGTCATAGGCTGATGCAGCAGTGCTCAGTGGTGGGCTGATTATATATGTATTTCCCAGTCCCTCCTCTTAAGGAAATTAGAGGTCTTTTGGGAGGAGGAAAAGCTCAACTAACTGTCTTTTCATTGAAACCTGTTGGCATGATAAACATATTGAGATGCCACCCATTGTCTCTTTAGCACCTTGTCAGTGATTGAGACCATATAGCCAACTGAACTGGCTATTACAAAATATCTTACCAGCTATTTTTTACATTATATCCAGGTTTCTTGGGTGTGATTTTTTTTTTTCCCTAAGGTTTCCTCCCCCTCTGTCCTCCCAAAATTAGCTGACTTTGCAGTGCTTGACACAAAAAAAAATGACTGGGAAAAATACTGCGCAGAGAGGCCTCTTTTAAACCTTTCATGACTACTGGAAACATGTTCCTGAGCCAAAGAAAGATGGCCGTGCTGTCTCTGGGAGGGAAGCTAATGTCTGTTCCCATTGCTTGTGGACATGTTTATGGTGTCCTAGCAGCAATTCTGCTGTTGGGGAAGCATGTAGATGTAGCCTGTCTTGTCCCCTATAAAGGTGTGGTCTGGCACCGGTGGAAACCTTTGTGTGCTCTGGGAGTTATATTGATCCTGTCCAGTGCAACAAGCAAAGTGCTCCTGAATTGCATTGGCTTGCCAGATGGAGCAAAGCAGGGTTTGCTTTTCTTGGGGCCGTGTCCTAGCTGTTTGCTGGCATTCTCTTGTGTGTGCAGTATAATTTATTGCTGTGGCAAGAGCTGGGAAAAACATGCCCCAGAGCTGATGGTCATTAACTCAGGACATCCTTGCACCACAGGTGTCCCGTAGATCCTTGGCTAGCAGGCTGACATCTAGGGATGTGTCACTAATTACTCTAATTACTGTTGCCCAGGGCTGCCAAGGTCATCTCTCAGTTGTAGTTCCAGGCTTTGCTGTTCAGGCACAGCCCTGCCAGTTTAGTGGGAGTGATTTAAATGACACTCAAAGACTGCAGGCAGTCAAATGGGATGGGGAGGGAGAGAAAAAATATGGTCCACGCATTGCAGAACTGTGCTACCGCAATGCCAAAATTTGGCACTTGCATAACGATGCTCCTCTGGTCTCCAACAGCTTTCCTGGGAAGGAATAGAGGAACTAAAGAGACTTTAGAGCCAAGACTGACCATGTTTATTCTTGCTGTTGGGGTGGCTGTGCCATGCCCCCCAGCCCATGGATAGCCAGGCTGTCAGAGCCAGAAATAACAAAAGCCCTGGCTGGCTTCCCAGCCTTGGAGCCGAAGGAAAGATGTCCCCGAGGTGGGCGGCAGGAGCTCAGCAACAAAGACCGCATTAAGTCCTGAAGATAGATGCATACCTTTGTCACCTTGTACCTCGCCCGCTCAAAACATTGGTCAAGACTGAGATGGCAGCGTCGGAGCCTGGGTTGCAGGGTTCAGCTTGCAGACGGGAAGGTGGTGAGGGACCGGCTTTGCCCAGCGTGAGCTTGCTGGCTGGGAGCGCTTGCATGGCACGCTGCCTTGTGCTCGCCGCTTGGAGGTGGCTGAGGAATAGATGACTCTTGTAGTTTTTGAGGGCGGGGGAAAAAATATCATTGACACCAGAATCTTTCCTGAATCTGGCTGTCTGGTTTAAATAAATCATGTTTACAGACGCGACCTCATCTGTACTTCTCCACTCTGCTTTGGCTTTGTAGCAGCAAGGCCGTAAGTTTTTGCCAAGCCTGGGGAAATCTGAGTCAGTCTTGGTTACGAGGAGTTGCGTGGAGTGGGATTATCTCCTCCCCACCGGTATTTCTCATACAGTTGAAAAGGGGAAAAGACAAGTTATCTTTTCCTCTCTCCTCCTTGTCAAGAAAAATTGAGGGTCCTTCTTGCTCTGTTGTAGCTAAATTAGCTTAAGCCTTTCTTTTTGTTTAGGTTACCTTCTCTTATTTTAAGCATATACCCAGCAAGCCAGATTTATTACTTATTAATTTACAAAGTGGTAAATTTCAAAGCTGTCATAATGCTCAAGTCATGTTCGCTTTAGTTATTCTGCATAATTAATTACAAAGTAATAATTTGTACATCATGATATTTTCATTCCAACATGAAAGCGAAAGACTTAGAGCCGTAACAGCCTCGGGCACAAAAGAGGGAAGAAAAGGAGGCTTACAGATGCGCCTGCACTGAGGGGAATCTCAATTCACCCTCGCTGGCCGCAGCGTTTTGGGGGAGGCTCTCCTTCCATCTCCTTGGGGTGACCTCCTTCTCCATTCTCTCTTCTGTGCCTGGAGGTGGCTCTCCGAAAAGGTCAGCAATCGCTGTGGGCAGAAGGGAGTGAAGGTTCCTGTTTCCCAAACCTCCTCTCGCACCTTGCTGGCACAGCTGGTTTGCACAACCTTGCTGTTTAACCTGGTGCTGATAAGGACTTGCTGTGTGTTGCGGAGAGCTTTTCAGCCCTCTCTTTGGGGTGGTGCCGTGCTGAATGGGCTGAACCCGCTCAGATGGTGTCCCAGCACCCGCAGTAACGCTGCTTTGATGTGAACCTCCGGGACCCCCTAGAGACAAGTGCTGCGTGCTGGCGAAGGAGAGCAGGGCGAGCGGCGGAGGGGGGTGAGCATATTGCAGAGCACTGTCATTTTATTCAGGATGCTGAAAAATAAATGTTGATTTGGCTGGGAAGAAATGCCAGTGTCAGAGGAGCTCCACAGGGAACAAAACCCATGATTTTATTGATTTGTTCTTTTGATGCTCTTTTTGTTTATAAACAAAAGGAGAAATGGATTGTGTTTGAAAATGCCTAAGTCCTGAGCCCTAATATGCTGAATGCATGTATATAAACACGTCTCCAGGGATGGAGCAAGAGCTATTTCCCCTTTGTACAAAACCACACTGAAGCTGAGGCTTACATGCGATACTTCTGTTAGCCCACGCTGAGGGTGCTCAGTCTGTCTTTCTCCCAGTGTTGCTTTGGAAGGAGGTTCATCACATTTCCAAACTTTTCATCCATGATAATTAAAAACTTTTAAATGACAGCTGAGAGGACTGGACTCGCCTGACCTATGGAGCTCGGGCTTTGGGTAAAACTTCAGGAGATCCTAGCAAAACTCCCAGTAAGCTCAGTGGCATTGATTTCACTCCAGATGTAATGAGCCTTAGCAGCTCTGTCAGCTGCACATCTTTGATCTCCATTTTACTACTAGTTTCCTTATCTCTCCAAAAAACTCTTGACTTTTGGTTTCCTGTCAGTTGATTCCTCTGATTTTTAGGTATACCTGAGACAAGCGCGCCCGTTTGAATTGTGTGTCTGTATCTCTCCCGCCCCTTCAGGAGGCTTCTGTTGTTAGTCCCCGGTCCAGTTCCTTCTTTGCAGACCTGGATGTTTTCGTGTTGATGCTGTTTGATCGGTGAGGTCCCAGAGACGAAGTCACCTCAACAGCTTGGCCGCCCAAGGCTCTGAAGCCCTTTCAGGCAATGTTGAAGGGAGAACATGCAATGGAGGACTTGTACAATGTGCATAATTAAACCCCCTTAACCCTGGGTGCATGCAACTATAGAAGACGCCGTGCATGCTCAAGGGCAGTCTGTGCTTGCATTTAATTGTCTGGCAAGCAGTGATGGATGGATCACTTTGGACTTGAACCTTCACGTGGGAAGCAGGCTTCAGTCCGATGTCGCCGTCCCACCAGCCAGATCTTCCGTGGACAACAGGTCACTCGTGTTCTACAGTGTGTGTCTCCCGTGTGCCTGGTGGAAGCCCCCCTCTGCAGAGGAGAGCCACCGAAGAAAAGGGTAAGATCATAAATCTCCCACAGCTGAATCACTCCTTCGTTGTCGGAATTGGCTCCGTCGGGAGTGTCACTTACCAATCCTATTGCGGAAAAAAATATTCCTTCTGACAAGTCTAATTCATTAATTGTGGTTGATGATGTCACGTGCAATTGCAACAGCAAGTGGTGAAGGCGATGTTAACAGCGAATGTTGCGAGGATTTCTCAACCGCCGTGCACTTATGTCCTTCAACATAGCCGGTTTTGACATCCCATTAGTAGCGAATTGCATTCCTACCGGTGTACAGTAAAGGCTTTTCAACCCTCTGGAAACAGGACTGCAATTTTTATGAAGTCTGCCTATGTTTATTTCGTGAGAAAACAAAAACAAGATATTGAAAGCAAACAGCTTTCAAAAATTGAGCGGTGTAACGGTAAACTTGTAATTTGGGAATGGTTGTTATACTTACCATTGCAAAGATCAATCTATAGCTCTTATGAGCTGGTTATTTTGCTCAGTCTGGAGAACTTATTTTAATCACTGGAAGCTAATCTCATTTCCAAGCCTGAAAATGGTCCCAAACATTGAAATTATATGTTAATATACAGAGATTGACAAAAGGAAGCTGGTTGTATCGACTTGGAATTAATGAAGCAATTCAGCAATGAACAATAATGCTGGCAGGAGGTGTTAAGGAGAATTGTTGCAGTTGTTAAATTTTGGCACTGAGAGGTCTCATTGCTCTGAGGAGACGGTCAGATCACAGCAAAATGAAAATTACCTAGAAACTTTGGAGTTACTTAGCTAGCCTGAGTCGTTTCACAAAGAGTACAGGAGGAAACAGGAAAATGCTGGTGGAGGAACTCCTATTTATCCACAAGTGCTTTACTAAATTGATGAGGGAAGAGTCCTGTCTGCATTTATATGAAATAGTAGAAATAACATGTTCCTCATTTAGGTTGGGCTGTACCCTGTTGCAGGCTGTGATGATTAGCTAATTTTACTTTGCGTTACAGCAAAGACAACGCCGGGGCAGAACGGTCCTGGCGGTTATTCATCTTTTGCAGCTATGGATTTGCACATCCCGAGATAAGGTGCTTGCGAAGCAAACGGGTCTGTTCATCAGCTGGTTGCAGGTCAGGTGTGTACCCGTGCATAGACAGCAGCAAGACCCCACAGAATTTTGCAGGGCGGCTGAAAACTTTGCTTTTGCTGTGGATTTTCCCTTTTTGTGGGATGCTCATTAGCCCAAGTTGGCTTTGGGCTTCCTGCGCATCGTGTGCAGACTGTTTTCTAGTTTTGGCTTGGTGCAAAGTGGTGCGTGTTTTGTTTTGGCTGCCAACAGCATAGAAGTGTTCCTCCTTCCCTAGGATCAAATTTATAAACAGGTCTGTGATGCTTGGTGGTCAGCAGTGCGAGGGCTTGGAGGTGCCTGAACCAGGCTTTGATTCTTTGACCAGCGATCAAGATCAGCCAAGAGACACAAAGCATAAGGCTTCACGTCAGTAGGAAAGGAAAACTTGTTAAGAAATAGTTTCTGTTCTTTTGAATAAACTTCTCAAGTAAGACTACAGAAAGATGCCAAGATGTGTTGCTGCTGTTAACAGCTCAAGTCTTTGAACTCATACATGTGATACTTGAGAGACCAATTTGAAGAAACTGAATTCAAGACACAGCAAAAATGCTTTAGAAGCTGCTTACTGACAGTGATAAACATGTGAAACAGTGAAGGAGTTGCCCAGCGGATTTTGAAGTAGCTGCTAGTGAAACTGTTCCTTCAAGGACGCCTAAGTTGAAAGTTGAAGCATGTTTACCAATTATTGACTTGTTGATTGATGGCTTAGTAAGATGAATGGGATGTGAAAATATCAACACCGGTTTCCATACAGGAGAGGGAGATTCTGCACACCGCTGCAAAAGCAGAGCAGGACCATCAATGAGAGACGCGCCCCTTTTTTTCTCAGCACCGTGGCTAGAAAATGCATCTTGTTTGTGAATGTGCGTCTTCCTAAGCGTCTTGGGAGCGGAGGAATTGCTGTCCGTGTCCAGGCTTTTTGCTCATCACTCTTCAACTTCAAATGGGATATCGCGTTCCCTGGCGTTAATGCATACCTCAAGGCTTTTCTTGTCTGGTAGGAAACTGCGTGTGCTACTTCCATGCATGTTTGGGCTTGCAGCGTGCAGTTTTGGGTATGGAGGACACTGTCAGATGTTTTCCTTTCTTTCCCCTCTTTCCTTTACAGGAGGAAGGCTAGGACTGCTTCTGTATCCAGCTGGTAGTTAGTTTTTCCTGGAGCACCAAGTGTTAGTGATAGACTTTTTTTTGAGGTAAAATGCAGAGCGCTCTGAAATTACAGCCTTTTCTGTTTTAGTAGCTGGTTGAGGGTCCCAGAGAGGGAGGGATCGATTTTGGCTGCATGTTAAACATAGGTGGTTTATTTTTACCAAAACGAAGTTGAAGTTTCATCTTAATCTGTCTTGAGTTTACTGCAAACAAAACGTTTATTTTTTAAATCTCAAAGTAACTAAAAAATGCGGACAACTTTTTTCCTTGCAATAAAAAGTAAAAATGCTGAATGCTGATGGTTGAAAATACTTCAATTTCATGAGCTGAAGATGTTCTCTGAATGTAGCTCAGATTTGCAAAATTACTTCAAGCCCCCCTCTCTGCCTTTTTTTATTTGCCAACTCCCTTCAAACCTGAGCTCTATGAAAATGTCAGTTTGGGGCAGCACTGCTTTGAATTGCAGGCTGGAGCGAATTCAAAATCTCCACGTGAAAGTCTCTATCGGGGTCCTGATATCCTCCTTTATCACTGTGCTATGCCTGTGGATTTCTCAAATGTCTCTGTGTTCCCTTGATACAAGGTAGCGTTACCGTGTTTTTAATGATGGAAAATAATTTGCCTAAGGTCATAGAGTGAATCTATGACTCGGGTAGGACTTCGGTTCAGAGCAGCTGTGTTCAAGCCTTGGGTTTTAACCACGAGACCATCCTTCTGCCCTAAGAATTTGGGATCAGAGATGTAATGTGGGTTTAAGGTCTACCGTAAGGCGTGATTTTTGGTGTAAGGTTTGAGATGGCATCGAAACCTTCAGCTAGGGCTTGTTCCCAAGTCCTGGTGTGCTTTCTGGGTGCCACGGGGTCTGTGGCCAGGAGCAGCATCTCTGCTCCTTGAAAAATTGATGCTCTGCACTTTGTTCGCTTTGGTATCTGAAAACTCAGCAGGCAGGAGATTTGGATGTCACCAAGACAAAATGCCACATTAAATGCAGATCCATGCCACTGTAGATGTTCTACAAGGTGCAGATATACTGCCTGTGAGACGGATGACTTGCATTGTTTTATTACAATAATGAGTATTTCTGGTCCTAACAGGCTATCCATTCAGAGGGTATGACAATGCCCTGTGAAAGGTAAGCTGGTAATTAGTTAAAGCTATGTCAGCACATCAGAGCCTGTAAAGAGGGGGGGAAAATATGCTCTTGAAGCCAGCCCTGATCTTGGGTGCATGAAAACAGCCCCACAGCTTGCTGGTATCAGGCGCAGCAGTCCAAAAACTGCTTACCCCGTGTGCCAGTGAAATATGGTGCCTCTTGGATGGGTCTGTTCTAATGGATTTCTAAGTCAAAACCTTTTGCCAAATCAGTGGCAAAGGGCCTGGGTCTCGCTGGCTGCCTGTCCCTATTAGTCCCTCAGGTGGGTTCTGTCGCCTCTTAATTCAGATCCTCTCAGCTGGCAGGGCTGCTGGCATTGGCTTTCTGCTGAGATCTCTGCAATGGTGAAGATGAGCTTGTGGCATCTCTGCTGGCTATACAGCCCATCATCCGCAGATTGCTGCGGGATGCCTGCTGCAAAGGCAGGACTGCGTGCTCTGGCAGGGCTGCCCAAGCGCCAGCATCTCCGGGGAACCATCGGTTGGTCTGTGCTTAAATCTGTGAATGGCATTTCCATCTCTAATGGCACTTAATAGACTTAGCGTGGCCGTGCAAGCGCAAAGCGATGCGATTCATGTTGGATCTGTTGTCGTACTCCTCAGGCTGGGTGCTAGCAGACCTCCTTCTGGGGATGGTTGTGTTGTTCGTTATCAGGGCTGGCTGTGTGTGTGCCACCAGCTTTTGGCTGGGGAGCTCTTGAGGATTGCAAGGCTTCATTTTTGAGGAAAGAGATAGTATCTCATGTCTACCACCAAATTTGAAATGGCCTTATTTTTTTTTCCTTTCTGTTTTTTTAATGTACTAAAAAATAAGTGCCATTAGGGAAAAGGAAGAAGAGTCTTGGAAAACTCCAGGGGCTGACAGTGAGGATTAGAAATGGATACAGGCATGTGACAAGAAGTAATAGAGTCCAAGGCAAGGACAGAGACTGCTAGAAACAGGATGTTTTTATTTGCAGTGCCTGTTTGAAACTGATGAAGCAGGGAGGGAGGAAACACTGTTTATTTTTCTTCTCTACAGAAGTTTGCATGTTTAATAACAGCGAGGCACTGAAATACACTTGCCAAACCCCCAGGTGTTGATATTCTCAGGGCATGTCTGTGTGGCTTTGGAGCTGCATGTCTTCTGTACATCTTGGATTATACGCAAAGGGAGTGTTATGTGGTTTTGGAGTGCAGACCATTTCCATAGCAGTCTCTATTTTTGGGTCAGGTTTTGTGCTGGCCTCCAAAATCTCCTCTGCTGTCCAATCTGCTTGTTCATAAATCAGTCCTGAGAGATGCTTTGTTCCTCCCCAGGCAGCCCCAGCACAAGATAGCCAGTCTCAGCCATCTTGGTGCTTTTTTGCTCTTTTACTGTGATGCTCAGTACCGCATTCTCTGAGCCTTTTCTTGCCTTTATTTTCAAGTACATAGGCACAATATTGGGCAAGTGTCTTAGCTAGCCTAAAGGTAAGAGGTAGTGGATGGGAGGTAAAGCTTTTAGGATTCCTGGGGATAAAATAGAGCAGCTTATCAGAATATCTCACTCCCTGGCTAAAGAGTTCAGGATTTTGCTGCCTCTTTGACAAAACAAAGTCCAACTTGTCACTGTTTTCATTCTGATGATTCTTTTTTTGGTGAAAAAAGCCAATCCCTTTCTTCAGCGAAAAGCCTGCTTTTCAGTCAAAGCCTGGTTTTCAGCAGAAGATGGTAGAAAATTGATCATCCCTACCGAAAACTTGTCTCTGCAGCTTTCTGTCATCAGGGCTCAAATGCATGCGAAGCAGCGGTTGCCCTTCTGTGCTCCCTCAGCCGCTCCAGTGAGATCTTGTGTGCTCCAGGCGGGCACATCAGCAGCCAAGCGTAATCCATGCCTTTGCAGCGAAGGATGAGAAATGCCCCCAGCGTCCAGCTGTAAGAACCTTGGGTGTTGCTTGGAGTGGTCTTCTGCTGTCAGAAGGGGGAATAGGGTTTGGGCTGTGTGGGGGTGAGGAGCTCTAATTATTTGTCAGATAAGAATCCAACCTTCTCTACTCACTGCTTAATTAGGCTGTCCAGAAGCTGGGATTAAAGACTTTGTTATTGGCTGAAGAAAAATAAAGATGGTTTAGCGTGACTTAAGCAACCTTCAGCAGCGTCTGTTATACTGCCCCAAATCCTGTGTGTGTTTTGAACCCCTGGCCCTGGAGCGTGGCAGTGAGTTAGTACTTAGAGATTTCTCCTGGACATTTATTCTGAGCGCTCAAGTTGATGGCCGTGAACCTGACTACTGGGGATGCTTTTTTCCGTCTGGCTTAATCGGTTTGATAGACTGTCCATCACTTTTATTTATTTGTATTTAGGAGACTGGAAGTTTGTTGCATGGACTCTGTTGGACAGCTGTGTGCAGTGGCAGAAAACAGCAGCTGGTGTGGACCTTGCAGGCTTGCAGCAGCCTAAAATAAACTGAGGGGTGTTTAGTACGCAGGGTGGGCATGAAGCAAAGCAAAAAGGGCGAGGTGTTTTCCTGTCCCAGCCCAGGCACTGCTGTATGTTCAATGTGGGTCATGCTAAGCAGGAAATCTCATCTGTGTTTAGCGGGGTTTCTGGAGAAAGCATTCTGCAGGCAAAGACAAAGACCTAGTGACTTGTCCCCTAAGAGCTGAGCCTTGGAAAACACTCTCCTGACTTGAGGTTTAGATGAAGTTACACCATCTGGAGTGAAACCAAGCCTTCTGCTGCACGCAAGCAACCCTCAATTGCAAAAATGCCTGACGGTCGTGCGGTGGGATGGCGTCCTGGGGTATGGATTTATTCTGCTGTTTCCAAACGGCTGCTGTTCACATAAAGGCTTTTATTGCGAATGCCAAGGGGTTGGGTTTTTTATATATTGGATTTTTAGAACAGGATATTCATACGTGGTTAAGTTAGAGTGGGGTGAACTGGTGGTTTTCTTTCTCACGGTGATTTGCAGGCTACAGTCAGGTCAAGAGGAGAAAAGCCTCTTCTGTAACATAGTAATAATAAATAGGAAGCAAGTGTCTAGAGATGTTCAGCATGTTATTGTGCTCCTTAAAATACATATGCCTTGAAGTCTGCCAGGCGTTTTGTTCTACAAAGCATATGGTTTAACAGATAAAATGATTTCTGACCTGGAGACCTGAACTGACAACTTTGGAGACAAACAAAAACCAGGATGGCTCCATCTGTCAGGCTTGTTTCATCTCCATGCTGCTTACTGACATTTATGTGTTTGCATCAGGAAAGTGCTTCAGTGCCTCTTTCTCTCCCTTCCCCAGAAGTCAGTCGGCATCCATCCTCATTTGCCTTGGCTTGGTGCATGCATTCAACTCCAGGCTTCTGGCCATGACCTCTTCTTCAAAGGGCTTTGCCATCTCTGTGGCTTGCTGCTTTAGCGGTTGCTTGCTGAGGGAACGGGTTAGTTGCTGGATTCAGTCTGAAGCTTTGAGCCAGGATCTCTTCTCGACCTTTCTGGGGGTCAGGAGCTTGCCACAAGTCTTTGCAAATCAAGTTAGCTCCATCTCCATCTTGATGCCAAAGAGTAATTCATAGATGTCATTCTACTGGCATATTCTTTTGGATAACAGAGCTTTGGGTGCTGGCCCTCGTGCTCTGCTTCCATTTCAGTTTGTCATGTGTGTGTTTCTAAGTCCAAGATCCCCTCTCAGCTTTCTGGCAGTGTTTTGTCTGATAGGACTATCTGGCCATGTACTCATAGAGTGTATATCCTAGCAATTTTCTGTAATACCTCCTGTCTCCTGCAAGAGTTGTATCCCTTGCAGAGGTGCTTGCTGGATTAACTACTTACACCACTGTTGAATGCAGAGGCTGAATGATGGTTTAGAATGCTCACCTGGCCTCTTCTTGCAGACAATAGTAATTCGTCAACCTTGGTGTGGTCACTGCATTCAGGCCTTGATTGCAGCAGGGCGCGGTAGTGTCCAAAACTGGGTAGTGCCCAAAATTGCTTATCTGCCTCCATTCCCTTGGGGGAGAGCGGTGCTCCCTGGGACCAGGCTTCATGCATCCACAGGCAGGTTGGGTAGTAATAGTGGCTTTGCCTCTGGAGAAGGAGACTGGAAGATAGGACAATGAGATTGGAGGTGTCCCACATACAAGCATATACACATGCATGTGCTTTCTAGGTGGGGATGCAAGTAGGGATGGGTAGCAAGGGGTGGGTGCTGCCAGCTCTGTGAGGCTTTGGGTGATGGACTTTTCCCGTGTTGCCTCCTAGAATAAACTTTGAGTTCTTCCTCCTTCTTGTCTCATTATTCTCTCAGTATCCCCAGTCTCCCTGTATACGTTCAGTGGTAGAACACATGATGGCTTAGGAGAGGGGGATTATTTCTGTTCTTACCAGCAAATATATACCCACGTAGTTATTTAAAGCTGAAACTAAAAAGCCAGTAGTGTCTAAGAACAGAAGCTCTGCTAAGAAGTTTTAAGCAAACATTATTAGATATGACCTCTTATTTATGAAAGACTTTGCAAACGAAAGTCTGTTACCCTCTTACTGCCTCAGTGAAAGGCCTATTTTCCCTGCCAGCAATCAGTCTGATTAGAGTTTAGGATGATGCAGTAAACATACGAAAGCTCAGTTTAACGTATGGCACAGAAGCAAATAATAATAAGTCGGGGCCTTTGGCCATAAAAATGCAGACGTTTACCTTGAATGTTGACTTAAACCATTTCTACTTTGTGCCAAATGAGGCTTGAAATGTATCACCCGATGTACAGTGTCCAACCAATAAAAATTGCCTTAAATATTGTACCTTCCTGCTGGCAGCGCGCTGCAGAAGTTAAACACCTCTTTCTTTGTTGGGGCTCCCTGGAAGCAATGCAGTAACCGATGGGGTTTGTTTGTTTGTGTATTTTGGGATCTTGGAGCAAACTGTGAATATTCGCTGATGCCATGGGAGGCTTTCTGCCGTCACCTGGACTGTATGGCGAAGTAAAGCTTTGGTGTCTTTCTGCTCCAACGTATACAAGCCTGCAGTTTGAGGTTGAAGGAGGAGGATACGACGAAGGAGGAGTACAGATAGATGAAGCAAAGCCGCCAAAATCTTCATCTCTTTGCTTTACTGAGCTTTCTGATTCATTAGCAGGCCTGATTATCCAGTTCCTTGGCTTTAATCTCTAATTAAACACCACCACAGACAGCGTGTTTGTGCCAAGCTGAACATAAGTGGCCTCTTCTTAATAAACGCGTAACTATGATCTCTGTACTGTTAACCAGAAAAATGTGAGAGCCTGAAGTTCTCGGGGAATCGTAATTGCCAGAGAGACTTGCTTCCCTCCCACCCCCCGATAAAATGCACAGTAGATGACCATTAGGCTTTCAGTATCTTCTAAATGGTAATTCCTTAAATTAAAAGCATATTTAAAAAAAATGGAGGGGAGGCCTCTGTATGTGACCATCAGGCAGCGACGGCCGGGGGGTTGGACTAGATGACCTTTAAAGGTCCCTTCCAACCCAAACTCTTCTATGAGTCTATAAGGTGGTAATTAATCTGTCTGGAGAAGAGTCCAGGAGATGGAGGTGCTATCTTTTGTTTTCAGCTCTCGGTGTTTCCTCTGCAGGCTTTCTGTGGGGACTGAAGGATGCTCGAGCAGGTGCTAATTCCCAACTGCACTATAATGTTTTGTTGTCTTGATAGCAGGTTAAAGTTGTTCAGCACTATTTGAATTTCTATTTGTCCGTTTTTGGGTCAAGCCTGTGTTCGGGTGGTCCATGTGGGAAAATTATTTGGGGGAAGAAATTGAGGGCGTGTGTTCAGGGTGGAGTAACTACTGTATGTTACGTTATTCTACTGGTTTAGCAGCAAATGGCTTTGAAATAGGTTAGACAGGATCACACCGTCTCTGGAAGGGCAGTAATGTCTAAGCGGCTCAAACCTGATTGCAAAAGCACAGTTGATTACACCTCGCCCCTACGCGTCTACAGGTTTTTTCTTTAACCTTTTCTAGCACACTGCCTGAAATAAGAACAACTTATTTACAGAAAAAGCATGAAGGGGACAAAGATTTGCAGCTGGTGCGTTGACACTTATGCATGACACAGGACTAAACCAGGGCTATGTTTTTGGTTTACAAAATGTGGGATTAGCTAGAAAGCTTTTGGCCAAAACTTTCAAGCCCGGGGTTTAGAGAGGCTGAGGGATGTGGATGAGGATGCATGTGCAGGTCAAGGTTGCATCCATATGAAGTAGTGTTTGGAAAGCTCTACAATGTGTACAGCTGTGCCTGCCTATCCATGTTGGCTGTTTTCCTTGTGCTTTTTAGCTCTTGCCTCTTAAATGTCTGCTTCCTTTCCCTTTTGGTAATCTGTAAAGTTGGGCTTGGGCAGGGGACAGGAGCAGACCCCCTGAATCCTGCAGGGCAAGGGGCTGGGGTCGAGGTGGAGAAAGGGGGATTGCAACTGCAGAGCAAACAGACAGAGGGTGTTTTCTCCCTCTTTGCTGTGAATCTGCTCCTTTAAAGTCACGGGGACTTTTCTTTCTCCGCGCCCTTGGGGCAGTGGTTCAGCTGTGGAGGCTGCAGCAGCAGATGGAGAGGCTGCCCCCGTCGCTGGAGGCATTGCTGTAAATTCCCTGTGCCCTCGGAGGTGGATGCCGTGCAGCGGACATCTCTCTCCGGTGCTCGGCGAGGGGACCGGGCTCCAGGTCCAGCCTTTTGCTGCCTTCATGGTGAAACGTGGCACCTACCGTCGGGGGCTTGGATGGGGAAGGGCGATGCTCTGATTTTTGCAGCCTAGTTCCCAGATATGCTCTATAGAAGTGCCAATACCTGCAGCCTAAGGGGCTAACTGAGCCTGTGCCCCCTGAATTTAGATGTGTCGGTGTGAGGTGAGATCACCCTGCCTGTCTGACTGCAGTATGGTACCTCTCAGGTGTTGGTTTTCATAAGGGGTGGGCTTTTTTTAAGTAGACATGTGAGCAATCTCAAGCCTCCCCCCAGCACCACCTTTTTTTTTTGTCTCCCCCCCCCATGAGCAGATGTGAAGATTGTGCTTTTGTCAGCTTTCCTCCTGCTCAAAAGGGAGTAATTTGAAAAGAATATTAAATCATATTCGGGAAGGGTGCACAGAAGTGATGGGAGCAAGTTTTCCTATTGCACATCAGAGCTGTGTGTCCCACATTCTCCTCCTTGAGGTGGATCCTTTGCCTTGATTTCTCCTCTTTACATTTTTCTTTTCTTCTGTCAGGACTCCTGGAATAATTAGTTACTAGCAACTGTGTGTGTGAGGTTTTAAAGGCATATTTTATATCAGCAGCATGGGTTCCCTTTGCCACAGTTCTCTGCAGTGGCTCACCCCCTTGAAGATACGCAATCAATACTTCTCCTGAACCCACTGATATACTTGGCCATCACTTAAATATCATTACAGGAAAGATTTCAACGAGATCACTGCACATTATACTTTAAAGGTTGACTTTAAAAGAATGCCTGGGCTTTGCTAAAAGGCATTAGTAATGGGATTCTCTATCTTTGAGCTTAATTTATTCTGAAGAGAAAAAGGCCATTATCTTAAATCTTTTTTTCCCCTTTTCCTCCTCTTACAAAAAAGAAAAAAGGAAAAAGCAGGCGTCTGAAGTCCAGTACTTATGGCAAAATCATTGTTTAATTGCTTACTCTTTTAACCCTTTGGAGGAAGGTGAGGTTAGGGAGAGGTGGGAGCCAACTGCATTTTGGTGTCACGTCTCCTGTTGCTCCACAAACAATGGTTGGTATATTTTCCAACTCCTCCTCCTCTCCACCTGCTTTGCTCCAGGATTAGCAAGTTGAGGGCTCATCTTCGGCGAGAAAACTAGAGGCTTTTCTGTTACACAGTGTTGTGGCTTTGCTGTGGGTGTGCCCCAACTAAGCCAGAAGGATGGATAGCAAAATCCTGGGTTTTCTCAGTATTAGCCACCAATTACAGGATGGGAACCTCCATCTGAAAGACTTCCTTGTGCCAGACAAATCCTCTTTTGCAGAGTTGTTGTTAGCTGTGCCAAAATCAGACCGGAGGTGAGTACTTCTCTATGGGTGTATTTTATGTGCAGAGACTGTTGGGAACAGCTGTTGGGTTCTGGAGGACTTGATTTCCATCAATACCACCAGAGCAGAGAGCCTCTGAACCGCCTGTTATTAACACTCAGCCAACCTTGAATTTTTTGGTGTCCAAAGCCTGCGTTGTGCTTGTGCTTCAAAATCGAGCAAAGCGCCTTACCTTGGGTTTGATTCCACCTGAGGTTAGGTCTTGCCTTGGATTAAAGCGTGCAGAACTCCTTGGGTTAGGCCACAAACATAACCCAAGCTCAGCTTTCAGCAGCAGAAGGGTTTTTTTGCAAGGCTGAGGAGTAAAACCCAGGAAAGCTTTTTCAATTCAGAGCAAAATGCGGTTCCCCAGAGCGCTGGGATGCGAGCCTTCGTTCACATTAGTGTACTTAACTGCGAAATCTGTGGGGCACTGGAGCAGAGAAGAGCAGAGGCTTTGCCCCAGGGCTGTGGGAAGTGTATTAACTCCAGATGTCCTGCATCTTGGGCTGTGACTTTCCCATTTCACTTGAATTGGTTTCTGCTCTCTGGGGCCCTTCTGGGTGGAGGCAGGACTCTCTATCCCTTAGAGCTATAGCTGCTGGTGCCTGAGTTATCATACGAGCTAAGGATCAATTATACATTAGAGACCTGGTAATGATGAGAATTAAATGAGCTTTTGCTGAAGTGTGCCGTGCTTCTGTTCACCTTCAAATAGAAACTGCTCCGAAGAGCACCAACATCTGCACAAATAATGTCTTCTGGAAAGTGCATTGATCTCCTGTTTACATACGGGAGTGCTCTCCTGTTGTCTCTCCTGGGACGATGAGCTCTGTGTGCAAGAATGCAGGATACGATGGTTTTCCAAAGGACCGTGCCGGGTAGGCACGGTAGCATGGAGACAGCAGGGTCCCGTGCCCGGGGCTCAGCCTCCTTCTAGGCTGTCAAGGCTTTGCTGTGTAGCGGTGTGGAACATCTGTCTGGATAGTATGGATGCTCCAGCTGTTCCAGCTGCTCCTTCACAGATCTGTGGGGAGTCGCCAGCTTTTGCCAAAGGTGCAAAACTGTTTCTCTTAAGGCATTACTCGATGAACCCAGAAACGTTCCTCCCGGGATACCAACCTTTTGCGTTGGTATTCTTCTGTTGTTCCTTCTTTCTCCAGCACTTGGGTTAAGTCCACCAAGCTGAGTTTGGCATTTTGCTTGTCCTAGGCCTGGATGGTTTTCAGCGAGGCCATAACTTTGGCCGTAACCCAAGGATGTGTTTGAGTCATTCGAAGTTTCTAGTGCTTTGGATGTTTTCTCATGGCTTTGGTCCTAAGCATGACTTAAACCTAGGTCCCCTGACTTAAACAAGTGTCACTAGGCAACTGTAGCATAATCTTTAATTTGTTCAACTTGTATAGATTGATGTAGAGTCCTCATGACAATCCAGTTTGGTGGTTAAAGCAGCGTCAGGTACTTTTCTTCTGCTATTTGAATCCCTTTGACTCAGTTTCTCCCTACAGTAAAGCTGTATTAATGATGCTTACCTATTTCAATGCAGTTCTGAAGGTTAATTTATTTTTTCCAAAGCACTTAGCAAACATTAAGAGTTACATAAATCTCCAGTATTATCCACAACATGCATTGATTTGCAGCGGTGTGGTCATATTGTCTGGATTTCTTTTTTCCTTTAAAAATTTCAATCCATTAGAAAGAAGAAAAAAAAACCAACAAACAACCAACCCCATAGCTCTTACACAAGACCAAATAGTTGCATAAACAAAGAGCCCAAAATGTCTAATCAATGATAAGGTAAACGGGGCCAATTGCGTATCGGCTCCAGCCTCCAGTTATGGTTCGCATGGACTGCACTGGAGAGTCAGGGCTTGCTAGGATCGATGCTGCTGAGCACGAGTGCAGTGACAAGCTTGCAGTGCCAGTGCTGGGTGGCAGCTCACCAGCAGTGCACTTGCAGTATGACATTTTCCCACTTTTTCCTTATTTCTATGCACCGTATGCTACCCTGTGCTGCCTCCAGTTGCCCTTGGTTATTAAAAGGAGCGGCTCATGCGTCATTGGGAAAATCAAATTCTTCCAGCAGAAAGCAGTATTATTTACAAACCTATGCCACCGTTATCTCTCTCAGGACAGGGCAATGCAGACCGGCATTTTTGGGGGTACTGAATGCAACCACAGGGAATAAATCATCAGGGAGCAGCGGTGAAGAGCAGGGTTGCTCCTGCAGCTCCTCGATGATGCTGTAATCTACCCTATCAGGAACAGCAGGACAGGAGAGATAACTGAATGCTTTCTGTTAGGGTGGGGGAGCTGACAGAAATGGGTTTTATTTTTTGGCTGAGTGGCAACGTAATGGCAAGCGTTGTGTTTTTCTCCATTTTTACTTGGAAAGCTAAGATGGAGTAAGCAGACACAATCTGTTTTTTAGCCTCTTCAGAGCCATGAAAGGTGTCCCCTCCCCAGCTCCAAATCAATCATAACTCTCTTAGACTCATTGATTTACAGACAGCATGGAACTACCTGCTCCCTACATCCCCAGGTTATTTTCTCTTTGTGAGAAATCCTGAATTTTGCATTAGTTCAAGGTAGCAAGAGGCAGGACGGTTGTAACCAGGGACTGAGCCGAGCGAGTCGCACCTACCTTGACCTGCTCCTGTGGCTTGCAGAGCCCACCTCTGGTGTTCCCAAGTCCTCACTTGGGCTGAGACCAAGCAAACTTCTTTCATGCAAATCGTAAGCTTTTGAGTCAATGAGATGGGAGTTGCCAGTCCTGGGGGGAACCAGCTCCTGCCGGTGCTCTCTAGTCTGGTGTTGATGGTTCAAGTGTTGGGTCTTCCTTGGGGCAGAGTCGTGCCAGCTCCTGCTTAATCCTCTTAGCCTGCTTATTTTCACTGGAGAAAGATGATGTGTGGTGGTTGCACCAGGCTCTTGGGCTTCTCTGCCCTGGCTTCTCTCGTGTGTGGTAAGCACTTGAATTTTGCCACGGTGCACTGGTTTCCGAGACATGGAAAAGTGAAGAAGCTATTGCTTTTCAGCAAGCTAAAAAGCAAGGGGATTTTAAATTTTGTTTGCTACTGGATGGGATTCATGTTTGCAGAAGTGCTTTGACATTTGAGGCAGATGGACTCGACAGAAGTGCAAAGTGCTGTTGTTCTTTTCCAATGACAAGATGTGAAAGCTGAAGATGCGCTTGTAACAAACTTCCCCCAAATCTGAAGTGTGCCGCGGGTTTCAAAGCTGAGCCGCTTGGTGCCTCCGCTCTTCAGAAGAGTGGTCCTTCTGAGGCAGTAGATTACAGGAGTAAGTGTCTACCGCTGAATGAGATCTCTCTCCTGCAGTACACGCTTTTATTGTCCCAACCACATTTTGGTATTTGCCATAAGCCATGCGCTCTTATGAAAAACCATTTGCAAGATAAGTAAAGGAAAATGTAATCCCTGAGTGGAATGAAGGGTGCTTTGAAATGAATGGGGGATAATCCTTTTGTTGTCTGTTACAAATGCACTTTATTTCTGCATTATCTGAGCATGAGAATAGACTGTTCGCTCAGCCAACAAATCCACTGCAACACCCTCTCCCCAATGCGTCAAACCCAAGTGGCAGGCGGCAGAGCAGCCTCTGAACTTCCTTAGGTCGGCAGCTTGCAAAAAGGCTTCTTTTGAATTTCAGAATCCTGCTGGCGTGATTATTTTGGCGCTTGCAACGTGCAGAGTCTTGGCTTAAGTCATGCTAAAAGGCGTAGGTTGAGATTCACGAGGCAGTCTGAGGGATTTAGCTGTCTACCTGCCCTTCATTTTCTGTCGAGATGGGTAGGGAAATCTGACTAAACTGCTTTTAAAATCACAAAGCCCCATCTCTGCCCCAGGGAGCTTGTAAGTCGGGGTAGAAGAATTTCTCCCTTCTGCTTTCGGTGTGTTTTCCTTTCTCTTGTTGGCAAATTTCTCGTAGCAAGTTCAAGCTCATTGACTCATATAAGGAGATGTTTCCAGCTTTTGCAGAGCGTGGACTTTTTGACCCGCGTGGCCAGCAGCCAGGCGTGATCCATCCAGCCACACCGGCAGAAAGTAAAGCTCAGAGCTTAGAGACAAAAGGCTGCATAGTCTTGAACAGTAGCAGCTATTTTCAGCTAACGTTAAAGTCCTTTAGTTACTGCAGGCATTGATTCTTGGGGCCTGTAAAATGAGTCACAGGATGGCTTCTCCTTGGTTTTTTTTGAGTGAGTAACCTAAGTTCAGTAGGTATGTTGTAAGATGTATTTGTTCACTCTGATTTTATTGACTGCCATACCCAGGCTCCAGCCAGCAATTCAAAACTTTCCTTATGCTCTCCCTCCCTGCTGGTTTGATGCATAGCTTCCCATCGTGTTTCCATGGGTTGCCGAAGACAGGATGCAGATTCTTTTGGTTTTGCTTGAGGAAGGTCTGTGGAAGTGAGGTCTGTCCTGGGTTGAACGGTGTTGTGCAGCTTGCAACCCGGGCGGTGTCTTTTCCCGGGTAAATTGCCAGCAGCAATGCTCGATGCTCCAAAGCAGGAGATGTAATGGGGTCCCATCAGAGCCCAGCTGTGCGGGGGCCGCCGTGGTTTTTCCTAATCAATAGGTCCAAGCCTGGAGCTCCCAGCAATCCCACAGCCTTTAACGTGGATTGTATCAGCCTTGGAATAATCCAGTTGCTTTTAGTAAAACAATTATAGCTGGTAGAATCTGTCTTTGCAGGCATAGTAATTAGGGGAGAAAAAGAAATTAATTAAAAAGCTAATTATAAAGCCCATGAATGTTGTTTTCGAATCTTTAAATGAATTTACTTTTGTAAATGCTACCTTTTCTGATTTATTCAGCTCTGGTGGTGGTGGTAGGTGGGGAAACTGAGGGAAACAAAACATCGGTTCCTGACGCGGCGTGATGCTGTGCTGTCTTCTAAGGAGATTATGCCATATATGATCGAAAAGACACAGGAACAGCACTAAGCTGACTGTAAGCCTGTTGTCTTCCAGCTTTTTCCATTATGAAGCACAAAGGAAATTCAAGTTTTCTGCCTCCTGGAGTCTCATGCCATTCTGATCTAAAGCTAATCCCTTCAAACAAGCATGCCATCTGCCCTTGGAGCAGGTTTGTCGTGGGGTCTTGCTTTCTTGGGAGCTACGAAGCGCTGCAATTAATCTGGGTGTTTAGGTGGCTTCTTCTAGACCATGTTGCGCTCGGCAGCAATTTAAACCAAGTGTCCACTGGTAAATGGTAAAAACTACCCAGGGAAAACATGTGATGTTCCCATGCATAGCAAATGTATTCATTAGCATCAAAGCTATTACACAGAATACCAAAATGACCTTGCAGTCATTAGAAGCTAGGTATGTTATGACTTAAGTTTAGAGGGACTTGCATTACAATGTAAAATCTAATTAGTGTTACCTCTACTAATTGCTACATATTGCTGCGGTATATAAAAATAGACGCACGGTTGATACCAGGTACCATCGATGCTAAGGCTAGCCCCCGTTTTAAACGGGAAGAGAAATTTACTGTGGTAGAGTAGTGGTAACTTATTTACCTTCATTGGCACCTTTTTAATGCATCTCTTGCTGTCTGCCTGAATGTAAAGAAGGTTTTCGTATGTGGGTTGTGACCACAGGGTTCACCAGTACCCTTTGCGAGGCTGAATCAGACTGCGGGAGTCCGTGGGTAGAAACAGCGGAGAGCTGGTGGGGAAGTATTAGCAGTAATTGGTGGTGGTGGATTGCCAAAAAGCTGGTCCAAGTGCCTCGCACGAGGCTGCGGCCGTGGATTTGGGGTCAGAGCCTTCAGCTGTGCTGCTGACTTTAAGTAGAGGGAAATGCTGAGGTTTTTAATCCCCAAGTGCCTGTGTCCTCTCCCCAAAGCTAAAACTTTTGTTCTTGGAGCTGAAGATCTTGGTATGAAGTCTCTATGAGTAAGCTAAGAATAAGTGATGGGTTGACCAAGGAATAATTTCTGCAGGAGGCTGTGCTCCGTGTAGGCAATGGCTGTGTTTTCATTGATACAGGTAATTAATTACTCTTTTAATAAAGAGAACAATTTTGTCTTCAACCTGCCTTGCTGGTGAACAGTACAGGTAAAGTAAGGCAAGCTTGGAGTTAAGTGAACAGACCCAACAGTAAAGGTGTCAGAAACAGAGCTGGCGTGACCGGGATAAGTGCGTCTGTGCACCGGTAGTTTTGTTTCTACCGTAACTCCAAGTAAGGGGGTGGATGGGGGGTCTAACATTGAGGGAAGCAACTGTGGATGTTAGAAACAAAACAGCAACCATCAACCACCAACCACGGAGAACTGCAGATGCAGGAGCTTCCTATTGGAAATGTCTACGCATACCTGAACTGCTGACTTCTGAACACTTTTGCTTCTCAGCTTCACAACACTTTTGTTTCCTAGCTGCCTTGGTGGGGTGTTTTAGGTTTTTTTTGTTTGTGGGTTTTTTCGCAATAACCGGGTTAGGAGAAATTGAACAGCTGATAATTAAAACGAAATCTTTGTTCCATGTGGTCTCTAGTCCTAGGAAGTCATCGTCCAGAGCCAGACAGTGATATTCTGATATTCTAGACCTTTTTTTGGTATCTGGCGGGAGGTTACAAAGCAGGGAAGGACAGCAGGCCTAGCAGTTGTATAATCACTCTTTCTAATATGCAATATCATGGGATGCCTCATAGATGTCTCCACAGTGGCTTCTGTGTGCTTCAAACACACGTGCTGTTAAATGCAGAAACCAGCTACTGAATTAATGAATGCGGCTTCAAAGGACCCTCCCCCCTTTCCCAAGCTGGAGATCTGAAGGCGATCTCGAAGTGGGTGACATGCCTTTGAAAATTATGCAGCGCAAACAATAAACCTAATTAAATAAAGTCAGCAAAAGCAGCACAGAAATCCAACGTGGAGAAACGGACACGGGGGGGACTGACGTGGGGCTTCCTAACCAGGTCCAAGGCAGGCAGTAGCAAAAAAATGGGTGCGTGCTGCACGGGGAGCTGGGAGCAGAGTGCATCTGAGTGCCCATCACTATCAGGTTGTAGCGTTCCCTCTTAAGGAGCTCTTGGATGCAGAAGTCAAGCAGAAGGAGCCTGGGTATGATGCCAGCGAGTCTTATGTTGCAGGCTGACCCCAGCAGTGCATGGGCAGCTCCGCCAGTGGAGGGGTTTGGATGGGTTTCTTGTCTCCTGTCTACTGAGGAGAGTTGGGCAATGCAAGGCAGAGCTTCTTACCTGCTCCTTCTTGACGTTGGTGGTGGTTGTGGGGAGGGTTTTTCTAAGCAGGATGAAATCGGTGCCTTGCCAGGCTGCAGCCTCGTTTACACCTGAATGTCTCTTAAAGTCTGGTCCACCTCTAATGTGAAGAGTGCTCAGCTCCACCGCCATCTCCAAAGAGGACCCACCCTCCGGTTGGGCATGGGGCCAGCTTGGCTGCCCCGATGCTTTGCCTGTTCTGAAATGAGGATTAATGAGTTCTTCCATCTGATACTTGTTTGAGATTTGCCATTTGGAATCATTTGAAGCTAATTTTATTCTCCATGTCACTGGCAATTTATGCAGCAAATGCAATTATTGGAGATGAACGCCTGCCACAGCTGAAGGCTAGAAGTGCCACTTCCTTGGATGTGCAAGGAGTGGAGAGCTGGGGAATTGGGGTGGGGGGGATTGAAAAGGAATATTAGAAAAATAATCTTTCCCCACAATACTCTCAGAGCTGATACGTACACCTTCATAAAAAAGTAATTTAATTTTCCCAGTGCAGCATGAAAAGGAGATCTAATTATCCACTTCTAAATTGCTTTCTTAATTTTTCAAAACATGGCTTTTTGTTTATGTCTTTCCCTGAGCCCTGCTTAGAGGCTGCTGTGGAGCTCACCTCCATATGGAGGTCAGCGATAAAGCCACCTGGAAATGTACTTTCTCATGATAGCAGGTGTCGGAGCTCCTAATGCGCCACGTGGGCCTTTTGTCCGTGGTAATGGTGCTTCTCCACAGAAGACGTCCTCCACGCGACGGGGCAAAAGGCAGGGCCACGCTGGTAGTTTGGGAAGCAGCCCCTGGAGCTTGGCTGGGGGTGTGCATCAAAGTCACGTAGATTTATTTTTTTTTTCCGAGGTTTGCGGGAGTTTTGTTGCCTCAAAGCTCTGCACTTCTGCTGGTTTCTGCATTTCTGGGTCTCGCTCGGAAGAGTTTGTACGTCCTCGCGGTCTGTTGTGCATCAGTATCAAAGACCCCGTAATCCTCTGTAATGAAATTTCTGGCGTCTCCTAGAGAGAGAGAGAGGAGGCGCTGCCTTTTAGGCTGTTTATTTACCTCGTACCTGGACAATACTTTCCACCAAGTCCCCAAAGGCCCGTGCTTCTGGTGCAAGCTCTTGTAAAAATCATCAGCCGGTGTTAGAGCAAAGAAGCGTTTGAAGAAAACCCTTGGTTTTGATCACATTGCATAGTGCCCCCTCTCCATGCTTCATGTACTCTTCACGTGGATTTCCCTAAAGTTCAGCTAACAGGCTTGCCTTCTGAATTTAAAATGATGTACACACACACCTTCTCTAATATTTATAGGACCTTTGCTAAGCTGTACTTTAGTGATTATCATGAGTTTCTGAAAAACAGATTTTGGATGTTGGAGATGACATGACACCTTCAATTATTTACCGGTAACTGTTTTCAAACTGCCGGCTACAATTTGTCGGTGTTACGGTATTCAGAGGCTCACAAAACTGTTCAGACGTATGTTGTCCATGTTTTGAACTTTTCTTGCGTTGTATCCCGCTGTTAAACTCTCCCTCTGTGTGCTCCCCTGCGTTATTGGGACTGGGCAATAGATTTTGCACAGAAAGCCACAGGGGTGGTTGGCTTTTTTATTCCCCGTTTGTCTCACTAGTGCTGGTGGGTTTTAAAATTTTTTTTTACCCCATTTTTTTCCCCCAAATCGTAATGGCAGCAAAGCAGAGCTTTTTAGGTTAGCTTGCATCTTACCAGTTTGGATGTGGCTGGTCGCAACAGGGGCTGCACAGCTATAGGGTCAGAACTGGTCGCCGCCATCTCCAGCCAGACACGTGCGGGTCAAGGACTACGCAGGACCGAGCTGTTAGCTGCTTGCGAAGCTCGCCTGCAGAGGCTGCCTGTTCAATAATGCTCTAATTAACTACTGCAAACTTCAGAGGACCCAGCTAACTATAATTGAGAGATCAACAGAGGCTGCAATGAAGTTAGATGTGCATACTAATTACTGAATTATCTAACACCTGCTTTTGAGAGCAGCACCAAAATATAAATACATTTTGCACTGTAAAGCCTTTGCTATAAGGAATGCAATATCTTGTGTGAGCGAGAGATGAAGATGCCTTGTCAGACAGATCTCGGATCCCTTTTAGTGTCTGCGGCTGCAAGACCTCATTTGACAAATTTCTATCCTTTATTTTTAGTCAGGGTATCGAGGCTGTCATGTTGCAGGCTCAACCTGCAAGGAGCCAATTAAGCAGTATTCCAAACATTAAGTCAGATGCTCCCAAGGTGGTGGTGGTGATGATGATGATGACGTACTTCGCAAGGCCCTGGTGAATTCTTTCGGCACTGCAAGTTTCATGTCAGGTCCAAATGACACTCAATTCGCTGCCAGCTCCCAAAAGCCTCTTGGAGGAGGGGGAAAAAAAAAAGTAAAAAAAAATTAGGATTAATTTTTCAGCTGCTGAAGTGACAAATCTAAAGTTTAAATATCCCAGACATTAGTGCAGTGGTCTACTGAAGGTCTGTTGCCAATCATTCTTGGCATGGGGAAGAGAAACAGGTAAGGGGAGAGAAAAAGCTGCTGCTTTTTTTTTCCTTACTCTATTCCGCTTTTCTAAATACTGATGTAAGGTGCGATTTCCACATCATCAGCTCAATTTTCTGTTAAGCAATTTTGTCACTGTGCTGGAAGGAAAATGAAACCAGCGTTTTCAGTGCTTTGCCCAACCTGGATTCAGCGTGTGGCACGGTTCACCATCTCCCGCTCAACAAGTGGTTATTCACTTTTTTCCCTCTACTGAGGATTAAGCTACTTACCATGAAAAATACTTGAGCTTTGCTGTTTTCTCTTTTTTTTTTGAGTATCATATTTGCTCAAGTGTCATAAGACTTGTTGGCTGTTTTGATGGTTTCAAGTAGTATTGTTTAGGTTTGTTACAGAGCTGGTTGCGTGCTTTGCTGTTGACTGTTCCATCCTTCCTGAGAGGCAGGAGCTCTTGTGAAACCTGCTCTTGAAACGATGCTTTTAGTCATTGTTGTGGTGGTGCACGAAGTCTTGAAATCCAAAACTCTTGAATGTATTTGAGCTAAAGCCAGGTAGATGAGCGGGCTGGCAGGGTGAATTTTTTTTTTTGCACGGCTGAGTATTTGCAGAGTAAATACTCTCTTTTTTGGAGTCTCATCGTAAACAAGATGTTGTTGACCTCCTGGAAAGACAGAGATGACTTGCCCATTGCTGCCTTGCCCCAACGTCTCTCTCCTCTTGCTTCTGATCAAATGGCCTCGCGTGGATCCACCCGAGGAGTCTCCAGTATTTATGAGAAAGGGGGCTGTTAGAAATTCCTCTCTCGCTCCTCTTATCAGAAGCAAACCTGGGATTATTGACTGCTTGTGATGCTAAACTTCCTATACGCTGGCCTCAGCCTACTGCTTTGAAAATCTTTTTGTAACCGCAGTTGCCAAGCAACTGTCAGCTGTATTTCTGAGATGCTCACTGCCTTCAAGATGTTGGGACCCGAATGCTGCCGTTACACTCTCCAAGATTACTGTTTTCCCCAGGCAGAGGGCTTTGTGAAGGCCAGGTAGCATTCTTCCAATTTTGTCCTTGTCTCCCGCTTGCTTCATTAGTGTGCTTTCACAAAGCTCTCTGTCCGCTTACCCCATTGATGATCTTGCTGGTTAGGCTCCAAGGGGGTGCCTGGCTCTCCCCGTACGTCCTTCCAGCACGTGCTTTGACACCTGGCGTGGTATTGAGTGCATGAGCTGGAAATCCAGGTGCTGCCCCTTGTAACCAGTAAAAGCGTTCCAGTTGTGTTGTATTTTTTCTCCTTATGGGGAAAAAAAAAAATGTCTTTTTGGTGGGAGCTAAGATCGGAATAAAAAAAAAAAAAGCTGGGTGTATCGTGTCTTGGAGTCGATGCCTGCAGTGCCTCGTGGATGATGTAGCTGGGGGTGCTGTTGCCTTTTGGTGTGCTGTAGGCTCTTTGGCCGGGCTCTGGTCCTCGCACAGGAGAGCAGGTGCTCCGGGTTGTTTTTCGCGGCGGCAGAAGCCCGGTAGCGTTTCTCATGGCCTGCGCAGAATGAGAGGGCCGAAGGGAAATTAGAAGCCCATCAAACTTTGCCTACAGAAGTGCTTATTAACAGACTCCCTCTGTACATGGATATGCATGGTTTATTTCATTTTAGTGCCAGCCTATTCCATTTGGGTTAATAAAAGAAATATCCGTTCTATTAGGTGCATTACAGTGACAAAGCAGCGAGGGAGAGGGAAGCTGCGTGCTTGTCAGCCGCCTGAGTATCAGGCTGTCAGTTGTGCCATCAAGCCCTCCTGCTTATTTGCAATTTTATTTTCAGATGTGATTGACATCTGGAGGCTCTGACATTCTCGGCACAAACATACAGCCTGTTATTATGCTTGCATTAACATTTTGATAAACACACAGTGCAGCATTGAAGAAGTAATTACATGTCATCACATCTCTGCCTCATCAAAGAAAACTTTGCTGTGTAATTGCTCCAAGATTTACCCAGGTACAATGTGCTGCTTCCAGTAAAGGCTCCTTTCTATTGAAGAGTTTACATTTACCTTTTAAGATGCACAATATCTTTTCCCAATGGGGCTTTCTTGGGCTAAAATAAACTTGGCGATATAATTTAGCTTTCCATAAATACGCTTGGATATTGGAGTGCCGGTACTCTTTGCATAATAGTTATTTAATGCTTGATGTAAATATGCTGTGTATTCTATGGGCTAAGCTATCAAGGTAAGTTTTTGACGACTGGGAGAAATAGCACATTGTTACATTGGTTTCTGCATTAGCAGAAGGGCCCTTTTGCTATATCGGTACTTCTCACAATGACGTCTGATTTTACAATAAAGTGAGCCTAGCTGAAGCACCTCGCTGCAGATTCTAAAATATTGGCTATTTCCTCGCTTGTAAAGGATTTTTCTGATGTGTCTATGAAAGAGGTATTATATGGAAGAATACAAATAATTCCAAGGGTTTTTTTTTCTCCCCCTTTCCTTCAGAGCCAAGTAAGGAAGAGAAAACCTCATTGATGTTCAGTCAATAAATCTTGCAAGATAAACACTGAAAGACCTGAATGAAAGGTAGAAAGGAAAAAAAAAGTGTATGATGATAAAACAGGTGAAAGCGGTCAATCAGACAATTGCTAGCCATGGAGCATTTTCAAGTTATTTTATTTAAGATGCTATGTGCTGGCCAAGTCAGATCGCTCCTTGCTGGGTAGCCTGGATAATAATACAAGCCTGTTTCTACTGCTGGCTGATGGGATTTTCTTCCCTTTGCTCAAATAGTGCTCGTCTGGACTCTAGAATTACAAGGTTCAAGTTGTCTCCGGTTCTGGTGGGGTAATGTACTTAACCCTGATATTTCCTACCAGCAGGCAATGTGTTGAATACTTTTTCTGTGCATTTTGATTCTTACATTGCAAGCTTTCTTTGTTGTCTGTGGCTTGCTAGAGGAGATGTGGGGGGCTAGTGCATCGCAAAGTGGTTGCCTCTTCAGCAGAGGAGGGTAATTCTCAGGGTTGTTCATGAGAGGAGCTTTATGAACAAATCTTTTGAGATGCCTTTTCTCTCTTACTACAGCAGTAAGGAAAATGAGCGAGGAATGGCCTTAAACAGTCATTTCTTCCCATCTTCTGTCCTCTGCCTTTCATCAGGGCTTCTGTTTCCAAAGGAAAACGTCCCCCTTCTTTCTGCAGGAACAAATTTTCTCTGCTTTCTTCTGGAGATCTAAGGGGAATGATGTCTAAAGCTTTTCCTCCTAGGCCAGCCTGCCTCCAAAGGGGGTCTGAGCCCATCACTGCCGTGTCGGATGGGAATTGTGCCAACCTTACAGCTGCCACCACATGAGCACGTTGGCTTTTCCCCAAAAACAATTCCCTTTTTTTCCTGGGACTGGTGCACGCTCTAACAGAGGTGCCTGACGGTACCGAAGCAAGCCAGCTCCTCCTGGGGGTTGGGATCCCCGAAACCCGTGCCCTCCGGGAAAAGGCTGGTGGATGACAAGAGGTGGGTGGGGTCCTGCTCAGGAGCAGCTTGTTGCATGCTCCAGGCAACAGTGCTGCCACGCGTGTTGACCCCGGGGAGATCAGCATCGCTGACCTTGTTGGGAGGATGACGACTGTTATAATAAGAAGCGTTAAAGACGGACAGAATGGCGCGCGTTTCCAAGTGTGTTTAATGGTTTGATAATGCGATGTTAGTGTCTATTAATCCTCTAAGGAGATTGGTATTAGCTCAGCTTTAGCACTAGACTGAATAAATATGCTAACAGGATGCACCCAGGCTTGCGCCTGGAACATCTGTATCCAACATCTGTATTATGATGATTATAGGCTTGTGGCCTATATACAGTATCTATGAAATTAGATCTGGTATTATACCTTTAGAGCAGCTGGGATAGGTTAATTCCCTCGACTTGGTGCCAGTGACAGCCAGAAAGGCTGGAGGAGCAACCCTGGGCGATGCTCAGGGATCCCGTATTGCCATGGGGAGGGGTAGGCCAGCGCTGGATTGGTTCTGTGTGTTTTGCAGCAGCTGGTGGGGAAGATAGCAGGCGCTGACCTGTGTCTGTCAAAGGCCAAAAAACTGTTTGGGCCAGCGAAGTCAAGTGATTATGGCACAGAGGGGTCTTTCTGGCGTTGCGTTTAACCTCCTGCTTTCTTGCCTTTTGTGGGGAACGGCTCCCTGGATTTTAATCTTTCCATCCTGGTGGACGCTGTGAGCAAAGAGCCAGGCTGCTTTGTCCAGAAGCTTCAAAGTGTCGTCCCCCTAACGTGCAGCTTCGTAGCCGTGAGGAGCTGAGGGATTTGGGCAGCATCAGACCCTGGCCGCGGTCTTCCAAGGGGCTTTGAGCAGGAAGGCATCTGCACCGACGTATGAACACCGAAGTCCCATGTGCCGTCCTGCCCCTATCATGATTTATTGCATTACTTATCCCAAGGAGCCATTGCAAGTGGCTCACGATTCCTATTCATCTTTTCAGCCGTTACCCATTTACTTTCAGGACATTTACATTTAAATGTATGTTTCTGCAGAAGCTTTGCAGGAAAGCAACATTGGACCAAAAAAAAAAGAGTTTAAAATGCATTTTTCATGCTCTTTCATACTCTATTGATTTTGTTTTTCTCATTTTTTCTTATAAAGAGAAGGTTTTCTAATACATTTTTCAGAAATAAAGGAGTCAGCAGTTCTACCCTCCTAAAGCAATAGTTATTCACCTAGATTATAAACAGAATTTGTGAGTGAGGACTATTTATATAAATTTCCTTTTTCAATAAAATGAGTATTGTGAAAAAGCAGGCAGCTCGCAGAGCATGGTTCCCAAGCGGAGAGTTTGGTCGCTGAGTTTCTCCCTCGCCTGGACTGCCGTCGGCGGGCAACGCGCTTCGCTTCGCCCACGTGTGGGAGCTGGTGAGAAGGGAGCTGGGAGATGCTTGCCTCTGCCCCGTGCAAGCACCTTGTAGGCAAAAATTGGTTTTTTTCTTGTCAAGAAGCAAGACTTTTTTTTTGTAAGCGCTGGATTGCTGCGGTTTGACGTTGTTGACGCCCAGAATTCCAGTTCTCGGTTTGAAATGGCTGTTTTCAAATG
Organism: Pygoscelis adeliae; assembly: GCF_000699105.1. NCBI lineage: Eukaryota > Metazoa > Chordata > Aves > Sphenisciformes > Spheniscidae > Pygoscelis > Pygoscelis adeliae. The sequence goes on from NW_008824657.1 coordinate 1,808,192, forward strand.
CTGTTTGTGTTGGTCTTTCTGAATAAGGGAGGGGAAAACAAAAAGAAGACATGCAGCATGTCAAAATTAATGAGAAGAATTGCTGTCACTGACGTGATTGTCTAATCTTCCAGATTTTTTTCCAGTTAGGGACTATTTCTGAAATGTTGATAGGGTTGGGTTTTTTTTCGCATTTGTGAGTACGATTATTTTTGATACCTCAAAAAAAATCATAAACCTCTCTCTAGCTGTATTTTGATGTAGACAACCATGTATCTTGGTTAAGCTCCTAGAGTTTGCAAGAAGCTGCCAATGATAGTCAATAATATGCCCTTTTATATAAAATCTGCCTTCTTGGCTTGGTGGAAAACAAATGGGACCACATGTATGCTAAATGACAAACTCTGGCTCAGAGGCTTAGCTCTTTTTTTCTTGGCTCTGTGAAATCTGAGCCAAGTGGCTGTCAAGTCTCGGTCAGACAAGGGAGGACCATCTTGCTCTTATGCTCCCACCTTGGGCACTTGCAACTGCAGAGGCTTGGGCAAACAGCACAAATTTTGAATTAAATCTCTTATTCCGTGTTTTTTCTTATTTCCCTGCTGCTGCTGTTGTTGCTCTTATTAATGATATTATTATTAATAAAAGATTGCTATTATTATTGTGTTTGCTTGCTATGTGCCCTCTTCCTTGCTCTGAGTCTCTGCAGGCTCTTCCTATTTACTGCAGATGAGCTCTGCCTTCCTGGCTTCTTGCTTAGGGTTGTTTCCTCCTCCCTCACTTTTGTGGACCAAAATGTCCTTGCTGGCTGCGTGAACCTCCCTCTTCTATTTATCCTTGTTCTTTGTAATCTCGTACAGTGTGGCTTAATCAACCCACTGGTGCTCTGCTGAATCCTGTCTGGGAGACACAAAAGAATTAAAGCAGTCGGGTGTTGAAAAGCTTTTGCCCTGCCTCTGTGGTTGGCTCCGTGAGAGCAACCTTCGTTGTGCCGAGAGCTGCTGGGACAGAACAAGCTGCCCTTGCTGGGTAACGGCATCCACCCGGACAGAGGGGCTCTGCCAGCCCGTGTTCCTGTATTTCAGATTTCTAGCCCCTAAAACGTGCCCAGCAAGCGGTGGCCCGCTGTGAACCAGAGCTCCTGCAGACCACCACACTCTCCTCGCAGCGAAGAGGAGTGTCTCTGCCCCAGTGTGTGCGGAGGAGGCTGGTGCTGCTTCTGGACTAGTGCACCTCAGGTGTTTTAGGCATCGTGTCACTTAAGACGAGCAGCCCTCCAGAGATGCTGCTCCTGCGTGCACCGCTTTCCATCTGTCACTGGGGGAACTGTCGGTTTAACTTCATTTCTGTCTCCCCTTCCTTCCCGATCGGTGCTGATCTCAAAGCCTGCTACGCTTTAGAATGACTCGTAGTGAAGGGCGTGGAGTTGCCCCGTAGGAATATGGCTTTCCTACGTCCCATTGGATTCATTAATAACAACAGTATGTTATGATGTTTTCCCCTTGTATTATGCTATAGATCATTTTTATTATGTAGATACAAACCCTTTGATATTGTAATTGTGAAGTACACGTTATGAAGACAAATGTGTTTGGCTTAATGAGAATGGATTGCCAATAAAAGCTGAAACAGAGGAAAGCATTTTTTTTTTTAGCATTAACCCTCATAGAAAGTGCTGTCAGACTGAGCATTCGGCAGAAAAGGCCCTCAGACGCAAAGAGTATTTTTAGTCTGTTGATAAAGCACTGAATTCTAGAGTGTCATAATTATCTGATAAAAAGGGGCGGGGCGGGGGGGAGCCACCTCGGATAGCTGTAAGGCTGAGAAAAATCAGTGAAAGGATTGAAGCGTAGCATGGTGCGCACGGCAGAGGTGGAGCTGGACCAGTCCTGGTAGCCTGTGGGGTAGGAAGTCCTTTTGGAGAAACTCATGGGTGCCCCACCAGGAGAGCAGCCGACCGCAGAGCTGCGTTTCCAGGTCTGTCTAGAGAGGGCGGACAATAACCCCGGCCGGGGGTTAGAGTGACGGTGCTGGAAACCAGCAAGCTCGGAGGGCCTGAAGCATGGTCCTGCCACCTCCTCGTGCCAGGGCTACTCTCTCTCTGCTCTTGTTGCCGATGGTTGCAGAGGTAGGCACAGATAAGGGGAAAATATATTGCTGTCGCACATCTTATTTGCTTTGTCCCCAGTGCTGACTGGCTTTATGGGACGACTCCTGCGATGCCAGGAAGGGTATGTTACCTTCCTGAGCCCATGGAGAGGAGAAATGCAGTGCTGCTTATCCCGCGGAAATGTTTTGTGAGGATTTCAGTGGCACGCAGACCCGTATTGAACCACCGTGCAGAGGGGAGGGGAGCATCCCTATTCCTCCTGCTTTGTGGATGGAAATGGAAACCCTCCCTGCGTTAAAGGAAGGACCCGGGATTTCAAAATGTGAAAGGGCTCGCCAAGGTATGGCTTGCACAACGCAGATGAAGAAATCCAACCCGTGGCCAGCTGGAGGAGAGGGATCCAGGAATCTCAGCACCCCGAGCTGGGCTCAGCATGTTTTTCTCTCCCTCCATTCCTGAATTTACTAGATAAGAGCTGTTTGCGCAGAGGAAGAAGGCATGCAGAAATACACACGTCCGGACACGGGCACGCCTCCCCGAACACACATCTCCGAGACAGTCTCTGCTAACCTGTGGCTGCCAAAGTGAGATAACTCGGTGATACCAGCCAAGGGATTCACTGGCGAGCTAACAGATGGAAGGAGCCCTCTCCCCATCTGACGCGAGCACAGATTTAATCAGCTCACGCTTTCCTTTTCCACCTGGCATAGATGCTGGGAAATGTATCTTGATTTGCGTCCTCCCAGCTCTCCCCGTAGACTCTTGACATCTTTGTTTTTTTGCGACTTAACAGCAGCAATTGCAACCGAGCACTTTGCCACCTGTCGCAGGGACGAGCCCAGTCCCTCCCTGGCTGTTGCAAACCGCTTTGCGTTTCGGGCTCTGCCGGACGGTGGGGAGCAAGGGGAGGCAAGATGGGGGTAAAAACAGGATGGCGAAGAGAGTTGGTCCGGTGCTGGGGCTGTTGGCGGTTTATGTTGGGTGCCTGCTTCGTTTCCACGCTCCCTGTCTGCCTTCCCAGTTTTAGAGAAACATGTAGGCTCAACTTTGTTCTAGATATTGGTAAAAGTTGGGGCTGTTTTGTGCTTGTAAGTGTTGCTGTTGCTTGTGAGTTTCTTAATATTTAATGTCTTGCGTTCTTGAAGCCCACCTCTTGGAATTGGTTACTGAATGTAAATCTGTTTTCAGTAAGAGAACAGAAGCACAGAAAAAAACCACCAACCCTAAACCAACCCAGATGCCCTCAAGCACTATATTAAAGCTTAAAAAGACTTATTTTTTTTTCCCTTTGTGATGGGAAAATGAATGAAAGCCCCAGCAAAGGAGTCTTGTTGCATGGGAAGAAAGAGGCTCCTGCAAAGCTGTTGGCTACTTTCTTGAATAGGTCTCACCAAGGTTCTGTGAGGAGGGAAGTGTCTGTTTTATGAATGGAGAAACTGAGGCACGAAAGCAAGTTGATCAAGGAGGAGAGAAGCCAAGTCCCATGTGCTGTACATGGTAGCCTTTGCACATGCTATCATCCTGTTAGAAAGTAGATTAGACTAGTTCGTGTTGCCTGTATTGAATAAAATGCTAAAAAAAAAAAATATCAACGTGAAAAGCGGGGGGGCGGGAAAAGTCACTCCCTGACTGCGATATCTGAGGTATTTGTGCATCTCAGCAGAGCTGTCAGAGTTAAATCCCGAACACAAGCATTGGAGGCAAGTAAATTGAGAAGTGAAAAGTATTTTATTAATATTCTGGTATTGATTTCTTAATGGCTTTTCTTCCTGGAAACCAGGAAAATATTTATTCTGCTTGTGAGTTGCTTGGGGCAGGGACCGTCTGCAGGGCGGCAGGGGTCTGGTGTGCGATGACATGAACGGTGTCCGAGCCTGAGCCCCAGCCTGCCACTGGAAAGGAGATGCCCGAAGAAGAAAGTATGGAAACTTCTGTAAGGCTGGATTCAGTTTCCACCCTTCGTACGCTCTGACTTGCACATTTCTATTATTTTAAGCTTTCAGTGCAGCAAGGGAAGGAGAAGAAAAAAAAAAAAAGAAAATCACTTTCCACCTGCAAATGATTATATAAAATACATCACTGCTGTAATGCGAGGTGAGGAATCTGGGATAATAAGAAAAACCTGTGAGGAGGCTCATCAGTTTGCTTTGCCTACCCCCAGTCAGTGGGAAAGTGATGCATTAGATATTGGTCTGTTTGGGCTTGGTTGATGCACCGAGGAACCGAGTTGCCTGGAAAGCTAACTACCTCGTTTGGTCTGCTCCTGACTTCTTATTCTTTTCTCTCTCCACCTAATGTTGTGTTTGTCTTTTTTTTTTTTTTTTTTTGGGAGTGTGTTATATGAATATCCTCGGCTTAATTTGCATTGCATTAGAGTAAAACATTTTAAATTTCTTCACAGCAGAAGTAAATCTGACAGACTTTATGAAGCCATTATACCTGCAGGTATTTTATACTTTTAAAATACATTCGTGTCAAGCTATCTTAATTATATTATTATATGTACTTTTGAACTCAGATCCACTCTTGGGTGATACATTACACTTCTGACAGTGCAGTCCTAAAAAGCTACAATTTATATCAAAGCTCCATGGCTGAACAAAGATGTATCTATTATGGATTCAGGGGAATTTATTAATTTACTGTTTTGGAACACTTATTCATTGACAAATCTTGCCAGCTTTAAATTTCTAGCGGGCGATTATTATGTGCAGCGTTTACATGGCTTTGGGGGCTGTCGGGATTGCAATTGAGAGTACCGGAGAGCAGCTGTAGGCAGCAAGCGCCGTAGACTTCGCTTGGCTTTTACCCAGGGTCAAAGTTTATAGCATTACCTCATTCCTGCGCGCGCGCCCACGTTATGGTCCACGTAGGGTCATCGCCAGCGCTCTTGAGAGGACCTGCTCTGGCAAAAATGTCTTCAGTGAGTACTTAAGCAAAGCTGTTCGGTGCTCGAAATCGATGGGAGTTAAGAACATGCAAGTTAAGTGCTTTGCTGACTCACAAAGCTTGTTTGCAAGAGTGATTTTGCTCACAGAAGTCTGTCCCGTTGGCTGGAGTTGTTTATTTGGGTGTCCCAAAGACTGGACATCAGGAGGGGACACGGAGCTGCCCGTGGAGTCGGTCATCCCCACGACCATGGGCAAAGCCCTTGCTCTTCCTGGGCCTCGGTTTTACCACCCAAAAAAGAGGTTGGTAGTAAATAATTATCAATTAGCGATCTCCTTGTGGAGGAGGTAGCGCATTACTCTGAACTTCATGAATGGTTTTGCCGCAAAGGGAAGCCACGTGCTCATCTTAAATACTGTTGGCTAGCAAAATAGCCCAAGGACACAGAAGGGCTTCATTTCTTGCTGATGTCTGCAAAGAGCTGGGCCAGTGACCTGGAGAGGGGAAGGTCCTCTCCGTCCTTCCTCTTCAAACTCTTCACCGACTCCATGCTGCAGCCGAGGTTTAGTGCTGGCAACAGGAGCATCGCTTTGGGTTCCCCATGTCTTTCCCCCTCCTATTTAACAGCGAGAGATGTACGGATCAGCAACAGTTCATATGCTTACTAAATTGCCGACAACTTTTCTGGCTGATCTGCTCCGATAGATGGGAGGTCGTTAGCTAAACTGGCAGCGAGGCGAGGGAAACATCTGCCTCCCTTGTCCGCATCGGCACGTGAGGGTCTCAGCAGCTCCAGAAGAGCTGGGGATGGAGATGCAATGGGCCGGGAGTGGTTTTTTTCCGTGAATCTCCTCCTCTAGCAACTGTTTTCTTCCCGCCTCTCCTCGGATTAAGAAGGCGAAGAGAAGTGGAGGAGCAGTGTTAGACTTTCTATTCTGAGCTAGCAATCACCGAAATCTATTCAGAAAGTTTAACTGCTGCAAGTAAAACTTGTAAATACCGACGTGGCATAAAGCAGGCAAATAAAGTTGAGCAGGCAATTTTCTCCTCTGCCTTCTGAGAATTCAAATGATTTTTTTTTTTTGTTTCCTATCGTTGTTTTAAAGGTTTGGAATAGCACTTTTTTATTATTATTATTTTTTTAAAATTCTGTTGTTCTTCAAACCCCGTGCTTCCCTCCAAAAAACGTGTTCCAGCCAGGCTCATTGAAAACGTCTTGGTATTGTCAGAAAAATCAGTTTGACTGCTTCATCTTGTAAAACTTTCAAAACTAAAAATTAACTGACATTTCCAAGTGAAATGTCATTTTCCTCCAAATAAATAAATCAAATGTTTTGACATTTTAAAAGTACTTTTCCCTTGCAAAAGGGAAAGAAGTTCTCTAAATGAAAATTGTGTCAAAACTGGCTTTTTTTTTCTCAGAGAAATTTTGACTTTTATGGATTTCTTTCTGTGAGAAGAAATTCAATGGCTCGCCCATGGGGTCTGGGTAGCCCCAGGAGCGACTGGTGGTGGGATCATATGGGGATCCAACGAGTGTGCTGAGGTACTGCAGAAAATCTTGGCTGGTCAACACTACTGAATGGCCATGCATGTCTGGCTGCATATATATATATTTATAAATATTTTTTTAAATCTCTAATTTGTGCTGGCTTGGTGGCTCATTTGGAAGCCTTGAGGCAAATTTGCAAAGCAGTTGAGCAACGCCGTGATTTCCTGTGGTGGCCAGGGACACGGAAGCATCTCTGCTCTTCCACTGGACTGTAGAAAACTGAAAACATCTGATGTTTGGGTCAGCTTTGGAAATGGCAGCTCTTTCCCCTCATTTTGTTTTATCTTGTTATGTGGCAGTTAAGATGAGGATAAAGAACAACATCTGAGCTAAAAGCTGGTCTCAACTTAGGCTTGCCTAATTTTCACCCCAAGAGCAGTGCTGGGATGCACGTGAGTGGGTTTAGCTTGCATTCACCCAGTCTCGCTGGATTTAAGATGGCCCACTTACAGAGCTGTACAGGGTTTGGGGGTTTTTTTATTATTATTTTTACATCGATTGATGTGCTACCTGCCTTCAGTGAAAGTGGCATGCCTTGCTGAGTAAAGCAGATCTAAGTGTATTAATTCAGACACGTTGCATGACTCAAGGGGCTCCAAGAAGTGCTGCGTCGGAGCACAGGTTTAAGGAGGGTGGGCAGAGCTCTCTAACGGCACCAAAGTCTCCGAGATGGGATCCTCAGCCGCGGCAGAGGACCTACTCCCTTTTGCCTGCAGCGGGGCAGGTCGGTTGCTGCAGGGCTGGGAGACGCAAGCCTGAGATGCTCGCTTGCCTCTCGGAGAGATCGAGAATAAACACATCTGTAGCCATTTCTCTTGCTTTCGTGGTAGGGAGTTAAATTAGGAGGGAGGGGGGGGGGGGGGTGGGGAGGGAAATCTCTTCTTGATGCAGGGAAATGTTCTGTGTTGGGGGAAATTTCTCGCAGACGTTTCCTGTAATGACAGTGCAGGGAAAGCTCTGGGACCAGAAACCTTTGACTCAAAGGGGTGAAGAAAAGATCCCCCTCTCTTTTTGTTTCCATCTTGTTTTCTTTTTAATATCTTATTTCCCTGGAACCGCCCTCCCCAAGTATTCATGGGCAGCCCATACTTGGGTCAGCCAAACCTTTCAGACACAACCAGTAGTTTCACCCCAAACCTACCCCCGTTTTCCCTGCTGATGAGATTTCTGGAGCAGGTTTTAAAGCCAAGTCCTTTTTCCCCTCTGTTTTTTGGTTTGTTTTGGTTGGTTTTGGGTTTTTTTGGTTTTTTGCAAGGCTATGTAGCGCTCATGCCTGTAACGCCTTCCCTCTTGCCTTTCTGGGGTGGTGTGCAAGCAGGTGAGTACAGAGAGTGGGGGGACGGTGTCAACAGCCTTTGCACATGCCAAAGGCTGCTGCAAAGCAGAGGGGAGTCGTGAGCAACCATGGTGGGGAAGAGTAGTAGTCATGTATTTAAATTACAGTCAGGGAGGTTTAGCTTGAGCATCTGGAAAATCCTTTTCTCAGTGAGGAGATTGAAGCCCTGGGACAGATTACGTGGGGAGAATGTGAGCCCCCCATCCCTGGAGGGTTTTAGGGCAGCTTAGACACACATCAGCTGTTTTTATTGGAGGCACAGTTCCTCCTGGTCCTGGAGAAATACAGAATAAGAAAAGTGGCTTAAGAGGACCCGGAGGGATCATGTAACCCATCTGTCTTGCTCTAAGTCCTGAGTTAGGCAGCAACCGGCCTGGCTTTATCAAGGATCAGAGACCGCCAGAGGTCTCATCTGCAGGAGGAGGTTTCTGCGGTTGCTGGAGATGCTCATTTGGGACTCTGGTGAAAGGGTGCCCAACCATTTTGCCAGGCAGATGCTGTTATTTCTTGCATGAGTCCCAGCTAGTGCCTGTGAAAGTCCCTCCGCCGCTTTTTTAAGGACAACTTTTGAGGATGGACCCTTGTGCCAAAGGGGTGGAGCCTGTCCCGCTGTGCGATGCAGTAACAGCAGCGAACTAAAGCTGAGAGTAGACTGGCTGATGTTTGTGTCTTGTCTGAATTGCAGCTTGGTATATAAAGTCTTTCTATGCTCCACTTTTAATTGACAGCAACAATCTTTCTTGCTTCCTAGCTTCTTGAGTTGTTGCCTTTCTACAGCCTTGGGCGTTCCTGCCTCAGACTGACTGCTTGCCAGCAGCAGGTGAAATACTTTTCCCATGCAATCTGTACCTGCCACGGGTGTCAGCGCTGGAGGTTGTCCTCCCCCTTGTAACTTGGTTATGCAAAAAGTGACCCTTGGGGCTGCTCTTGGGCCCGGCGGTTGAGGTCAGCGTAGAAAGATACGGGCTGGGCAGTGAACTGCAGACCGACGTCTAAGTGGGTGATGTTGCAAACTGCTAATTTCGGGTGCTGGCATCCTCAGTTTAGGAATGTACAACTGGTTTCTGCATCTGGCTTTTATCTCCTGCCCTCCCTTGTGTGTCTGTGTCCTCCTTCCAGCAGCGACTGGCGGTGGGTTGGCCAGTGCCTGCGTTTCAGCAACCCTTTAGCAGTTGCTCCAGAAAAAAGGAAAGAGCTTTGAATATTCCTTGGCCGGGATTCAGATCATCCGAGATTGGCCAAAGTGCGAGCTGAAGCCCAGACGCAGCTTCAGGCCCGCGGTGAAAACCTGCTATTTTGGGAGGCGAATGAATGCAAGGGACTATTGGTTATCTGTCAGTGCAGGCGAGCCGGTAAATGAGAGGTAGTCAATGACATAAGAGATGTCAGGTTTTATTTCCAGTAAGAGCCGGTGAAGCTGGGAAAATTGCTCATTAATGCTTTATTGATATTCATGTTATTATTGAAGAAGTCTGGGGTGGAAGGTGGAGGGGGGGGGAGGGTGTCCATGCCCATGTTAATGGGGCCAGGCTGAAAATAGGTTCTTTTATGCCTGGGCAAAGGGTATGCACTGACCACGGGAGGTTTGACTATGTCAGTCTCTCTAAATAGAGAATAGATCAGTTCTGTGGCTGAGCCAAAAGCTTTGGAGGAAAAAACTAATAACGCAGGTCAAACTGCGCCAGAAGCATTGGAGTACTCTCTTTTTTTTTTTTTTCCTTTTCACAAAGCAAAATTTAAAGCAGATTGTTGTAAAACTATACAAAATGGTCATCTGTGGGTTTTGGGACTATTTAACCCTCATGTTTGCTTTAGCCTTCTGTTTTTAGAGTAATTTGAATTTAAAATGCACTATCAAAAGGGATTTATTTCTAAAATGTCAGATTACTTTATTTCAGAAGTGCTGACGCTAAAATGTTTGGATTTTAAAAAACAAAGCAAACTCCGTTAGTTGTTTGGCATTGTTGACATTCACAAATACTTTTTTTGTGTCTCTGAAACTCCTTACCCCGTACGTTTTCTATATCCTGCCCAGTTTTGTAGCTGGGAATCAGGCTGAGCACTGCAGCTCTGCAGGGAAAGACCCCAAACCAAGCAATTCCCAGCGCAGTCGCAGCTCCTGGGGCTCGCTGGAAATCCGATTTGCCGTGCCCGGTGCTCATCCCCTGCACACCCATCCTCCCAGCGTGCTTTTGTAGTGCCCTTCGTGTCAGGGGTGAGAAATAAAGCAAGCTATGCACGTTTGGGAGCGTAGCATTTTCTTTAGGATCACACAGGATTAGGATAAAACTCTTCCTGCCTCAGTTTACCTGTGCACTAAAGCAGGAACCATGGTGCCTTTCCCTGCTATGAGATAAATGATGTGAGGGCTTCAAGCTAGGCTGCCAAAATCGCTTCCCAAGCCCTTCCCAGTTTGCTCTGGCTTTGCAGGAAGCCTCGTGCCTCACTTGAGCAGGGAGCTCGTGCGGGAGCCTCGCTGGAGGGAAAGCCAGCACCACTCTGCATCTGCACTGTGCTTGGCTGGCGCAAGCCTGCAATAACTCAATAATTGAAATAGTTTAGAAGGTAAAATACCTCCTGGTATCATGTTTAATAAAGCTCTGCTTCTCATCTGTCATCAAGCAGCCTAATTTCCTGGGCTGCAGATCAGCAGGGAGGCAGCCGATTGCCGAAGCCCTGTCGGCGCAGCATATCCACCTCGGAGGTCCACCGTGCATAATTCTCCTGTTTTTCGGAGGTCTGGCCTTTTTTTTTCTTTTTGCTCTTTCACATATGTGTTCACATGCACAGAAGGTGTTCAGTCGGGGTAGGATTTGTGGAAGGGCAGGATGTAACATCCTGATGGCTGAGCTTGACCCAAAACTCCTTCCTGAACCATGAACCACTCCTTTTGGATGTTATTTTAAGCTCAATATGTTCCCTGGCCTCCTACATTCAGCCTGATCTTTGTGTCTGCTGGGACTTTGTCTTAATGGAGCACTGGGCATCCCACAGTTTTTAAGAAGCTTATCCATGTTGTTCCTGGCATATAAAAGCAGAATCGCTCTTCTCGCTTTATAGGTAGAGAAAATTCCCCCTGGTGACGACTCCTGCCAGTCTGCTTTCCCAAGGCAGGAAGGCTTCCCATTGAAGCTGTGCTTCCAGGAGCAAGCTGTTCTTCCAGGAGCAATTGCTGGTAAAGGGCTGGCTATTCCCTTTTTGTAAGACATCTGGTGGGACACCCAGCAAGATGGAAAGCTGCTTGCAAATACCTCCCCCTCCCATGAAGAGAGGGGACTAATTAATGTTTATAGGTGCTGACATGATGAAAGATGCTCTAGTCAGTGTTATGCTCCTAAGCAGAGCATAAGGTCATGGAAGCAATAACATGCAGGACACCGCTCTCCATTGTTTTATGGTCCTCTTCATCACCAGAAAGTTGGTTCGATTGGAAGTTGATTAAACTTGCAGGGAAAGATAGTGATTTATGCTGAGCCAGTCTCCCAATCACTTTGTAGCCATGGTGTGAATTAAGGCTGATTAAAATCAAGGGAAGGCTCCCTTCTGCCTGGCGTAGTTTTTTTGGATTGGGCTGTGGGGGAGCATCCTTCTCTGCTTCTGCTCCACTGGGTCCCTGGCTGCCAGAGAGTGATGGGAGAGGAGGGCGTGGGCCAAAACACAGGAGCACGGCAGTTATTACTCTAAATGAAAAGCATCTCTCCTCATTAAAGCTGAAAATTATGGTCTGCAGCTAACTCTGATGGTGGTTCATGGAATCAATAAAACCCCGGTTTGTTTTGAAAGCCAAGTTGCCGATATGCCAAAATACATATTTTGCAAATTGATTAATTGAAATTTGAAAAGATCAACCCTTCTTTCTTCTGAAAGCCGAGAGGTGGGGTGGGGGAAGCGACATGCACACAGCAATTTAAATCTCCTTTTTTGCTATCCTGCAAGATACATAATTTGATCAAAATTGATAGCAGTTGAGAAACTATTTTCTTTTGGTGTTTTAAAACAACAACAATGCAGGGAAGCTGATGGTCTAAGTTATCAGGGAGTTTTTACTAAGTCTGAAGCAGCCATAGCTAATTTTTTGAAGCAACATTTCTAGCTATGCAGGGTGTCTTCATTTGTAGCATCTGTCTTTTGGAGGCATGATGGTCATCTGTACTCTTGGGGATGCTCATTACTTCTCTCTCAAGTTCTTTACTCTTTCCTAGAATCTTTGTTGACACTGGGAACGTAGGATATAAAAGCCTCTCTTATGTGCAGCAGAGATGCACGCTGGCAGGAGCGTTGTGACGTGAAATCATTAAGACCCGCTCGGCAGAGATGAGCTGTAGGCTTGGATGGGGACCCAAAATGCTGAATCTGTTGGTTGTCGAGGAGTTTGGTCCCTACCTGAGTGCGCAGACAGGCGTCAGCGATGCAGTTGGCATCTGGAGCCTATTTTAGCCCAGCTGTGGGATACGTGGAGCTGAGCATCCTATCAGCCCCAATAACATGTCAATAAAATTTACTTGAATTAGCTGCTAACTTGCTCAGAAAGGGGGAAGAAATGTACTGGGTCAAAGAAGTGGTCTGAAGAAAATGGCCCTGGAGGTCCCCCTTTGGCAGCGTTCCCTTCAGCGCCGATTTTCCGTGCGCAGCGCTGGTAAATGCTTTGTTACCGCGGGATCAAATTCACTACTGCTTGCTGCAGTGCTTCGATCACAGAATCATAGAATCATTAAGGTTGGAAAAAACCTCTAAGATCAAGTCCAACCATCGACCCAGCACCCCCATGCCCACTAAACCATGTCCCTCAGCGCCTCATCTACACGTC
>NW_008824657.1:1821186-1855371 GCF_000699105.1 Pygoscelis adeliae
GTCCTTCTTGTAGTGAGGGGCCCAAAACTGAACACAGTATTCAAGGTGCGGCCTCACCAGTGCCGAGTACAGGGGCACGATCACTTCCCTACTCCTGCTGGCCACACTATTTCTGATACAGGCCAGGATGCCATTGGCCTTCTTGGCCGCCTGGGCACACTGCTGGCTCACGTTCAGCCGGCTGTCGACCAACACCCCCAGGTCCTTTTCCGCCAGGCAGCTTTCCAGCCACTCTTCCCCAAGCCTGTAGCGCTGCGTGGGGTTGTTGGCAGCGAAGAGCACTTGGCCTTGTTGAATCTCATACAGTTGGCCTCGGCCCATCGGTCCAGCCTGTAATGGATGGGTGGGTGGCTTGACAAGGGTGAGGGCTGGTCCCCAAGATGTTTAGGAAATCTGCTAAACTAAACCTGCTGCAAGCTCCTGCTGCAGCTCTGCTCCTCCATAAAAACTTAGAAATGTCTCTTTCCTCGTTAGGACACGGTAATTTATCTACTAGGTGCCTGCTCCCTCCTGATAGATGCCTGTGGCGTGCACGCACCCTTCTGCCCTGTGCCTCCCCACCCAGGGACTTCTCTTTTTTTTTTCATAACCAGCCTCCCTACCCACTTGAAAAATAAAGATGTATGACTCCCACTTGAGGAGAATAGATTGTTTTCTATTGCTATTCATCTATTATTTTAGAAAGTAAAATGAATAAAACTTATGCAGGTCACAGACGTTAAAGAGCATTTTTATATCAGTTTGGGAGCGCTTGTCAGCTTTGATTTATTAAGTAAAGTTCCTAGACTGGCTACTAGTATGTGTTGTCAGTCTCTTGATAATGGATAGACCTCACAGCTGAGTGCTCTGTGATTAGACTTCTCAACTATATATTTTTAAATAAAGGCATTGCTTTTTTGGGTTTGCTCATTTCCCTTTCTCAGGTGATTTCATTCATCTTCCCTTGCCCTCCCTCCCTCTGCTGTAAATTTGTTTTTGTTGGAAGCTATGAAGAAGGTAAATGGGACACTTCTTAAGGGTGGGTTGTTTTTTTTTTTGTTTTCCCCCCTCCCAAGCTTGCTCCCAACTTAGCTTGATTGATTAAATGTCACGGGGGGACAAAACTGGATAAGCAGAAGCTATCTAAACAGCTTTCCAGAGAGACCCATTGCACACGCTGCTCCGCCACGTGCTGCTCTGTTACTGCGACTGCGTCAGCGTTTTTACTGTCAAACTGCTCTTCCTTGGGGCTTAGGGATGGAAATTACCAGAGCTGCACGGAGAGGTGGCTGACGGAGCCCGCGGCCTCTCCAAAGAGAGCACGGGCTGAGCAAACCCACCGCTACCAGCCCTGGTACCTCCTCTGTAAGGTTGCTGAGAGTTAATGGGGAATATGAAGCCTTGCATGCCTGATGAAGAATGACACGCAGGAAAGTTCAGAGGCACGGTTGTATCTCTGCTAACCACAACAGTTTGTTTTCCCTTTGGAGGATGGACCTGCGCCGCCGGGCTGAGCTCAAATCCTACTGCTAGCTTACAGGAGCCTCTCCTAGGGTGTCTCAGCAGCCGCTCGGTCACGAAGGGCAGGGGATTTGCAGTGCTTTCTCTGAGCTGCTGTTACCAGGCATGTGCTGTGATCTTCTCATAGGGATGGCAGCAAATGGGTACTGAGGAAAGAGGTATCCTGGACTAAAATCCCCAGCTAGAACTTTAATTACGCTTTCATAAAGAACTGAGCTGGAACGAGGATGAGATTGTTTCCCCAGGGGCTGAAGGAGCACTGGGATTAATTCATTAGTGTGGAATTGAAATAGCGCAGGTGGGAGGCCACCAAGTGCCTTCGCTAAATGCAGATCCTGCAGATCCTTCAGGAAGGGCAAAACTTGATGACTTCCCCAGGACGCTGGGCTGAGACAGCGGCCTCTGGCTTTGTTATCCAGCGCCTTGGTCTCAGACCAAAACTGATCCATGTAACTTGCAAAAATGCAGAATGCACTGAAAAGAAGAAAAATATATCCGATTGCACCAATTTCATAAGCCTTTTTGCTCTCGTATGACTCCAAAAATTGCTTTTGATTTAAAGGTTAAGATCTGACAAGACAACAGACCTTAAAGAAAGATCTTTTCTTCCCCCTCCTCTTCCTCCCACTTTCTTTCACAACTTGAAAGATGAGAACATCTGTATGGAAACATCTGTACGGGGAGGGTGGGAAGCAATTCATTTGGGAAGCGCTTTCCGCTGCCCCTCCGCTGCTGTTTCAGGACATGGTGGTTGGATGAGGGCTTGGTTTCCCCAGTCTGCATCAGCCTCTGCCCCCTCCCACAGCAAGATCCCTGCCCCTTGATAAGGGAACGAGTGAAGAATAGGTGGGATGAGGAAGAGGAGCGTGAAGAAAGGACAGTGCAGGGTTTGAAGTCGTGGTTTTGGAAGGGCAAGCGATGAGTCTGCAGTTATTTGATGTGATGGTTTACCGCAGGGTGCTGGTCCCGGCTCTGGAGATGGGGTATGCTTGTAGCAATGTCTTTTGCAGTTCATTAAGTGTCCCTGTGTTGCCGTCGCTCAGCCTGAAATGGCATTAGTTGCTTTGCACGTTCTAGTGCCACTGCCATTATCTCCTAATAACACATGCATTAATTATTAAGCCAGCTTGCTTATTCTACACCTGTAAAACGATAACCCTGCCATACGTGCTTGCTTAATATATGCAACCCCAGCGTGCTTTGGAATGGCTTATTAGGGGCGTTTGTAGCTTG
This sequence comes from Pygoscelis adeliae, assembly GCF_000699105.1. NCBI lineage: Eukaryota > Metazoa > Chordata > Aves > Sphenisciformes > Spheniscidae > Pygoscelis > Pygoscelis adeliae. Next base: position 1,823,920 of record NW_008824657.1, read on the forward strand.
TTCCTACTGACTGTTGCTTCTTAAACTGCCACGGTGCCAGGCAGGTGGGAGTACGACGGGCAAATAAATGCTGGAGGTTCACATGCTAGTGGGGTACCTGCTGTTGGGAAGGGTGGTTTTGCCATCAGAGGGAGGGATCGGCTACCAGAACCTCCGCCGGGACAAAGGGAGGGGTCTCCACTGAGGTGGGGCGGCAGGTTGGGGCCAGCCAAAACTCCCTTGGTGTCGGTGGAGCTAGGGGGGGAGCACCCACCGAGTCCCATTGGCATGCCCCAACCTTGGTGTTGGTGGAAGAAGCTCTTCTTCCAGCCCTCGGCATGAACAGCTCATTTCATCGTGCCCACTTTTGGCTTGTTGAGGAGGTCCCTGGCCAGGCTCATCACCAATGGTCCTTGTTGCTGAGAGATGGTGCCGTCTTTTAGGTGGGAGCTGGGCTGACCTCTCCCAGAGCTATTTCACATGTGCCTGAGGGCCAACAGTTCCAGCCCTTAATGCTTTAGACCCGACATGAATGCAGGTAAAACCTCCATGTCCTAAAGCAGAATCCACCTAACCAGATCCTTCATTCCTTCTTCTTTTCTTTTTCCCTCCCCAAATAAAATTGGCTACCTTTTCTCAAAGGTACCAGGTGAAAACCTGGAGCAATTCTCCCTTTGTCATTTCCCAAGAATGTGTAAAATAATATTCCCCTGCAGCGGGACTGACTATCCCGTTTCCCTGTGCCAGTGGCAGGTTGATGGCTCAGTGGTGGTTCTCTTGCTGCCTGAACATTACAAGTTGTTTTTTGTCCTCTGCGTGCCCACGTCCATTGTCTGAGCCCTATGGGGAATTTGTGGGCCATCAGGAGGAGTTAAGATTTCCAGGTTAAAGACAGTGAGGAAATGTAGATGTGTACTAGAAAATATTAGTAAATGAAAGCTGCTGTCTGGACCCCCAGCCCTCTTGTTTCCCACACAACTCCTGCTGGAGCACCAGATGGGGTTTAATCAGGACCGCCACAGTGCCGGAGGGGTATTATTAAGAGACATCTAGTTCTGGATGAGAGAAGATTATCCAGGGTTTATTTCCAGCTGATAACACTCTGCCCTTCCATAACACCTTTTATCTGAGGATCTCGGAGCTCTTTATAGACTTCAGTTAATTAAGCCTCACGTTGCCCCCTGGTGCCATGGGTGAGACCAGGGCTAAGCATCTGCGGAGGAGCAATTAGGAGGGATCCGGCTCTGGCAGGGAGATAAGATAGATGATCTCCTGGCTCTTCTTTCCCGTCTTATTTGCATGTTTATCTCCCCTGTGCAGTTGAGAAAAGTGAATCCAGAGGTTGCACCGCCTGCCCAAAGTCCTCATTCGGTGCCGCACCAGGCTAAAAACTCGTGGGTCCCCTTTTCCAGCCCCACAACGTGCTGGATGCAGAAATACATCGGTGGTGCGTGATGCTGACTCTGCCCTCGAAGTCTCCCTCTTCTCCTTTCCCAACATTGGTTTGCCACTGGGCTCCACGCCTCGGCTCTGCTCGACTTTCCACCAAGTTTCCTTCCTGCAAACCCTATCTCAAAGTCTTCCTTTGGTAGAAAATAACAACCAAAATAATCCCTCACAGGCCTCCAGAAAAAGAGCTTTTGCTGCCTCTCCTTACAGGGCCAGATTTCTCAATAGTGATTTCCCCCGAGAATAGCTGGGCCTGAGGTTTCCTTCCCCTCCTCTTTTCTTTTCTTTACTTTCCCCTAACTAAAAATCAGGAAGCTCTAAAATCCTCTTTGAAGTAACAGTGTATGAAGAGGATTTATCCTTGTCCACTTAAATATTCATGACAGCTTGCATTTCTGTTCAAAAAGACACTTGTTTATTTAGATAAGATTTAATTTATTCATAATTTACCTAAATTTGCAGGAGCGTGCATGTACATTTTAGCTTATAAGTAGCGTAATACATAAAACATTATTGAGGCATGCAAATTACACAAATACAGCATTTGAAACTGCCTGCTTGTTTTAGGCAGATAACTAATTTCTCACCCCGAGTAGAGACACAAACACAATTGCATGGGCTTGTTGCCTGGGATTCGGTGACTCTGAATTATGCTTCCCTTAATGGAAGAGGCACGGCTTTTTAGCAGGGCCGTGGCAGAGCCCGCTTTTCTTGGAGCATGAACCGCAGTGATGCCGAAGCCCTTTGCTGGCAGTGTTTTCACAGTCCTCTACCCGGGGGCTCGATTTGGGTTTGTCGAAGCCTCTAAGTTACTATTTGTTTCTCCGAGATGGGGTTAGGATTTGTAGCAGGGCATCGTCTCACCAGTGCCGGGGGGGGGAATGATGGAGCGAGTGGATATCCCCGCTCCACACCATCGGTCTGGCAGTGTGGGATCTGCTCTTGCTGGGCATCGACCCCAATCACACGCGCGGTGGAGTCGCTTGCCCCTAGTTAATATCTGCATCCCTCAGGGCAATACGGCTGCTTGTTGCGCCATTTGGGGCAGCTGCATAGCCCCAAAACATTCAATTTTCTGCTTGCTTCCAGATAATAATTGCACGAATTAGCTTCCACAGAATGTGCTAGGCCATGGACGCTGGGTTTGGCTTCCTCCCAGATCTCAACCACCACGTGCCATAAGGACAGCAGCACACGGGCTGAGGGCTGGAGACGTAGCAGGGGTTTTTTGGGCTATGCATTTGGCAGCTGGGTGACAGGCAGCGACTGAGCGCCGTGAGGACTCTCAGCGCTGTTAAAAATTGTCTCTGACAGGTCCTAGTCAGGCAGTAGGTGTTCGCAGTTGTATACATGAAATCTAGGGTACGTGCATATGAAACCTGTAGAAGGAGGTACCTCAAGGACTTGAATATTGTGCAAATCGCCCTGTGTACGGCTGCGTTACCCCACAACCTGTTATTAAGATTATTCTAATTAAGATTGCCTGCCGCTTCCCGTAAGATTCTGCTTTCCCTTGCCTGTAACCGGGCCAAGCCGTAACTGTTTGGGCTGAAATGTCCCCAGCCAGATGTCCTCCCCGGGCTCGCAGGCTTTGTTTGTTTGTTCTCCAGGGAGGGGTGGACGAGGAGGGATGGGGACAGCAGAGCTGTTTGGTGCTTTGGGTTTTTCCTATCTGAAATCACAGCCGTCGTTTTCGATCGTTTCCGAGATAGAGGCTAATGGGGAGGATACATCCTGCCCTGGTTTTGCCCGCTGTAGAAATGACCTATGAGTAGCTCCAGAGCCTGAGCACTTCAGGACAGGGACTGGTGCTTTTGGTGGGGTCATGGCAACGCCTTTCTAACCTCGGAAAAACCCTTGCACCTTGGAAAAAAATCTCTTCCCTGCGTTGGGCATGGTGTCGAGTGTGTGATGCACTGCAGGTTGATCAGTAGGATGGAAACTGGCCTGATCTGCCTGGGAAATCCCCCCCGAGGAGGCGCTTTGTGCTGGCCATGTCCCCCACGTAAACCGGAGCAGGGTCTGCCTTTTTTTCCCCATGGTATCTGCTGGGTCATGCGGCAAGGAGGAGGAGGTGGCTATGTCTGAACGCAGTCTGCATTTGCATTATCAGAGACTTTCATTACAGAGGCTTAATTATGCGATCACAGCGTATTTATATTTTCCGCAGGACCGTGCCCTCGCTGCGTGCACAAGGGTGGACAGTATTCACTTAAATGAGTTGCCTGACTCAGGTGCTGCAGTGATGAGCGCTGTAGGAAAGCCCAGGAGAAAACTAATACCCCTGTTTCGGAATAACGTGCAGCAAAATAAGGCTTGGGGCCATCCATAGAGCAAGGAGAAATTGCAATATTAAATGCTTCCTTATTAAAGGAGCTCTGCCTATTGTGTGCACGCTGTAGATCCTTAAATGAAATGGTGTAACAAGTACGTATCGGGAGGGCTTTAGTAGTCTTAACTTTGGCAATGCTTAATTTGGTATGAATGATCACGTTACCTGACCATGATCTTTCAATTTATGCATCTGTGCCTGCATAGAGGCTTGCACAGGGGGATCAGAGGTATTCTTTATATGGGATTAATCACCGTATTGTCCTTTTTTCACCTGGCCTTGGCTGGCATTCACGCATAGACAGTATTTTTAGGTGGGAATATTGTGATGGAGCGGGCAGACTCAACTGAGGTTTGTTACCAGGTGGAGCCACAGAAATGCGAAGAAATGCTATTGGTGGTGTTAAGCTATAGGTAACGCCATATAGGTGAAGAAATACAGACCTCAAAAATGAGTGCTGGAAAAGAAGTTGGCTTTACCCATGATTTTGGAGGGAGCTGAGATGAGGGAGTGTGTGTAGGAGCATGTGTGTGGAGGCGAATCTCTGAATAAAAACTTCAGGTTTCAAATCGTTACACTTAAATAGCTCGTAATTGCACGCAATCGAATGACACGATGCTTGCGCCGCGCTGAGCAGGGGAAATACAGTATTTTGGTATGCATGCACGCACATTAATAATGCGGAGAGCTGAATATTTACTAACTATCACAGCGCATGGTGTGTTGGAAAAGAATAAGCTATCGATTGGAGTTAAAAAGAAATAAATAAATAAAAATCTCCCCTCCCTACCACCTGTAGATGTATTAGGGAGAAAATATTGAACGGGGCTCTCCTGGCTCCCATGCAATTGATGCAATTTATTTTCAATTTGTCAAACGTGGCATTGGAGCAGCAATTGGTTTTGGTGATTTATTAGGAATTTTATAACCAGGGCACTCTGTCATTGGAGTTACTTCACTTGTGTCCTAGTAGATTTTTGTCTTTCTGCAAGCTCACGCTGTGAACCCAAAAAGGTGAGTTTATTTTCCTTTTCTTCTTTTTTTTTAAACCAAAAGGGAAAACTGAAAGAAACTAAGCCAAAAAAAGGAAATGGGGAAAAAGTAGCATAACTGACATATTTTAAACATGATGACAGGATCGGCTGTTCAAATTGCCTCTGTGAATTGATTTAAAACACGTTGGTAGGTATCTCTATTTCATTAACTGTCTTTCTCCTTCATTTCAGTGACTGGAGTCATTGCCTCTTATTACCTTTCAGGCTCATGATATCCATCCGCATGGTTATTTTAGTTATTACTATCTGTATACAGAAAATATAAGAGGCAATTTTGGGACAGAAGCAGCTTGGGAGGGATGTGGGGATAGTGAAATAAACAATTTGAATTCTGTATGACACCCATGATATAAAGCCATCGGGAGTACGATAGCATTAGTGCTAGGTGTGCGTTTTGGTCAGAACCCGTGGGAGAAACGTACGGGTTTGTGGCATCCAATCTGACCTGATAATGAAGTGTTTTCCCACCTTGAATAACCAACAATGACCCAAACCTAAATTTTCTCTTGGGAATTAGGTGGTCCAACGTGTGCATGGTATTTTGCAGCCCTTCTGACTGCTGTGGCATCGGGAGGTGGGTGAGTGCGAAGTGATATCCCACTTTGAGATAGAGCTTGGGGAGCAGGAGGACCCTGTCCGTGCCCTCAAGGACATTAATGATCTTGTCCCTCCAATATACGGGGAATATTGATGCTCCCCTTAAGTAACACCTCTTCACGTGATACCTGTATGCGATGCACGCAGAGGTGCCGAGTGTTGCAGAGCACACTCTGTGAAGGTCTGCCTGCTAGGACTAGCTGGGGAAAAAAAAAAAAGAGGAAAGCTTTTCGGGATGTCTTTCCCAGAGCTCAGTAGCCCCGAATCCGGAGATTTCCATCGCTTCTTTTCAGACCAAAAAACCCAGAGAGTTCCAGATGATTTTCACAGGTTCAGAAATGCTGTAGCTTACGATATTTTTTTCCAGCGCTCTGCAGTCATTAGCTTGCTTACAGCACTTAAAAGAAAAACGTGGCGATTAGGAGATGTAGCTTCTGTTTGCCATCTTTACCACCAACTAACTGGTTGGATAATGAGCAAATATTTTTCCTCCGTTCCTCAATTTACTAGCTTTTTGACTTGCACGTAGGAAGAGGAAAAGCTGCTAGTGGTTGGCAGATAGCAAAGGGAAGCGTGTTGTGGTGAGGCAACCGGAGTCACGCTCGAGACGTGATCGCAGCTCTTGCTTCCAGCAGTTGCTCATGCTGCCCCCTCGTTTCGTGCCTCTTCTCCTTTGCTTTTGTATCCGGTAGGCCTGCTCTTACTCATCACACGGGCCTTCGGAGCAGGTGCCCGGTGGGGACGGGAAGGGGCGAAGCTCTGCGGGAGCGGCGCTGGGGCTGCGTGGGAGGGAGCAGCCACGGTGTGACGAACGGTTACTGTTTGGAAACGGTCAGAACAAAGCGTCGAGGAGACTCGGTAAGAGCACTCGAATGATCCTATTATCAGGGTGACTGCGGTGGGAAGAGACAGTTCCTGGCTGCACATACAAGCATTACCTTGATTTAAAGGCAGTGTTTGTGGCTTTAAACTCTGAATTTCCTGGTTTGGCTTGGTTTAATTCAGATCCGAACAAAACGTGCTTGGTCTATTGCAAGAGGGTGCTATTCACCCAGCTCCCTGTTAAAAAGCGACGTCGCTCTATGCGCACAGGCACAATGAAATACACTAGTGGTCTTAATAAAGCATGTTGTAAAGGCACCGGCTTATTGAAAACGCGAACATCCTGAGCACCGGGAGGAGAATACAGAGGTGACCTGACAAGCGAGAGCCGACCTCTTCAAGGAATTGATCCATTACACGAGGATGCTCTTGCCGTAAACAGCAAAGCTTCATGAAAGGGTGACCGTGGACACGAGTTGCAAAGCGCTCCTCCAGATTGAAACCTTTACCCAAGCTTCGGCGCTTGGGAAAGGCGGCTTTTCTCTTGGCCTTTTGCTAACGGCGCAGCATCCAGACCCAGCACCTAGGAGCATCTGGTGCCGGGGTTTTAACCCGTCCACTTTTGCTGTTGAAGTGAACCCACCCCAAAGCAAAGCCCAGCTCTCCCGGCTGGCTGGGAGCATTGCTTTAGCTCCCTCCTGCCCTTTTAGTATCTTAAATCACGATGTGTGTTCAGGTCAGAAGTACAGTGACAGCCTGGAAGGAGGTTCAGTCTGAGGGTATCAGCTTGGTACCACCTACCTCCCCTCAACACACGGTTTTGGGAATGGCAGAGGGAGCATGTTCTGTGCTCGTTAGGTTTTTCCCCGCTGTTTCGATACATTTGCTTGATATATTTGGGATAGTCTTGTTTATCTTTTAGTAACTCCTCTTTGTCAAAGGGAATACCCAGCTTTGAGTTTGCAGGACCAGCCTGAAGCTACGGGACCGCAGAGCTCGCTCTGCTTGAAGAGGTGGCTGCAGCTGCTGCTTGCTGGCGTGCAGGAGCCTCTCGGGCTGCATCCCCCGCACCTACTTACCTCCGCATCCGCCGCTAATGGCAGCAGACGTGAACCCATCGCCCCGCCACCTGTGGAAAGGCTGCAGAAGCCCCTCGCATTAATTGCGAACGCATCCCTCGCAGCGTCCAATTTCCAAGGCCTATCGCTTAGAAATGTTAATGCTATTTACTGTAGCCTGTGCCGGATAATGGCATTTCTCGACATCTGTTTTAATTTAAAATTTCCAAGCCTGTTTTTGCATGCGGCTTTCGGTAGCGATGCCGCCTCGTACTTACTGGGTGTCAGGACGGGAAGCGGCAGTCTCCAGCCCAAACAAAGTGAACCCAAAAATTTTATTAATGAAGATTTACGGCTGCTCCTGGGATTTGGCAACTGCCTGCAAAAGCTGGTGACAGGATTCATCTCGTGAAACGTACCCGTGATAAATATCAAGTGGGAGTGATTAGCAAGAGGTGGTTAATTCATGAGCGGGTTTTGCCTGTTGGCTGGGGAATAATTTGGTTTCCAGTGGCAGCAGAATGTATTATTTTTCCTCTCTCTCCCCCAACCTCCTAAAGATGCTGCAGGCCTGAGCTCGTAAAGCAGCAACTGTTGCAGCTACTCACCTCGTTTACAAGCCAGGGTTGATCAGCCTGGAAAGGAGAAGGACCTGGTGAAGCCTGAAAAGCTGGGATGTGCTTAGGGAAGAGAGGGAAGGGTTAAAAGCAGGCAGGGGGTTTTTTTTGCAGGTGAAGGCAGCAGCGATAGTTATGGTGGATAATCATCCTGCTCCATCTGGGCTGAAAAATTTGCTAATTGAGGCAGGACTTATTTCCTGTGGGAGAAATAGCCTCCCTGTTTTCAAGGCATTAACTGACCCTTATTGCCAGGGTCGGAGGCAGGCGTCCCTTTGGAGATGCTCCCCGCCTCATCCTAAGACTGGTTTAGCTGAAATAGTGTCAACTATTTTCCTCCTATTTTCATCCATCCCTGGCACTTTCTGTCTCTGCTTTGTTACGGGCTTGGCAGGGGAAAGAGGCGGGGGGAAGAGAATAGGAAGGAAATCTTTCATTTCCATTTCCAAAGCTGCGTTTCAGCTCCCGAAGAGCAGGCGCGCAGAACTGATGCTCATGGAGCCGCCTCTGACAGGTCAACACCGGGGGGAAACCTGTGCTTCCATTTCCAGCCCTGTCCCCCGCGGGCAGAGCGAGCCGAGCCGAGGAGTTCACAGGGATCAGCGGGGAGAAAGAAAACAATTTGATCAAGGGGCCCTGGAGTCAGGCACATGGAGAAACTGGTCTGGTGGGGTTTTTCAGCTTTAATCAGTGTCAAGTTGATTTTATTTTTAGAGAAGTGATGATATTAAAAATAAAAGGGGGGGGGGAGTGAGTAAAACACCTACAGGTATGTGGGGCAGAGCCCCCGTCAGCTATTCAGCTGGTCCTTCCTAAAAAGCTCAAAGCTTTTTAGAGCTAATTATGTGAGAAGTGCATGGCGTGTGGGGTTGCAGGTGCAATATTTTACCCCACGTAGCCATGCGTATTTAATGCATTAGCAGTATTCTTCTGTTTGTAGCATTTGGGGGGGGATCATTTTATGCCACGACCAGTGTGGCTTTGGGGAAAAAAAAAAAATCCCTGGGAAAGCCGCTTCACTATGTCAGTACGCTGGGACGGGACTCAGTGCCGGCAGCGGGGCGGACGGTGGTGATGGTCCCGTCCGCCCTCAAGCCCTCAACCCTCTCCGCTGAGCTGCCAGGAAGGACGGCAATTAGAGTCAGTTATGGTGCTCTCGAGGAGCTGCCTCCATGTCCTGTCGCTGCCCGTGGCCAGATTTAGGTATTTATAAGAAAGATTGAAGAAAATCCTGCAGCAGGCAGATGTGAGGGTCATCTACCCTCCAGACAGGTCTTGTCCTAACTCTTAATTGTTAGAAATTGCTTTAAGACCTGAAGGCTGAAGTTTTCATTGTCCATCCCAAACTGCTCCCTTTTAGCATCGACTGCCCTCACTCACCTTCATCATCCATGGAAACCTTTAATTCTTTCCAAACCCACCCAAAGTCATGCTCTTGCTGACACATGCCGATGGAAGTGAGCTGGTGTTTTGGGGAGATGCATCCCCTTTTTATAGGCAGTGAATGGAGACTGTCTCCAAGCGCGTCCCACGGGTTTTCAAAACGTTTTTCATCTGTGCGGAGAAAGTAAGGAAAACCCGTGGGTGGTGGACTGTTGCCTGGAGAAGCACTGCTCTCTTCGTCTGCTTTTGCTCAGCCCCAAATCCCTCCCTGTTAATGATGGCCATATACATATATATGTATATGATTTTTATGACCATCATCTAGATTTTTTTCTTTCTGGCGATCAGAATTGCCCTGGCAAAGCTAACCTAAATTCAACGTTGAAGGAAGATGAAAGTTCACTACTTCTTTCCATGCCAGAGAACATGAAAACAAGAGAGTTTTCAAACTTCTCTGACATTTTTCTTTCTTCCGACCGAAAGGTAGTAGGAAAACAATAAGGTTTCCAGCCTGGACTCCAGCTACCAAGAGAATTATTAGGCTTTTTTTCAGCCTAGTCTTAGTAAGCGGTTTTTTTTACATCCCAAGCCAGGAAGGTGAGATGAAAACACTGATGCTTGATGGTGCATAGGCAGGCCTGTCTTTTAATGTGCAGCTGCAGCCAGCAGTGAAGAGGTCAAGTCATACGATGCCATCTCCTCTCCCAGCCTCGCGTCAGGCAAAACAATGAATTTCCATAATTTTACTCCAAGTGCGAAAAAGCGCCTTTGTTGAAGAGATCGCGCTGTTCTTGCAAAGACAATGAGTCTGTGCAGCGTAATTGTGACCCTGTGCTGGCAGAAATGCCAGTGTGGTTTAATGAAGAATCCTAAGCAGGGGAAAAAAAACAACTTTAATGCTTGCTTGCAAGCCCGCAGAGGTGGGCTTCTCTTGAAAGAAGAATGGATAAAAATTGGCCCATACAGCTCTTATCCTACCTCAATTAATCAAGATAATGGCCCACTTGCAATGAGCCACTTTTGCCTTGCTACCTCCTGTGACCTCTTTGAATTTCGTTGCATTGGTGGTAATGCAATCATGTGAGTCCCGTGCCCGGAAAGCCCAGGTCTTTGCTGAAAAACAGGAGAGAGTGACCACGGCCATGACTTCATGGTCATCCCGGCCAGTGGATGACCGGTGGTGGTGGTGGGCAAATGGAGGCTCCTAAGTGGAGCTAAGGTGACGTAGCCCGATCTTAGCAATCAACAGCTTATTCATTCCAGCTTCGAGTGTCATGCTCTAGTAACCAGGCAGTTCTTGTTGCTCATCTAGAAATCCCAATCGAATGCCTTCATTATCACACAGCAGTGTTTCCTTTGTGGATAACAAGCCATACTGTGAGCATTAATGTAGCCTGCATCGTATGAATTTGTGTTGTGGGATTGTTGTAAGCTCTGATTGAAGCTTGTCCTGTGATTAGGGTATTTATTCAGGTGTGAGAGAGGGAGTCTCTGTTGTCTAGTAAGATCTGAGTTTGCAGTGCATCTCCGAGGGGTGTTGATAGGGCCGTACCTTACAAAGTCGAGTTAACAAGCTGCGTGCAGATCTCTGTTTTCCTCTATCCCATTTTGCACCCATGACTGGCATTTGCCATTGTCTCACTGGAGTTTATACACCACCTGCACGGGAAACAATAATCTAGACGTTGCCTGGGATTTTAGCAGCCATCGAAACGGGGTTGTGGTCGGAGCGTCGTCCTCTCTGCAGGGTGTAGATACCTTCCAGCGGAGGTGGGCACACAGATGCACAGCAGAAGGGGGAAGGCCATGAGCTCAGCTTCTTGTCCGCCCAAGAACAAGAAAGCACTCTGGGGACGTGAGAAATGGTCTTTTCTTGCTGTATGGAAGAAACAGGACATCAGGTGGGGCAAGGGCTTCTGGTCAAGCAGCTGCAGGAGTTGAGAGGCAAAGTTGCTCCGTCCCAGCTAAAACCCGTGATGCTTTCGTTCCTCGAGGAGATCAGTTGCGATCCCGTAATGGGGATGAATGTGTAATTGGGGGAGAGGCTGGCGGCACAATCTATCAATTCTACCAATGAAAAATGGTAGGAAGTGGCATCCTCCCACTGTCTGGCAGGCTCCCAGCCTCCTCCGCTGCACACCTCATTATCCCCTTTGACTGCTTCATCTGGGTAGCATTCATCCTTAATGATGGCGGAGCGATGTTAAGTTTCTGCAGTGTTATTTGATGATTGCCTACCAACTCCCTGTGCCTTCTGGAATAGCAATGGGGCATCTTTCCAAGGCACCAGGGGTTGCTAGATCTGGCCTGACGGTTGCAAAATGAGGAAGAAAGATGCCCGTACTTGGGGTCCTGCCTGATACGCATAATATTTCAAATGCAGCCTTTCCATCAGTGTTTCTGGCCAGACTGCTGTTTTCTTGGCTCCAGGAGAAGTTTTTGCTGTGACACCAGCAGGAGGAGGGTGCTCAGTCCTGCCGGGGAGCCGTAGAGCTGAGTTGTGGGTTAGACAGAAAGCCGGGAGGTATAATAAAATGGGCAAAGCTTGGTGTTACAGTACAAATACGTGTCCAGGCCAGACAATAAAGCAGTTAAATTATCCCGTGGATTGTGGGCAGCATGGGCTATAAAACCTGCTCCTTCTCATCTACCTCCTAGTGAACCTCATGCAGTATCTCGGAGGCAGTCCCTGACCCTGAGAGATGTCCTTGTGGATCTTCCTTCTTGTACCTTGCACTTGGCTTTCTCACTTTCTTCATCACCAGGCGCTTTAGACGCTCACCATTAGTATTAGCCTCACGGGCAGGACTTTGTCAAATGCTCCCAGTCCATCTGAGAGATGCATGCCAATTGCAGCTTGCGTGTCCACCGAGTCAAGTAATCTCTTCAAAGACTTCCAACAAGTTAATAAGGATTGATCTGCTTTTCATGAGATCATGTTGACTGTTCTTAATGAACCTGGGCGTTTTCAAGCCTTTCCTTCCCCTTAAAAATTAGCTTCCAAATAAATACTCTTCTCCCAGTTGATGGATAGCTGATTCTTACTACGTATCCCCAGCACGCATTAAGATTTTGATTGAAGGAGGCACCCCTCCAGCTTTCGTGATGGTCACGTGTGTTGGTTTTGGGGAGGGGGAAGGGGTTAAGTTAAACAAAAGCTTACACTTGTCCTAAATAAAGATGGATTTAATTACAACTAACTGTCTCGTTGAGTGATGGCTCAGGAAAGCAGGTTCAGGCCTGATTTTTCTGAAAGATATTTAAGATTTAGTTGCTACCCATCTGAAAAGAGCCAGATCTTGATTTTCTTCTGGAGAGGCTAAGCCTTGAATAGTACAAATAAAGGTGGGAAGAGCATTTCAAGATGAGCACTCAGAGCAATGACATTAGTGACTTTTCCCACAAAAAAACCCATTGCTGTTAGCAACTTAGATAATCCATCCCACTGTCCGTAGCAACGCCAGGAAAGAGGTGTCAGAGTAATGGGGTCTTTGAGAGATCACTGGTTCTTCTTGTATAAATGTCCAAATACTTGCACTCTCTGTTCCCTGTCTTACCCATTTTAAGGGAAATCCGTTAGACTGAAGGCCTGCTTTGTCACTGCTTCCCCTGTTTGTTAAATCCCTTGTGCGCGTGTTACCATCTGGTCCCTAATGCTTTGTGTCAGTTTTAAGTTCCCCTAAGCTTTTATTGACCATTTCTTGTGTTATCTGCACACTCCCTAATTCCTCTTCTCCTCTCCCTGGGGATCTGATCCCTGACTTAGGCAAATCCTCATCCTCTTCATTTGCGAACACAGATGCAAAAGTAAATATTGTAAGTGTCAGTGTCAGCTTCTTATCCTCCTCTGCCTCCAATTTCCCTCTGTCACTCTTATCTGCGCTGTATCCACTTATCTCCTGTGTATATATAATGGTCTTTTCCTTTACTGTTTTTGTAAAAGCCAGGAGATTCTCCATTGTTAACTGTCTTTGCTCCTTTAATTATATACGTGTGCGTTTACCTTCCTGAACCCATGCCCCTTACTTCTAACACATCCCTACTTCTAAGCAGGTGAGTTTTCTTTGTACGCCACTTTGATTAAAGATAGGGATGCACCAAAACCCCGCGTTTTGAAAACTCAAAACCTTGGGCTGTTTGAAGCTGAACCTGAATTCTCATCGAGCCAACGTTTTTGTCCCTGCTTTGAATGCTGCCGCGACTCTTAGGGTGGTGCACGTGCGAGATGCGGGCCATAACGCCATCGCAGCCCTCGTAGTGGTGCACTGCGTGAGATCAAGGGTGTGTTTTACATCTGCGTGTCTTGATTTTCCTGCCTGTGAGATGGAGATAGCATTTCCTACAAAGAGAAGAGGAAAGAGTTGTGCAGGCGACAGCTACTCCAGAGGACGGCCGCTGGCAGAAGTGGGAACCGAGCTGCCCTTTCTGTTGTGATTTTTTTTGTGGATGCAGGAGCATTTTGGGAGAGGCCGTACCTAAGGTGCACGTGTAGCTTCAAACAGAACATGAGCAGGAAACCCCCAAAATGTTTTGGAGCATCTTGCTCCTTGGAGAGCTGCAGCCCTGGTGGATGGTCTGTGCTTTGTGCTAACATCCGATCCACCCCAAGCCTCGTGATTTGTGGTCTGATCATCGCTGATGTTATAACCTGGTTATGAATTGATTTTTTTTTTTTTTAACCTGCAAATGCCACACAATAGTGTTTATTACATAACAATTCCCATCAGGAAAATGTCTTGTTGTGTGATGTACAGCAATACTAAATGTTGGCGTAGCGTAAAGGCTCTGCTTTTTTGCAAGATGCAGCAGTTTGTAATTTCAGGATCAATATGATGATGTGTTTTTTGAATTTTAATGAATAAACTACACCGGTGTTTGTTGTTTACCTGCTTTCTGATTTTTTAACAAGTGGCTCTAGTGATAATTACCAAAATTCTGTAGTCGCAGAAGGAGGGGGAGAGCGGGGGGTTGAAACCTGGATCCTTCATAACTATCCAACTGGGCAATTATCTCCATACTGTATGTGCTGCTTTTCTATAAATGTTGAAATTCAGTAATTACCACTAGAGCCAGCCGTGACATTTCGAAAGCAGATACATAACAAATAGGGATGCCATGGAGTCATTAAAATTCAGATATCAAAACAGCTCTCCCTATTCTTCTTTGCGTGAATCCATCTCTTTGTTTCATGAGGAATTCAGTTGCCAATTAAATACCTTTTCTTTTCTTTTTATTCTTTTTTTAATTTTTTTTTTTTTTGCTTTTCTCTTTTCCTTTTACAAATGGATTCTAATCTCCGTGAAAGGAGCTGAATTGACAGTCGTGACAGTTGGTGCATTAGGAAAAAACAAGGGCGAGTTTAGTCCTTCCTAAGGAAGCCAGCCAGCACCTCCCCAGCTTTGGAAATGGTGAGGTTGTATCAAAAATTTAGGGGGGAGGGACATTTTTTCCAGTGATTCTCCCTTTCTCCTTCCGGCACCATTTTTCCTTCTCATCCTGTCAGGGAAAACATCTTTTAAGGTTGCTAATAACTTTGGGATATCTTTTTTCGCCTGTCCTGCCAGGGCTCTGGTTTCATCGCCAACAGGAATAGCTCAGCTATTTCCCAAATTGTTATTCGCCCTGAGAATTCGTCTCGTAGCAATCGCTGGCATCTGGCAGTTGGGGGTTTTTTGTTGGGTTTGTTGTTTTTTTTTTTTAACAATGTTGTCTTGTTTTTTACGGGTTTGACTCTCGGAAGACAGGATTTGATGCCTCCCAATCAGTCGCAAATGAAATGGGAGGGATTGACAGCGTGGAATTGATCCTTCCTTTGTAATCCTGTAACAGCGAGACATGTTTGTTTCTGAATCTGTCAGTGGGTTGTATGTAAACCAGGTGTGATGAGGAACCTATGTGCTGAAAACAGAACAGTGGTTTCATAAACTTCACAAGGAGAAAAACCTGTAGGGTTTCTACGCCTCCTCTCTTCCCATATCTGAGTGCTGCTCGTATATTTTTCCATGAATATCTTTTAAAGACAGCAGGATGAATTTGTTCTGAGGGGGGCCCGACGTACATGGAGGTAATCCTGATCCTTAAGCACGGGTAGGCACCACGAGCCTAAATAATGGTAATGAAGGGGCTTGGAGAGGTCCGTGCTCCTAATGACCCTCAGCTTTTGTCTTCTATGGCTTTACTCCACACTTTCTCCGTAGTTTGCCCATAGCAAAGGTCTCCTCACCTCTTGGACAACACCCTGATCTCTCTATTTCAGGCAGGTTGTTTACTGCATCCTTCCTCTAAAAAATAATTCTACTGAGACTGAAAGATTTCATTTTGCACTGCACTAAAGGAGGAGCTGCATTAGCTCGTGCAATTTTAAGAGGCCTCAAGTCCATCCTTTGGTTGTCCAGTAGAGGACAGCTTCGATCACTCCTCCATCAGCTCCTCTCTGGGAGCAAAGCCTTTGATGAGGCCCATTCAAGGAGAGCTTGTCTAAGGTTTATTCTCCAGCCTGATGCATATGTGTTAAGGTGAACAGGAATTATATTCACTTCAAGGAGAGATGAGGTCCTTGTGTTGACTGCATTATCATTTATACTAACAAAAAGAGCTTAAAATGTTAGCATATTCTTTTGAAAACGGAGCTTTGCATCCTATTAAGAGGAAGGAAACACAACCCGCGGCGCATTATATTTCCAAGCGCCTGTCAAGAAACGCTTACGGCTGTCGCCTGCTTACTGAGCATCCAGCTATAGGAATAAATTGGGAATCATCACCCGTGCGCTGATCCCCTAACCAAGAGACAGGAGACGCCGTTCAATTAAAACGCCAGCCAAACGCAAACTGTGGATCTGTGTCGGACACAAACTCGGGGAACTCAGGGGGTTTGAAAGCTGCAAAAGTTTGCTCGTGTGGAAGGTGTGAGTAGAAACGCATCTTCCAGCTTGGTTTTGGAGGGTGGGGGAATTTGGATGAGATTCCCCCGGCTCGCGGCACTGTGGATTTTGGCAGGGTGATTTCTAGCCTGGCTGGAATAGAGAGGAAAAGCAAACTTAATTTAACCTCTCCGATTTCGCAGAGGCACTTAAACATCAAGATTGCATCCTGCTGGTATCAGATGGTTGGGTTAGGTGGAAGGGAATAAGCTGAAAGTCTTCAGTTCCAGGTGGATAAAAGTTTGCAGTATATAGCACGTGGCACTCTCGCAGGTATGTCATGTGCTAAACTGGCCACGGGGATGTTGCCTCCCGTTCCCTAAAGCTGCTCATCCACCCCCTGAGGAAGGCGGTTAAGTTCTGCCCGCATCGGTGCAAGCAGAGACTTTGTTTTAAGGAAAAATGAGAGAAAACCCCAAACAGAAAAACTCAAACAGCCCTTCCCCAAGCAGGGCGTCTGGAGACAAGCTGCTGCTTGGCAATTTGCTAACTTGAACTTTTAGCAGCACCGGTAGTCTTTCGAGAACCAAAATCCACCCGGAGCAGAGGAAACAAGATCGTCAAACGGGCTGCATACAGGAGGTGCTGCTTCATCAGGCTGCTGAGTCTGATGCCTTGAGTCTTCTACAATTGCATCCTCCGGTTTGGAAGGAAATCACTCGCGTACCCTTCACGCTCTTTGCCATCTCTGCTGAGTTGGACAAGGAGGACGCGTGCAGCTCCCGTACCAACTCAAGCTCATTTTTGGGGGTGAGGGTGGATGTTTTCGTTTGGGCAGGGGCTCAGCCCTGCCATCGAAGAGCAGCTTTCCTGAGACGGAAAACCAGAGACGGCTTTTAAAAGACAACGTTTTTAGTTCTGTAAAGGCCCCCCAACTAAACGTGTGTATATGACTGCCTGCTGATGAGCATGTCTGTAAGTTGAGATCTTCGGTTGCTGTAAAGCACTGCAAATTTGCTTTAGCCAGCAGAGTAGGGCTTGTATACTGGGTGAAGCAGTGGGCGTGGACACAGCCTTCCAGAGCTCCATCATGCACGAGCTGCAGGAGGTTAGGCAAGAAATGACATCAGGCAGGCTTTGCTAACAGGCTGGATGCATCTTTATTGGCATCTCTGTTATCTCAGTGCAAGTCCATACACGCTGACACATGCTGCATCTGTTTCCACGAGCGTGAGCAGGGGAATTGAAGATGTCTTGCCGTCCTTTCTCATCAACAGTGGTGCATCCGAGATCCCACCGATACGTAGAGCACTGTTCCCTTCCCTGTTCACTTCGATTAATTTGGTGCCTCGTCTCTGGAGTCTGTGAATTTGTCTTGGTTTTGCTCTTCCCCTCGATGCGGAAGTTTCTCCACCCCCTTTTAACCACCTTGCTGCTACGGAGCCCTACCCCATCTAGGCTGGCCCGACCGGGTGAGACCCGCAGGAGATGATGTGCTAAGTCCCTGTGCATTACAGAGCACAAAATCTAGCCGTGAATCCTCTTGACAAGACTTCAGAAACCGCTGCTAACACCAATGCACCGGCCAGAGAACCGGCAAAAACGCTGCAGCTTTCGGGCACTTCAAACCCAGCGCTATCAGGAGGGCTTTGGGCTTGCACAAAGTACTTTCAGCTTTAGCACAGAGGAGGGAATAAAAGCTCAGCAACAGTGAAGTCCGTTGGAAAGGTTTCTTGTGTGTGCAGTAAGATAATGTATGGTAATGAGGACAAGCACCGAGTTGCTGTAAGTTACAAGAACTTATCACTGCTCTCTGCTGTTGCGGCACATTCCCAGGATTTGGTCTCGCCAAAGCAGCGTGAATAGATTTATTTTGTATTGTTAGGCTGTCAAGCCACTGCAGAGCAACAACTTCCAAACGATAACTTCTCCAGCGTGCAGAAGTTGTGAATTACATGCTTTTAGTCCCCGGCAAACAAACAGGGTGGGTTGACAGCTGCTCTGCAGAAACCTTCCTCCTGCTCCCTCTCCGTGCTCGCTGCCTATGGTCAGCACCTTGGCATTAGCCTCCCTCCTACCAAAGCTGTTATTAAGAATGATATCAAATTATTTCTAGCGGCAGAGCGTGCCAGAGCAACTGAGCATGTAATCAAGGAGAAGGAGGACGCACTTTCTTACTGATCCCTGACGTGACGTTAGCTGGGCAAGTTTGGGTCGGTTGGGTTGGTCTGGAAGGAGTTGGGTTTGAAGAAAGGGAGGTGGCCCAGGCAAGGGGATGTGTTGTGGTGGGACATCTCCTTTCCTTGCCCGATGGATCGTCTCTCCTCCTGCCTTTGGCCCTGGTAGCTGTCCCTGGCAATGGAGAATTGAGTTTATAGGTGTTGGGGGTGATTTCAGTGTGGAAACCATCTAGCTCTGTCCACCGCAGCCAGGCCACATGGAGCTGGAAGATGTATGGCTGTGGGTGGTGTTTAACGGTGTCATTTTCCATAGCTGTAGGTGACACCATGAAAATGTACCCATCAGAGGGGTATCCTGCAGCAGGCTGGGTAGATCAGCCTTTACACAAGCTACGTGGGCACAGAGATAAGTCTAAGAGCAGGAGCTCCTCTTGGATGTGGAATAAAAGGGAAAGACAGAATTGGAGCCAGGGAGATGAAACACATAAGGAGAGTGGGAGGAGAGTCCAGGCTTTTGTATAATTGTTCTCGAGCTTTCATTTAGTCCTGTAAAAGGTAAAAATAATGGCTGGTCCTCGGCGTTCACGACTGAATTGCCTTATTTTTTGTTTTTCCTTTGGCTCTTCGGAACATCTACAGAAGTTTATCTCTTCTTGCGGTGGGCGTTGCACATGCAGGTCTGGTCTGCATGCCTTTTTCTGGATTAATACAATTATTGGGTAGGAGTATAACTTCACAGAAACTGGTATTGCAGTGCCGCCTGCCTCGTGGTACGGAGGTACAGGCACTGGCTTGTGAATGCAGAGCACCATGCAATAGTATTTAGGCTGGAAAGTTTTGCTATTATTTTTTTAATATTCCAGTAGAGTTTGAGACTGTATCAAGAAACTTCTTTGAGAAGGAAATAAACCCATAAATTATAGCATAGTCTTTGCAGAAAGGCAAAGGGAATACGAGATCGTTTAAACGTATTATTTGCTGACCTTGACAGTTTACTTGTAATGTTATTTAAACATTTGGTTTTGCAGGGCGGCGTTCTTATTTATTTATTTAATAAGCTGCCAGCTTAAAAATTGCGAAACTTTTGCAGTTCCTCTTATCTTCTGCAGAACCACTGAGATGGCAAAATATATTCTCCCTCTCAACAATTCAGTCCATATTTGCATGAGAAAATTGGAAAGCAAGTTGTTTTTCCTCGTTTGCATGACAATACCCAGAGCGCAATACAATTCACCGTTTAATTTGTGATAGTTAGTGTGCGAGAAGAATGGGCCCAGCAGTTTGGCTCAGTTTTGTTGCTGATGTCGTCATCGTCGTAATTAAAATTGATTTATAAGTAAAGGCAAAGAAATCTAAACTACCTGTTTATTCAGCATATTGTCGACCTGCGGAGCACAGTAGTTGGGGTCACCGAGTTGAGATCTCCTACCGGAGACACTAGAGGAGTTTTGCTGAATTAAGTTTTCAGGGTTGAGCTTCTAATTGGTCAAATATTTCCAAGTGGATGATGGTGGAAAATATCCGACCCAAAATTGGAGCAGGCAGCAGCAACAGCAGCAGCTGGAGCTCCACTGGCTTTGCAGGACCCGATTGCAGGACCGTGAACCAGGAGTCCGTTGGGACATCCTTACCAGGGCACACGAGCAGGTTTTATAGCATAAAACTTACGTACCAGGAGTGACTTAATCCATGATTCGTTGCATTCATTTGGCTACGGCAGCGCATCTCTGCTGATGACGGCTCGGGGCAGTTAATAAGCACTTGATTGGGTCGGGGAATCCCTTGAATGCAGGGAGAACATCTGAAATAGAGCTCTGATGGAAGGCATCCCCTGCAGTTTGTTAGTATTTTGTGTCATGCTGGTATTACTGAAGATGGTTTAATGTTTCAGGTGGGCTCTAAAAGTGTGAGCTACGAAGCTTGTACTCCCAGGTCTGGTTTTTTTTAGTCAATGGAGAGAAACTGGCAACCTCAGCGGATGATTTGTCTCAGCTGAAAATAGGCATTTGAGGAGACTTGCCTGTTAGAAGTGCTCATTTCTCTCTTCTGACTGTAAAAGAAATCTCAGGTGACTGATTCATTCTTCAGTGTCTGACTTGAGATATCTGTCCTGCTTGCTTGAAACAACTTTGAAGCTTTTCGGTGCTTTCTGAGTATTTTAAGAGGAATTGAATTTCCTGACTTTTGCTGTACGTCACTAGATTAATCCTTGAGCTGGAAGCAATCTGTTTCAAGTGAGACAGTGCAGTCGTAATTATGAAGCTGTTGAGACAACAAGAAGTGTTTTGGACAACTGGTTTGGTCACGAAGGAGTTTTGAAAGGCAGATTTAGGCCGATGCCAAATAGGCTTTGAAAATCCCACTATTTACTCTTCAGAATATGCAGGAGCAGAGATTTTATGAGTAATCCCTGTACTTCTTCAGCACAAAGAAATATTAACATTAGATAGCGATCATTTGACTTTGTAAAAGAATAAATAAGCCCAGAAAGATTGAATGGTTGGAGTAAATTGTGAAGCAAATGAAAATCCATTTTGCTTGCCCTCTACAAGCACGAGCCAAGGTTGGAAAAAGGCTGAAGTATTGGTCTTTTTTAAACATGGGTCACTGAGGAGGAGCTAGAAGAAATATGCGTACCCATCCTTAATGACTGTAGTTACCTTGAGCGTGTTTTTTTCCTTGTGTTCAAGTACTGGGGGTGTCATAGATTGGAAGTTACATTTCGGGGGGTGCGGCTTATGATGTGAAAGAGAAAAGACAGAGCAGCCTAAGAATAAAGCGCTCTTTCAGTGCTTCTTCAGGACTGAGGCTCAGAGGTGCTGTTGTGAGGCTCATAAAAAAATATTAATAATCTGTGATAAAAGTTCCCCTAGAAGAAGGGATTTCTCCAGCCGTAGTGCAACTACTACCAGTAGGATACAAAGCGACTGCAAGACATCTATTTCATGTGTCCATTAAAAAGCAACCTGTAAGGATGTCAGAAGTGTCGGGAAGTCGTGGCCGCCTCCTCCCCTCCATCCTGCAGAAGGGAGCTGGAGCTGGGGGACGCTGCCCCTCAGACCCGGCTCAAAAAGGGGATCTCCCAGTGGAGGGAAGGTAGCGGAAAAGCCAGAAGTCTTTTGCATATCTCTATGTAGCAAGCAATGTCTGCCATTTATGATATTTCAGGGGAGACCTGACTTTATAAAGCATTCATGAGCTTGGCCTCCCGGTATGCTTTTTTTTTTTTCCCCCCTGGTTGTTCGGAAATATTCAAATACTGCAAACAAATGTCAGTCTGTAGAATATTCATGAAGTCTCCTGTTCGAGTCGGTCCCTGGCTGGAATACATCAAGCTAATGCTGATTGCGTACATTTAGGGTTGAATAAAGATATTCCACTAAGTAAGTGCAGAACTGCTTTTTCTAGTTTTGAGACTCTGGGAATTGAAAAGGCTCAGGCGAGTCCCAGTGCCAGAGAGCTACTAATGGATGTTGTTTTTCTATGGGCTTGACCATCTCTTGATATCAAGGGTGAAATTCATCTCTTCTAACTCTGGCCATCTCCAATTCCTGTCGAAACATTTTTATCTGGGCTCCCCTCTTTAGTCAAGAACAGCAATCACATCCTGAAATATGACAAAATGCCAACACTTTGAAACGTTGTGAAAACACCATTTAAAAACCAAACCAAACAAAAAAAAAAAACCCCACCCAAACAAACCACTTCAGAGGGGTTACATTCTTTCATTTCAGTGCGTGCAAACTATGCTATAATGATTCTTGCTTACTTCTGAAATAGCATTTCATTTCAAAAGAAGACAGAGCAAGTTTACGTGCCACCACTTTGAAAATGACTTTGTAAATGCTTTCCGTTTTGGTCAAGCTGGAAACAGGTTTGCAAATAAAATAAGTGCTTCAGACAAAATAGTGTTAGATGGCGGGGAATCATTTGGACGGAAAAGGGAAAAGTTTAGCTCTTGGCCTACCCGTTTTTTTCTTCCTGGTTCTGAGTTTGGATAATATACAGCAGAGGTGAGGGGAAGGGACAACTTGATCCCCGGAGAGCAAAATTAAGAAGATGAGTGTTGTGGTCTGGCCGTCAGAGACGTCACAAACCCAGTAGATGGAAGGTGAAGCTTCCAAACAAATTCAGGCTAGAAAATAAGCAATAAGAGGGAGGCTAATTAGTACTTGGCACAATGTGCCAGGGGTTATGGTAGATTCGTTGTTACTGGCAAAGTTTCAGTGGAAACCAGGTGTTTTGCTAGCATCCCGGCATTGTAGTTCAAGCGCGTGTTAACATGGGGAAACCCTCACGTGCTGCTGAGGCCGGGGGTCAAAAGAACTGATCACAGTGGTCCCGCAAACCTCAAAAATCTGTGGATCCAGTCTCAGGTAGTTCGTGGACGCTGCTGCAACGCGCGTTTATAATAAGAGAACTTTGCAATGCCTTTCTGTAGCAGCCACTTGCTTTTTAGTAAGCATCTTCAGCATGCAAGCCGCAGGGAGAAATAATTACATTTAATAGAAACGGTGGGTTCCCAATGAAGATGTACGGTGCCTGTACACAGTGTGCTTCTAATGAACAGAAATGTCATGCCAAAATAATAGATGAGAAGATATGTTCTCTGATGTGTATTCTATTATTACCCTGCCTTTTTGTTAGGTTGTCTGGAGATAACCGCGCTACAGCTAGAGGCAGGTGTTGGACGGGAAAGACCAGCGAGTTGATCAAAAAGAAGGGAATCCCACACTGCTTTTAAGAGATGCTAATTAAAGAGTGTTTGCTAAGTGTCCCGAAGAGGCACCGGGAGCTGCTGGGGAGGGGCAGATGCCTTTCTTTGGCCACCACGATCCCCGAGTGGAGATGGGGAGAACAAGCTCTCCTCTGGGGCTGATGTGAGACCTTCAGATGGTGGGAAGGCAGGACAGGTCTCCCTTGCCGTACAGCAAGGCAGCTCTTCACAGTCCCTGTGTTTCCTCCCGCTGCCCCAGCTCATGGGACTGAAGTGCTTCACGTAATTGTCAGCTTATGACCAAGTCTCGCTGAATTTGCATGAGATGCTTTGCAAGCTGCTGTTCTTCAGCCAGTGCACCTACTCAGGATAAAATGCGAGAGACCTTAAACCTTGCTCCTGATTTTTCACTCCCTGTTAAAAATGCTGCATAAGGATATTTGAAGAAGTCGTTGCCCCCTGTGAATATTATCACTTAATCTTTTTTTTTCTCTTAATGAAAGCTAGGCATGAAGGTCACTAGCTGAAAACAACCGTGTCCCGTGCTGCCGGTGTCTCACAACAGTATTTTTTAAGATCATAGCTCATAACCACAGGGAGAGCTCTTTGTGGAGGGAGAGAGAAGTAACTTTCTGTTTATAGCCATTTACCTTCGGCTGTAATGTATTTAAGAAGGAAAATTGCCACTTACACTTGCAAAGCAAATTGGCTTGCGCTCAGTAATAGGTTTCTTGCATCTGTCTAGGAAAGGTCATCCTGGAGACTTCTGCACTCTGCAGAACTTAGTCTCGATGGCCAGGAGGGAAATCGCGTGGCCTCAAGCTGTAATTTCTTCCATATGTGAAGACCTCGGCACCATCGTGCTCGGGGCTTGCCAGGTTTCTCCATCATCGTGGCATCCTGGCTGGGATGCAGATTTGTCCTTGGTGTCTCCTTGTTAGAGCAGGAGCCGTGTCGTCGTCCCCCCCCCCCCCCCCGAAAACCCCCCCACTGCGCCCCCCCCAACATGAAAACCCCCAACTTGTGTCAGACAGAGAGCCGGTGAACTGCATTTCCCCCCTCCCTTCATCATCTCCCACTTTGCAGATGCATCAGCCTGCCGTGTCCTGCTGCAAAAAGGGCCCGTGTTCCATTTTAATGTTATCAGCCATCGCCTTGGCAACAAATATAGATGTTGTGTTTGCAATAGCACCGTTTCACAGGTCCCTAGGGAGTCTTTACCCTTGAGTGCATTTAGTTGATAGCGAAACCAAAGCGAACGTAAAACAAGCAGGTTGGAAAAGAGGCAGTGGCCTTTTTTGCTCCAGTCGGGCTCCAGAAGTGCAAATTATCAGGTCGGGTAATGTAGCTGACTGTCATCCTGTGTGTAAATCTCACCCACTTATCTGTCCTCCCAACTGTAAAGCAAGCAGCGTTACCAGCTAGTAAAAGCCACTGTTGTGGCAAAGCTGGCAAAGCAGTTACCTTAATAACTTAATCAAATAGCAGCAACAGAAATAATAGAACTATGTGTTTGTTTGTAAGTATTCTCACCTTTATCAAGGGATCAGTTTTGGGGAGCAGCAGGAGACCGGAGAACAGGTTTTGTTTTCAGTGCATGAAGCAAAACCATCTCAGATAATTGTGGTTTGGACTGTGGGCGTCTGGCCTCCAAATGCAATCCAGAAATCGCTGCTAGCTGCTGAGGCGCCTGGTGCAGGGATGTTCAACACCTTGGAAAAGAGACTAAAACATCCCCGAGAGTCATAAGGCAAGGACAAGAGGGTGATGAGGGTGCTCAAAAAGAGACTCTGGAAGATATAATCTTGAGAACGGGGACCGAGTCACGATGGCAGTGGCAAGAGCTCGGATTTAACAGGAGTGTGTGTGTTACCATATTAATTGGACAGGAGAAACTTGCTTCCAGTGGTCCAGCAATTCATCTCTGCCTTGGGAGAGAGCGGTCTGCTTGTATTTCTCCTTGTCTTAATGCTGCTTTGCATCTTCCTAGTCCCTTGCCGAGTTTTCCTCTTGTCCTGCGCCACCTACTTAAACTAGGACTTGGTGAAGCAAAAACTGGCGTTACCTTTAATTTCCATAGTTTCCCATGCAGCGGTGCCCTGATTTCATCTGCCCATCTCAGCCCAAACGACAGCCAAAGTGCCATTTCCCAAAGCGTGCACCGGAAAACCATGGGATGGCACCTTCTTTTAGGTGTTTTCTTCCATCAATCCATCATTCACAGCGCAATAAAAAGATCTCCCTGGTCCTTTGGAGCTCATCGTTAAACTTGAGCACGATCAGGCCCATGTAGGCAAAGGCTGGAAAGGGGACCTTCGTGGATGGTCCCTGCAAAGCGTCGAGAAAATGCCCTTGTTGGCCAGAGGAACGAGTGTCACGCCAAAGGTTCGCTAACAGACCCTGCTAAAAAGATGCCCTGGGCTCATTATAATGGAAGTAAAACTTGAAGGTCGAAGTGGCATGGCGTGATGTTTTCGGGCTTAAGAAAGAAAAGAAGAAATAAAATGTATTGGAGTTGTCTTTCGTCCGTTTTGAGATTCTGGGCACGGCAGGCTCAGAGGACAGGCTTCTCATAGGAGGCATGTTTCTGATACTCCACCGCAGCTGAATCTTAATCGAGATGATGTTTGTTCCCCCTGTCAGATCTTCCATGTATTCTATTTTCAAACAAACAACCTAATGAAATTTTTCCATTTACTTCAGTTAAATTTTCCTTTTCCCCATCTTGTAGCCTATGCTGTGTTTTTCTTGTGAGAAGAGCGCTGCCTTCCCCCTTCTAATGGGGCACAGGAATAAGAAAATTGTGCTGAGGTGGGAAGAGGTGGGGTATATTTTATTTTCTTTAGCTGCAGAGAGAGGGGTCACTTTCCTTTACCCAGTCTCTTTTTGTCTTGCTTTTTTGTTGTTATTGTGGGGTTTTTTTCTTATTTCTTTTTTTCCCCTTAACAGTGAGTCTCATCATCCCTTGTCAAGCTTAGTTGAGATTCACCAAGAAATTCAAAAGTACTTACAAGACACTGATTGAGGGACCAACAAGGCTGTCAAAACAGCTTAAGAAAATGAGGCTAAAACTAAAGATAATAATTAGTGAAATCGATAAGAAGGAAAGGGGCTGGAAGGCTTTCCAGCTGCTAGACCTGGTGGGGATCATAAAGGCAACCCAGCACCTGGAGTAGACTGTTAGGAAACGAGCTGAGAGGTCCTCTGCTGAAAACCTTGAGACAAGACAGAGTTTGACATTGTTTTCATCATATGCCAGATACTTCGGGGGGGAAAAAAGGCAGAATATTCCCCTAGAAAATGCTTTGATTGATGTACCTTGAGAGTTGTCATTCAAATGTACGATACCTTCGTTTTCCTCTGTAAACGGGTCTTTGCTGCTGGCTTCTCTCTTCCGTAACGCACAGGCTGTCAGTGCTATTAGGAAGGTAACGCAGAGGCTAAGGGAGCCCCAAACCACCCAGGGATTTGCGGAGAGATGTGTGAGACTGACAGGTACATTCCTGAGGATGGTTGAAAGAAAAGGCGGTTTTATGTCAGATTTTCTTCTGCCAATTGGTTATGTTCTGATCGAGGGATGAAGGACTATAAGATAGCCAAAGGCAATGCGGGTTGTTACATCCCCTGCAAGCTGATGAATCTGAGGTTTGTAAAGACCTGGGGGAGCCTGCAGCGGGTCTGAGCGACGCCTCTTCCAGCGAATCTCTTTCTCGACCGGCCGAGCGTCTCCTGCTACATGTGGATGGAGAGCAAAAGGCTGCATCTCTCTCACGGGCCTTTAAGGTTAAAAGAAACCCAGCGTATGGCGCATGGCCCAAGGGGTGTGAAGTAAGGACTGTTGTAAGCGAAGACAGAGGTGAACTGGCGGAGCGAGGGTAAACTACATGTAGGAGTAAGGATGGACTAGCTGGGGACGGCACAGGAGGATGCCAAAAACAGGAGAGTCCTGGTTTGGGGCTCGGGTGCACGGGCCGGGGTCTGCACAGGCCATTTTGGCGTTGCTTTTCCCCGGCAGCACTGATTAATTATTTTGGTTTCTGTGAGCGCCAGATGTGAATACCAAATTCTTGGCAAAGTTTTGCAGGAGGAGCTCCTCCTGCCCTCGCGGTGCTGCACGACTCTCGCTGGTGATGGGCATGTTGAAGTAGGTAATGAGCGTGATGGAGTGCCTTTACACTTGACACCCGTGTTTATAAATATGTATCTACATGCAGCGGAATTGTCTCAAGCTGGTCAAAACACAATTATTTCATTTTCCTCCCCATTCAGGATTGTTGTTGTTTAGGAATAAATTGCTGCTGCTGCTGCTGATTTACAAGGGCAGGAACGGCAGCATGAAATGGGCTCAGTGAAGTGATTTTGAATTTCCACTACAATTACTCTTCACTTCAACCATATGATTCCCTTTTTCTTGCATGCACCAGCCAGGTCCTGGTCTTGTTTTACTTGCTGCTGTGCGCTGCTGCCCTGGGAGGTTTGCCTGCCCTTACTGCGCAGCGAGCCCTGGGGCTGAGCATGCAGAAACAAACCTGAAGTGCTAAACTGCACTTTAATAAAGGAAGCTGGCAGGGAAGGTACGTCCCAAAATCCCACTGCACTGGCACCAAGGGATGTTGATGCTCTGGCTTCAGTGGTGAAGTCAAGAGTTAAGACCCTGGGTTTGTGTGTACCTGTGTTGTATATACCTACTAACTACTGGGTAAATTCCTTCTCTCCTTGGTACCTCAATTTGTCTGCCATTACACGCTGGATGAGGTCGTCTGGCTCCAGACTGAACTCCTCAACAAGCCCACACGCTCCTCTCGGTGATCCTCCGGGGAGGCTTTTCCAGTTCAGACAGATGGGTGAGACTTTGTGTGTCGCTATTAAAGCTCTTCACGGCCCAAAGGGCAACCTAGTTATTAGAAAGGGGCTGTAGGCTTGGTTAGAAGTTCATCTCCTGGTGTCTTTTGTGGTCTTCTCTAGCTCATTGAGCTTCCCCAGAGTCACATCTGTAAATGGGCTAAAAATCCCAAGTTCAGGGTGGCGAGTGGGGGATACTCTCACGGGTACCTACATTACTCAGAGTGAAGGGGCAATTTAAGTGAGCAGAGAAATAGTTTGGAGGAATTTGGCTTTCTCTGCTGTTTCTTGGCTTAGTTTGGTGTTGGAGGAGAAGCACGCAAACATGACCTTTAGGCTGCCTGTGTCCCTTTGCATCCCTTACCCACCCTCAAATCTTTCCTTCTCCTTTACCAATGTGTGCAGGAGCTCTGTAGCCCAAAGCCACCCTGCTGCGACCCTTCCAGGACACTGGGATTTTTTTGATGGCGTTACTAATTCAGGGCTGTTTTCCCCATCTTGTGTTGTTTTATGAAAGGTATGTGCTGGGGATTCCAAAGTTATTAACAAAAATCTGAGCTCTGGTAACATAGTGCTAATACAAAACCACGCCAGCTACGCTGAGCTCTAAATAGTATAATAAATGTGAACATCTTGGGCAATGTGATTTATTATTGGCAGCATGAATAGGAAAATAATAAAACAATATAATGATTCTGCAAGAAAAATGAGGTTTTTTATTATTATTCATACTTCGAAGCTTGTTTACAAGGCAGGAACGAGGTCAGACTCTTAAACAGGGCCGCTGATGCCAGATCCTCAACTTTGTGCATATCAGGAGATGTAATCCCCTTTCCCCCAAGTTCATTTGCGTGGGGAATTAGGCTCCCCGGTTTCATTATCGCTAATAGACCTTGCCTGTTTCTAAGTGGCGCAGCGTATTGGAGTGCCGAATTGATAACTGAAGCTGCACAGCTTGATGGGCAAGTTGTTTTTCCATGCCTGGCAAAGGGAGCGACGGTGTTTGGAAGCGGGATTCATCGTTTTAGCTCGGTAGGGCAGAGGCTCAGGCTAAGAGATGGGGTTTGGTGGGGCTGGGGAGGGGGGAGAGCCGCAGGTTGGAAAAGAGGGGTATTCAAAACGCTGTAGCACTTGAAATGATTTTGCTGAGAGGGGAACTGAAGCACGAAGGGCTGATGCAGCCGATCCGGGATAGGACTGTCGGCAGGACCTCGGGGCTGTGTCCGGGGGTGGTCCATCAGGATGCACAGCCTGGCATGGGTGTTAGTAGGGCAGTGCTGTTGACACTGGCACCCCCGACACCCCCTTTTCCTTCCCTACCGGTTACCTCGGCCAATTTCCTAAGATCCTCCTGTTTTCCCAGGGATAAATGAACCCATCACCATCCCTCTGGAGCGCGTAGTGCATCCTGCAGCTTCCCAGAAGAGGCTCCTTTTATTTTACATTCCACTTCTTGCCCAACACGGCAACGTTTAACAGAGACGGGGCTAAGCAACACTTATTTTCCTCTTTATTTTGCATCAGCCCAGCTGCACTCAAGACCAATTGGATTTTCCATTACTGTGGCAGGTTACGATCCTTTGGTTACTATTCCTGTAATTTTCATGTTTGCCTTTTAATATTTCTTATGAGATTGAAAGCTTCGGATAAGAGGTGGTAAGCTTTTGCTCAGCATGTTACAGAGGAACTACTTGAATTTGAATGAGGTGCGAGGAGGGTTGAAAGATGCTGGGGCTGGCGTCTGCTCTAAGGCTGTACAGACGAAGGGAGATGACGGAGCTGAGCGCGGGGAGGCCGTAGCACATGATGCAGCATCTACGAAAAAGCATTTCTTCAGGCCCAGCAGTGCTAAATCTCTGCACCTTTGTAACGACAGCTTCTGCTGCCATCAACATCTCCCATGTTTTTCAGTAGAGTAATTCTTTTAGATGCTTCATATATAGAAATTTTTTTTATTTATATATCAATATATATCTATATCTATTGTCAGCTGGTATTACAAAGAGCATAAAGCCCATCTCTGGCTTCTGCATGTTCAGCTTGGTTGGGATCACGTAGCAGGTATGGGAACAGAAATGAGCCAGACCCCACCGTTTCCCCTCCGTGGGGGAGGACCTGTGGGGCACCGCTACACATTCATCGCTCTTTGAATGGCTGTGGGATACTCCTGGTATCTATGGGATAATATCCAGGTAACGCCTGGATGCTTTGGTAGAGGATATGTGTAACTGAGCATTTATGGCACCTTATTTTCCTCCATATGAAAGAAAAAAAAAAAAAAAGGCACTCTGGGCTTTTTTGTTGAATAACTTTTGCTGGAGACTGCCAGCTTCCCTGCCTGCATCCCTCTAGAAAACAGGGGCTTGTGGAACTCCTTTTTATTAGAAAATTAGGTAATGCCAGTTATCTTAACCTAAATGTCATTAAATGCTGCTGATGACACTCAGCTAAACCCACCTCCTGTGGTGTTTCACAGGTGGTGGCAGAGAGCAGCTTTTCACTTGGGGGGAGAGACGAAGCCATGGAGGGATATGGTTGTCGGTCTGCAGGAAATTTCTGCTGTGGGACCCAGATATTGCATTTAGATGTAGTTGCTTTCATTAGGTCCCTACTTTATAGCACTCACCAGTCTTTTTCCCCTGCCAGAAAGTCTCAGATGTGCTGAGGAATATTCAGGCCTCTTTTGGCAAGAGTCAGAGATAAGAGGATAGTAAAACACACCTTGAAAGTATTCTCCATCCTATTTGTCATGGTTTAACCCCAGCTGGCAACTAAGCCCCACCCAGCCGCTCGCTCACTCCCCCCCGGTGGGATGGGGGAGAGAGTCAGAAGAGTAAAAGTGGGAAAACTCGTGGGTTGAGATAAAGGCAGTTTAACAGGTAATGCAAAAGCCGCGCACGCCAGCAAAGCAAAGCAAGGAATTCCTTCACTGCTTCCCATGGGCAGGCAGGTGTTCAGCCATCCCCAGGACAGCAGGGCTCCATCACATGTAACGGCGACTTGGGAAGACAAACACCATCGCTCCAAACGTCCTCCCCTTCCTCCTTCTTCCCCCAGCTTTACTTGCTGAGCATGACGCCATATGGTGTGGGATATCCCTTGGGTCAGTTGGGGTCAGCTGTCCCAGCTGTGTCCCCTCCCAACTTCTTGTGCCCCCTTGACTCAGTGTCAGCACTGCTCAGCAGTAACGAAAACATCCCTGTGTTATCAGCACTGTTTCCAGCACAAATCCAAAACATCGCCCCATGGCAGCTACTGGGAAGAAAATTAACTCTATCGCAGCCAAAACCAGCACGCTATTATTAGCCACTTTCTTATTATACTTGCAAAGAAAAAAAATCTGGTTATAAAGCAGCACGCTTTTCCATATTGTCAGTCCATTGTGTCTAGACACTTGCAAAGAAAGTCTTTCAATAATATTCTCACTATTGTTTGTTGATTGGCTCCATTAATCAGTTCTTCATAGCCTTAGCTATGTATTTCCATAAGCGTGCGCTGTTTAAATCCCCCTCCCTCCCCGCAGCCTCCTTTTATGCTCCCAGGAAACTTTGAAAACCCCTA
>NW_008824657.1:1855575-1860345 GCF_000699105.1 Pygoscelis adeliae
TGGAATGGGGGGGGCACCGGCGGGGAGGGAGATGGGCGGCTCCTGTAAAAGCTGAGCTGCCGCGATTGCCGTGCGACTGCCTGTTGGACTGAACGAGCACTGTGGAACAGACCCCACCACCCGGCCGATTTAGCTTTTGGGAACCCCACGCGAGGCTTGCTTCA
Organism: Pygoscelis adeliae; assembly: GCF_000699105.1. NCBI lineage: Eukaryota > Metazoa > Chordata > Aves > Sphenisciformes > Spheniscidae > Pygoscelis > Pygoscelis adeliae. The sequence goes on from NW_008824657.1 coordinate 1,855,740, forward strand.
GTCTGTTGGCATGCGCGTTGTAACAGGCTATATCACAACAGGTTATAGTGCTGTAACAGGTGTGTTATAACAGGCACGTGGCACACATACGACCATCGCATCGACGGTGACTGCGTCGGCTTTTGCTATGTCTCATCAAGCTCAATTTGTCTCAGGTGACAGCACCTTGCTGGCCATCGGCTCCTATAAATATGCCCAGGCTGCTTTCTCTAGCGAGCCTGGCTAACAAGAGCCGAGTGCCTGCTGATGGGCACCCGAGTCGCGTTTGCATCAGCTCACGTGGTAGGAGCTATTACCTTACCTCGGAAGCTGCCCAGCTCTCTCCGGCGCTGCCCGAATGAATGCAGCCACAGATTTGTTATGGCTTTCCATTTCAAATAGCCTACAGCCCTCCTGTGCTGGCGAGGAGGCAGCCGGGAGGGGAGATGCACCGATGAGAAATGCGGGGCCCCCGAAATTCATTTTTCAAAGATGGCAAGCAAAGCCGGTGATTTATCTGCTGTCATTCTGGTCCGAGCAAACCTTCCCCACCAGGTGAGCGGTGTAGGAAGGGTAGCTCACCAAACACGAAATACAACGAAGCCCTGTCAAGCTTCCTCACCTAGAGCTGACTTTTATTTTGAGCCCTGAAAGTAATTAACAGCACTGGCTTGGGAAAAAAACACCCCACGAACCTCTCTCCCACACAGTCTCTCAGGTCTGTTAGCCAACTTTCCTGCCTGTTTGCCTCGTGCGTTCCGCATGAGTTTTCATGCTGGTGGCTCCCTCTGTCATCTCTGATTTATTGCCTTCAGAGTGGGACCTTCATCCCCAGGGCTCAGCAGCTCTGAACTGGCTTTAGAGAGACCTTTGGTGTCATTGGGAAAGAGGCGCTATCTGGCACAGCATTACGATTTTTGGAAGTATTGGGTCCCGCTGGACTCCCTTGAGGCACTCATCCATCCTTAAGGCAGTCTTCTCTGGGGGCGGCTGGTCACAAACGTTTCTGGCAGACGTTTCAGCTATTTTAGTAGAGTTGAGTGCCGTGGAAGCCACCTCTCCCTTCATCTGTTTGGGAGCTATGTGACATTATAGCCGACACCGCCAGTCAATAACTGCGCTTCACCTCTCATTTACGTGGGTCAGCGAGCAGCCCTACGTGCCCTCAACCATGATCTGGGGTCAACCTGGGAAAGCAGCAAGGACGGGGTGAGGTCTGCAGTCTGTGCAGAGAGAGGAGGCGCTTTCCTCTCAAATCAGAGGTTTTGGGGGGGGTTACGAAGCCAGGCAAGCATCACACCACTTGTGAGGCTTTTACAGAAAGGAAGGGGACTGCAGCAGAAGCAAAACAATGTCTTGTTACGATGCACGTATAGATTGGAGAGGGACTAAAAGGTCCACAGCATGCTGCATGCACTTAAATCATGCTGTGCAGATAAGTCCAACCTTCTTGGAGGTTTAATTCTGCTTTAATCTTGTTAGATCTGCAGAGGTTGCGCTAATGGCGTGCAGCAGCGCAGGGGATGTCCTTCTCTCCCCGTAGTCCCTCCAGCAGCACTAAAGCTTTTTGCAAGCCATCCTCGGGCAGGATGTGTAAGGGAGGTGAGCCGCATCTGGCTGGAGGTTAGCACATTTAATGCACAGCATTTCTGTCCAGCGGTGGCAAGAAGGCGAGGTTTAAGGTGTGAGTACGCTCTTGTCTAGTTGTAACATTGAATTATGAAGAGATGCAGGGTGTTTGGGGGTCAGGGCCAATGTAGTGGACTTTAATACTGAAGGTCTTTTTCAGTTGGTCACCTGTGCTGGAATTAAGGTCTGATATCCAGTGCCTGGGTGCTCCAGGTTGGTGTCTCCTATTGGCTTCATTTTCTTAGAGCAATGCAGATAGACCAGCTGAGTATCTAGCTGGAAAATACCTGAATAGCTAGCCCACATCCAGATAAAGCTAGGGGTATTTGCTCCCATACCGTTACTGTTTTCTAATAAGGATGCAAAGAAACTGTGCCACCTCCCGGGTCGCTCTTCGTGGACGGAGATCACTCTTTCTGCAGGCAGATTGGATGGGAGCTGCACGAGCCAGGGCTGCAGTCCTCACTGAGTCATCCCCGGTCAACAGCTTAGCTGGGAAATCAATCGGAAAACTCAAGATGCTGTCAAATCGGGCTGGTAATTCTCTATCCCTGTTGTACCTAGCAAATAATGGGAATTTTTATACGTATGTGGTTGGGTTTTTCCCAACCAAAAATGGGAAAGTAACCGTCAGCCTGCGTATGGTTTGAAGGAACCTCTGGCAGAAGACTGAAGGTGGTGGCCACATGCTCTGGTCAAATTTTAGATTATTTTACCTGCATCACTTTTCCCTAAATCTGATTTTTTTTCTTTTTTTTTCTTTTTTTTCCCCAGTTTCAGATGGCTGAGTTGTTCTTGACCTCCTGCCTTGAATTCTCATGGTCTGTTACTGCTCATTGTTAAAGAGCCGCTGTGCTCCACACCAGAATCAATGCAGTTCAGGCCTAGGTAAATGAATCCTGTAGACAGTCGATTATAAGCACTTTGGGACCCTTCTGAGTGTAAAGAAGTTATTTAAATGCAAGCAGTTATCTTGTCATTTAGATAGTGAGATGAATAAGGCTCTTCAGAAGTACCCAGTAGGTATGGATAGTTATTGCTATTGAACACCTTCCACCTGATGCTTGGTTTAATTATCAAAATTATTTCAGAAGCAAGTTCCTGAAGACCCTTTCTGCCTTCTCAATGGCAGCGCTACCTGGAATCGGGTTGCGCCGTTACAGCTGAATGCCAGAAGTCCTGCTGTTCGGTGTCACTACAGCATGTGCTGAGAGGGCGACCTGGGGGTGCGTATGGGAGGAGCAGCCACGTGTACATCGTATTTGCCCAGATTTAATGCAAATTATGCTTACGAGACCTGATCCTCCTCGCCTTCCCCTTTTCTTGCTGCGTTGGGTGCAAAGCCTGCGCCGCAGGTTCGGTTTCCAAAGCTGACTTCTGGGTCTTCATTACTCCGATCAGTCAAACATCTTGAACAACCCTGTGATTTCTCACCCCCTTTAACATAACAAAGTGTGCGAGGTGCGTGCTAGTTTATTAACGCTCAGATCACTTTTATTAATGCTCTTAATGTGCCAGCAATAGGGCTAGGGCTTTGGGAGAGGGGATTGTTTTTAGATAAAAGAAAGGCGATATTTTACTCTGAAGAGAAACACAAAGCACTGCAAGACTTGTGATAAATCATGTGCTCGACATCACCGCAGCTGTGATTGAAATTAATGGGAGTTGCAAGGCGAAATTCCCCATCATCTCTCGCGAGTCTCAACTGGAGTTTGCGTTCTCAACCGCCAGCTTCGTGCATCGCCGTGCTGTAGCACTGAGCCCATGCTCCCGCGCTCGTTCTTCATGTAAAAAGGGCCCTCCAGCAGGCTGTAAACTTTACGACATGATGGAACAAACCGGAGCTAAAATGTAAGCTTTTTGTCATCACCAAACGCAGCTACTTCGGGGGCTCAGCAGGGACGATCGACTGCAAAAGGGAAGGAAAGAAAAAGCAGCGAGGTCTTCAGTCACTTACAAAATACGCAGAGCGGCAGAGTCGGTTCGGAGCGAGGCAATAACCTCGCAGTTGCTCTCCTGACTCTAATAACCCAAATGTTCAAGGCACTGGGTTGTATCTCATCAGAAATGGAGCTCTTCCAGCAGTACAGCGTGCTCACCGCTGTGCTGGTGCACTGGAGTCAGTAAAGGTCCTTAATGAAGCATTATTTCATACAGCACTGCTTGTGGAGTCTCCTGGTTGCATACGAGACGACACGGCGTGTATCTAGCCGGAGGACGTTTTCTTTTTTTTTTTCCTTTTTCTTCTTTTTTTTTTTTTTTTTTTTCCTTTCAGGAAGGTGCCTTCTTTGCAGGTAACAAATTGATCGCGGGTGGCAAATCGCCAGATCCTGCCATGCCCATGGCTGCTGTAAAAAATTTAAGACGTCAAGTTGGGCGGAACTGCCTGTAATGAAACATCCTCACCGTTACCTGCAAGGAATGCGATGCAGGAAGCTTTTTCTCTCTTGCGCGCATGCACACTCCCTTTTTTTTTTCTGAATTATCCCACAGCATCGTTGGGGTTTTTAAGGCCTTTTTGATTGCACCTTTCAGAACAAAGCTTCTGCTCAGATTTCTTAAAACTTGAAGCGGGCATCAGGGCTCGTACCCAAAGAGTCACCAGCCCTCAAAAGCCGTGGAGATGTGTGGAGCAACATCATATTTTCCTGTGGGCTTTTGAAGCCCTTCTAAGCCGGGTGGTACTGACAGACAAGGGCAAGACCGAGCAAAAAGGACTTACAAATACAGCAAGGAGAAGAAGTCAGTGGGGAGGGACATAGGGTCTCAGCACGCATCTGCTCTGCCCAGTTTCTGTTATCAAAAGCAGTTTGGAGGGGAACTAGTTTTCTCTTTACTGAGATTTCTTTTCACATCTCTCTCTTCTGTAGGCACACTCTGTCTGTACGTGCGATATAGATGGTTGAGCAAACTGTGGCATATGGGATTAGGATTTTTTCCCCCATAATAATGGTTGAGCTGATAACAGATTTTGTTCTTTTTTTTTTTTTTTTTTCCC
>NW_008824657.1:1860392-1896604 GCF_000699105.1 Pygoscelis adeliae
CAGCAGGAACTGTCTGTTTTCGATCAACCATTTGAGCATATCAAAGAAAGAACATATTGCTAATTTTGGCCAAAATTTGATGGCTTTTGTTTAAACGAAGCATTCCTTGCTCCTGAGACCTACTAGCTTGCAATGAAACACTTGCAGAAAAAAATGTCGATGTAGTGAAATCCTCAGCGCCTCCATTGCTTTTTGCTGAGCTTTCTCGTGGAAGCAAATTTCCCAACTAGCTGTAAATGTTCATTCCTGTTCCCCGTTCATGAATTATCCAGTGCTATTCCAGTGTCTTGTGGCAGAGCTCAGCCAGTGAATAGGCAGTCATGAAACACTCCAGAACTGTAATTAATGGCTCAACCTGCAGAAAGAGCTTAAATTTAGAGCTGCAAACTCTCGTGCGCTCCTCTGATGCTCTGCCTGGAGCACGGACTTCGCCTCCTCTGCCGTGTCTGCTGAGCGACCTGTGCCATGTAGCTTTGCTTTTCTACCCGGGCAGGATACAGATAAACATTTGTGCTAGCTCACGGCCAGAAAATAGCAAGGATTTCTATTCAAATTCAAGGAATACAAAGAGCTTGTGAGAGGAGCAGCCAAGGAATGGGATTGGAGTGCTTCCAGGGCAGCGGTTTAGGAGGATCAGGGAATGCGGTACAGCCTTTTTGCCTTGGTCTTTTGGGAAAAGGAACTGCTTTTCCTAAAAGCTGGGAAGGGGGCAGACTGGGAAGTGCCCATAGGCTCATTCAGCAGAGCTCCGTTTAGTCGGAGACGTGGCATAACTCCCGCTGCCCGGTGCGGGATGCTCGCTGAGCATCTTGAATCTCCGTCGGCCAGCCACCTCCCTCCAGCCCCGGCACAGCCCCTCCTGCGGCTTCGCTCCTGCCGGTGTCCTCGCAGAGCGACGAGCTGCACGGGGACGTTGCAGATGCCCCTCTCAGACCCCCGTTAGAGGATGAGACCAGTTTAAACAAGCACACGGTGCTGCACCTTTGCAGGCCCGGGCTGCCGCCCTCCCGCCGTGCCTTGGCACGGGGAGAGCGTGCGCGTAATTCAACCAGAGCTGTCGTTACCGGAGCAGCATCGGCAGGTCGGTGTTACGGCACCAGAGCTGCTAACGCATCGTCTGCTGCGGTTTCCCACTGTTGGCGGCTATCCCACGAGCAGGCAGGGTGGAGAAAAGCCCAGGAGAGGAGGATGAGGTGTTGAGGAGGGACAGGCAGAGGGAAATTTTGGGCATTTCTCTGAGCTGGCAGTGTCCCTACCCTGTGCCACGTAGAGGCGGGACATGTCTGTCCTTCCTCCCTTCCCTCTCGCAGAGGATTTTCCTGTCTGTCTTATCCTATGGCTCTTGCAATACCCCATCCGTGGTGCCTCAGCAGCACTGTGCCTCCTTCTGGCTCCGTCTTTTGCATCGTGATGGCTTGGCTGATAGCAACAAGGAGATAAAAATGCACTTTTTTGGTTTTTTTCCCCAGGGCGGGGGGCACCTGGAGACCAGAGACCCATTATGCAGAAGGAAATATATAATAAATCCCAGCTCTGGGGAGCTTGCTGTAGCACGCCTGCTTTGCTGTCCCCCTCCTCATCCTTTGCACTGGCCCTGTCTCCGTTATCTGCTCATCATAAATCGCACAGAAAACTTACGGGTGAGGAAATAATCCTTTCACCGGGCCAGCTGAGAAAAACAGCTATAATTAAAAACAATAATGCATTGGGTTTCTAGCATTTGTCTTTATTCCCCGTCAGGCTGCCGAAGACCAGGCCAATTAATCTCTTCCAGGTGGGAGTTAGTTTTAATATTCTGTCGAAAGTCAACTGGGCTGTTCGGCTTCTTTTTCCACCATCTGACTTGGTCCTCCTGCCCTCTTGCCTTCGTTAGTGTGAGACAGTAAAGAAAATTACAGTATAGCCCACTCAAGGCAGCTGTATGGGAGGGTTTTTTTTAAAAAAGACAGAAGTAAATAACAGTGACCTGGCAATTACTGGAGCATTGTTTATTCCAGTGCTAAATGCAGAAGCCACAAACCTGTTAAACTGTAGGAACATGGAAACCTATCATAAAGAAGATTAAAACCAGCTAGCCTTTGAAATAGGAGTTTGTTTTTTTTAAAGGTGATGCACACGGGATTGTTTCTTCCTTACCGATGCTTTTAACTCTCCCCTCTGTAGTATCATACATAGTTTACACGGAGGGAAAGGGACGCTTGATCTGTGGAGGGACATACCCAGACAATTAGCTTAAAAAAACCCTTCTCTTGCTGCAGCCTCCGGTTGGAATACACTGAACTGAATCATATTATTCAATTTTACAAAGCAATTCATTAATGGACAAACACAGGGTGACGGTGGCTTCTGGTGGCCAGGAGAGGTGGACCGAGGAGCAGGCGTATGGGTTGTGTCTGCCTGTTAAATTTCCTTCGGCTGTGGGAGCGCGGGAGATGAATCTTGGAAAATAACAAAGCGGAATTTATTCTGACTTAAGTACCTTTTTAATGCTTAAATGCATGAATTATCTTCCCGTTAATTGGGGGATTTGAAATATCAGTGAGCATATGCACAGCCTTACCTCGGTTTTTCCCTGGGAAAGGGTAGAGGCAGAAAAGCCCTTGCAGGGAGATGGGGGGATGCGGGGATGGACGCGGCCGGTGATGCCGCGGAGGTCAGCTGGAAATGGCAAGGGCTGCGGCGCAGTGCCCGGTCCGGGAGGTGCAGACACCGTGATGGGCAGCGGTGCTCGTGCTCTCAGCCTCCCCAGCATCTCTCCGCCGGCCCTGGCTGACCTCTGAGGCTGGGGAGATGCCTTGGAAAAGTCACCCTTTCCTCCAGGGGTTGAGGATATGGCGAGGTGGGTGAGCGGGGGACCTTGCCGTCTTCTGCAAGCTCTGCGGCTTGAAACTACAGCTTCAGCAGCGTAACTGCAAGAAAAGCTCATCTGCAGAGTTAAGGGGGCTCACGTCCCAGAGGAAGCCCAGGGTTTGTCTAACCCTCACGTTACCTTCATGTAGAAGCCCTTTTGTTTGAGCTCCTGCCAAAGCTTTATTGCTTTGCCTGCTGGGAGGAAAGGAAGACCTCGGTTCCTCCCTTTGCATCCCCCTTGCAAAACCCTGCTCCTCCTCCTTGCTGAAGGGAGGTGATTCCCGTGGCCAGAGCTGATGGTTTTCCTCCCTTCCCTTTGCTGTTGACATGTAGCACTACTGGCTTCCCCTGATCTGGGGACAACCCGGGAGCGTTTCCACACCCGTTCCACTTTCATTGCTTGATATTTCTGTTCACCTGCTGCAGTGAAAATGGGTTATTAGCAGCACCCTAATCCTTAGTAGCTCACTTGATTTTACCGGAGTCAGAGCCAGATTTTAATCTTGATTGTAGTGGTGTAAATCCTCAGTTGGCTTCTGCGGAGTCAATCCAGGATATGCCGTCCCTTCCTCCACCCCTGCGCCCAAGCCCTTGGAGAGCCTGAGTCAATATATACTCCCAGCCTCGTAAATCTATATATGAACTTGACCAGTATTCCTCTACGGTAACGCAAATCAATATGGCATTTTTCCCCCTCTCCCTTTCTTTTTCACAGGACTATCTCAGGAAAACATAAATCTAAGTATTTACTTGAGCTGCCAGCCCAGAGGGTGTCATAAAATGGGGGAGAACAGTCCTGGCATGCCCTGCTAACCAGGAGCGCTCCCCGAAAGATCAGGGAAGCTGAGGTTGGAGGCGGGGAGACGGCTGGCAGTGGCGATAAGGCTCTGCTGGCGCCGGGTGTTTGCAGATGCACCTACCGCTGCCGGAGCTGGCAGGGGAGTCTTAGTTAAAATGCTGATTTTCACCAGTGTGAGGGATGCTCTGTACTGGCTCTTTCCTGCGCAGCTCCAAAGTGTGTGGGGAAACGGGTGCCTGTGCAATACGGATACGTTACGGGAGAGGTGTGGGATAGGGTAATAACCCCGGTACGTGTGGTGGCCTCGCAAAGGGAAATGCACCCAATGTGCTGGTGATCGTGTGCTGGAGCCCGGCAGAAGCTCAGCGTGATGCTCATGGGACCTGGTACCTCCTGGGAAAGAGGCAGCCACCAGCCAGGCTGATCTTCAGCTTTGCGTCGAGATGGTCAATATTAATTTGCCATCCCAGCTCGGCTGGAGGCCCCGGTGCAAAAAGCAGGCTGCCTTAAAGATAAGAGCTGATGCTTGCTATAGGCAGCTCATGACCTGCATGGAGCGGAGAGAGGGGGAGAGATCATTGGCACCAAAGGTTTCCATCGGCGGTCCTTCCAGTGAACTGTTGCTGTCGTAAAAACCGTAACAGCTCCGATCAGCTCATTTAGCTCGTGCCGCCATCCGTAGCTGGAGTTAATAGTAGAGCCGGAATTAGCACAGCCGAGGAGGGCACTGAAAAGTACGTTCATTTGTTTGTTTATTAAAGAACCCATTTCTCCCTGCTTTCATGTGGATTAATAGCTGAGCAGAGACCTTGAAAGGTTAAGCGCTGGCATCACGGTTCATGTTTTCTTGCTGTTTAAGAAAAAAAATACCCAATTCATTCAAGTCGCGGCTTTTTCTGCAGCTAAAGCAGTTTCCGGGAAGAAGCTGTCATGCAGGCTCACAGTTATGTAAATACGGTAGTTATTTCTGACACCAGTAAATAATAGTTCTGCGTGCACCGACACTGTTTTCTTACCTTATCATGCTAGGTCTCGAGCCATGATTTAGATGTTTGCAGCTTATTAGCATTTTTTGAACTGTAGCAAGCAATTTGTACGGTGCGTTTCAATCTTATTTTATGCACACGAAAGGGGAAAAAAGTGATTAGCGCTCTTTGGAAAGAAATGTCTACTAAATTGCTGTTCTGATCCAGGTAAATCAAGCCATCCGGTATAATGATCTGGTGTTATCTGTAAGCCAATCATGCCCAAAGCTACTCCACATTCCCAGGAAAATTAAGACCTTGTGGTTTTTGTTCGTTGGGTGTGTTTTTTCATTCCCCTTCTGCTATGGCAAGATCTTTTTCCTGCGAAATACCTTATCCTGAACCAGGGAAAATAGGATCCAGCCTCTTTCATCGGGAGATCTCAGTGCATGTTAGGGTGCTGAAATAAGGCTTGGGAGAATAGTATCATGTCTCTGCCGTGCTCGGATTAAATATAATCCTGGACAGATAAGCTTTGCTCAATAACATCCGGCACAGGTGAGGTACAGGACCAAAGAGCCGTGAAGGTTATGCCATTTCTTCGGTCTCCTTGCCAGGCTGCCTTGCCAGCAGATGCTCTTTTATGCCAAGTTTTCTATGATTGCACACGGTGGTTGTTCGACTGAGCAGCAAGTGCATCGCCGAGTCCATCTGCCTGCTCCGAGGCCTTGTATACTTTTGCCACCCCTGAAATAGGTTTGTCTAAGCTGTACTTAACGGCCTGCAGTGAAGGAGACTGCGAAGCTTTTCTTTTTTTCTTCTTTTCCCCCAGGAAGTTTTTTCTAATGTCTTTCCTAACTTGTTGCAATTTAAGCTCATTATTTTTTATCCTATCTGCTGTGGACATGGAGAGTAGCTTTCCTCCCTCCTGCCACTGGCTTTTTATGCGTTTGAAGATTATTCATGTGGCTCTCCTCAGTCATCTCTTCTGCAGACAAAACAGCCCCCGTTTGCTCACTTAGTCCTCTCTGGTGGTGTCTCCTCCTCCTCCGGGCGCTGTTACCGCTGTCACCTGGACACTCATCCCCATCTCCTTTCATGCGTGGTGTTGCAAACCCAGGTTGCTGCTTTATCGGAGCTGAGCAGAGTGCAAGGATTGCTTTGAGTCTCTTACAGACCCTACTTGACTGTGCGCAAAGAAAAAGCAAAGTCTTCGTGGCAGGGACAGATACACTTCATCTATTTCGAGCTCGCGCTGGAAAGCATCACGTGCACAGGAGGTGGTCGCGAGGTTACACGGGCGTAGCACTGGGAAAGACCCCTTGGGGCACATCCAGTCCTCTCCTCTCACAGGCAACCGCATCCCGTGGCTGAGTTTGCATACTTACCGATGTTTGGACTACAGCTAATTAAATTCTTTGCTAGCATCACCCGACAGTACTCTCGAGATGCTCTTCCACCACTTCACCCTTGTCACAGTTCAAACACTCTTGCAAAGTTTCCAGCCAAAATTCATTCACGTGACAGGATGAATCCAGCTGGGGCTAGCTCACAAGCCCCATTGCTTTGCTGAAGTGAAGGGACAGTGTGATGGTAATTAAGTACGAGGAATTCTGCATCTTATAGCTATATGATCATGCTGATAGACTAGAATGTAAAATTGACTTGCAGCTCTGGCTTGGGCTCCTCTCCGGCTCTGGGAGGCTCCTCTCCAGCTGGAAAGGAGGAGCTTGGTGGTGATTGTTGGAGATGAGAGTTATTCATGCAAACTGGCTGCTCTATGAAGTTCAGCTCCCATCCCTTTGTCGCCCTTCAAAGCACCACACCAGCTTTTTTGTTCGTGTTTACAGCCACCTTGCCCTGACCTCAAGGCAGTTCACTCCGCTGGCAGCAGAGCTGCCTATTGAAATCGCTACCCTCCGCGCCTCGGGTGCTTGCGTGCCTGGCACCCTTTTTGTAATTATCTCCAATCTGACTGCTCATTTCCACCAGAACTTTAAACATTGTTCCTTTTTATGTAGCACGGCTTTTTAATTTCCCTCCCTAACAGAAGCGATTGTTTATGTTGTAAATGCCACATTAGTCCCTGTGAAATGGAGATGGAATTGATTTTCATTTCAGAGATTTCACAGCTTGCCCCAGAACTTTTCTGCTTGATTACCGGTGCTCACAGCGGCACGGGGCTCTGAAAGAGTTAGAAATGGCGTGTGCAATGTGGTATGTACAAATACGAGAGTCTTACTTGAAAGGTATATCCCCCTACTTTGCTTGCCTGTAATTTGACAGCCATCTCAAAGAGTTTGCGTCTTCAGCTCTGCCATCCTGCCCGCCTTTGCAAGCTGTGGTTCAATCTGGGGCTGTCACTGAGCTTTCAGGACTCGTTATCCCGCCAGCGGGCAAGTCGAGAGGTCAAGGAGCTGCCTGGTGATTTCTTTGTTCTTGACGGGGGAAGTCTTAGATCAACCTCTCCCTTCCGAACGGTGAAAATTAGGGCGAGGTGAGCCCAAGTCAGCCTGTCCACATGACAACCAGTTCTGGGTGATGCTCACTTAGACTGCTGTTTCACTTGGCTTGTACGAAGCCCTTGGTCCTGGTTGTTCCACCTCCTAGGTGGGTAAGGCTGAAGGAGGGTAAGTCTCTTTCTTTTTTTTTTTTTTTTCTCTTTTTTGCGGTGGTGTGATGGAAACTCAAGTTTCCTTCCAGCCCAGCTCACCTGTGCTTGCAGGATCAGGACAAGCTTTGAGGAAAATAAGCTTTCACGTGGTCTCCTTCGTGCTAGGTATCATACAGAGGTATCATACTAGGCATCATACAGATGGGATCATCAGTCCCTATCATTTGGCTCGTGTCGCCAAGGCTTGTGAAGATCTTGGAAGATCCTTGGAGAGGTGGAAGTCACCCACAGAGGGAGCAGACGGAGAGTGCTACCTGATTTACAGGGCTGCAAAGACACCTTTCGCTCTCGTGTATCAGCCAAAGCAGTGGGAGTTGTACGAGGTCGTGGGTGTTTTCTGGTAAGCTGGTCCCCAAGCTGCGTGGAAGCTCCTCTCTGTCTGCTGCCATAGCTCTTTCTTTTAATGAAGCACTCGCGTTTAATCGCTCTGAGGCCATGTATCAAAGGCAGACTCGTTTTGCAAAGGGAACGCGTGTGCCCTCAGCGATACCACAGTGAATCATTTGCGAGCAACCCAAAGGCTGAAATATGTTTGCATCAACCATTTCTCAAGGAATGCTACATAAAGAATCAGTTCATAAATAACTAGGCTTGAGCGCAGAAAGTTCGTAAACATCAGAGCCTGTTGAACAATTTGCTGCCAACAATTCACTATTGTGGGGTTTTATAGAGGGCAAAGGAAAAAAACCATGCAGAATTCTCCTCCCTATCGCCTTATAAATGAATTAAAAGAAGCTGGAGAATCATCTGTCCTCTTCCCAAAATGTACCTTTGGAGCAGACTCCTTCAGTTCCCCTGCAAATACGAACTCCCCTCTAGGCGACGGAGCGGGAAGCAGCTCTGTGCACGCAGAAGGGAGGCAGAGGAGAATTGCGCATAAGTGGCACGAAGACAATTTGCTTGGGCCGGGGAGGAAGATGCGCTCTGGCGAGGATAGGTGGAATGAGGTTGTTGCCAGAGAAAATCTTGAGGAATGGCGAGCCAAGTTGGGGGGGACCCCTTGGAGCACGCAAATCTCCTTGTGTTTTTGGGTGTTGAGGCTGTAGAAGAGCGGGGGGGTGGCGGGGAGAGAAAAATCCAAAGCTTTGTCAAGTCTGACATTCCTTTTGCATCCAAAAGTGGGTATTGATTTTCCACCCGTGACTGCTATAAATGAGAATTTCTGTGTCGCGGCTAAGGCCTGCGCTAGTTGTGTTTCTTATCTCTTTAAATATGATTACCTGTACTTCATGGTTTCATGGTTAAAATCGTAATGAACTTTGCCAGCCCAGTCAGTCCATCGTCTCGGGCGCGTTGGCGTGCGTGATCAAATGAATTCTCTCGCCGGTTACTCACAGCTCTATCTCCAGGCTACGGGTTTATTGATTTACCGCTAATTTTCTTGTCAGGATAATTCTTCCAATCAGGATTTAAAATAAACTGGGAGGTTACTAAAGCGCTGGAGATTAAAGTCCTAATGCTTTTTGATTTGATTAAGATACCTCTGAGCGTGGGTATTTATTTTAGGGGGGCAGGAGAGGGAAGGGGACGGGGGGGGTGTGTACTTGATTTTGGTTTGGTGCAAAGCTTTTCTTGGAGGGACTAGGTTGTTTGTTTAGAGCAAATCCCTTCTTCCATGCCAACATCTGCTGCTCTGTATTTGCTCACAGGGGAAACGTAAAAAAAAAAAAAAAAAGAAGAAAAAGAAAGAAAGAAATAGATTATTCCCACTGCATCAACCTACAGGCGGCTGCTGGCTGCAATTTTCTTCAATTTCTTGCCATGAAAAGCAAGACCGTTCATTTTGTAAGTGCTGCTTTTGTGTGTGACCTATATTTTGAAAACTGATGGGGTCACCACCTCCCTTCTCCCAACCTGTTGAACCAAAGAGTGTTTGAGATCTGTCCTAGATTGTATTTATCTCTTAGATTATTTAAAAAGCAAGGTAGTTATTACTAATAAGACAGTGTTATTCTGGTGGGTTTTGATTTTTATTTTTCCTTCCCTCCCCTTTACTCTCCTTTGGAAATGAAAATCCTAGCCGGGCTCCACCTGACCAAGAAAGTGCTTTCCTTCATGTCTCTGTCCTTCAAAGCCGATTTAGAGAGCCTGTAATCTTTCTCCATTCATCGTCTTCTGACCCTTTTTTAACTTTTTTTTCCCCCTGTTGGTTGCTATTAGGCCGGCTGGCAGGTTCAAGAAGGTGTCGTAGCTTGTCAGGTAGTTTTGAAGACACCATGTCTGTGCATATGAATACACGCAATTTCAGCACTCGCGTTGTTTAATGACATGTCTCGTTCCTGTTTGATTGGAGGTTGAAACCAGTGCAACAAGACAGAGCCAGGTGAGGTACAGCAGCCCAATTCATCCGTGTTCGGCACTTGCTTTGGTCTTTATTGAATTTGGGGTCTTTTTTCCCCATCAGAAGTTCCTCCCCCCCCCTTTTAAATCTCACTTTTTATTAAAGTCTTCCCAGAGCTAATGTAATAAATTTAGATCCAAAGCCAGATGCATAGCAAAACTTTTGGCAGAGAATATTCTATCAGAAGACATTGCAAATGAAATATGTTTTCCCTTGGGGATTATTCTACAGTTTAATTTAATTTGATATTTCAAATTAAATTAATTCAAATGGTTATGCAGTTTCCAGGGAAAACAGACTTCATTTATGATGTTCTGCCACCAAATTGTTTTGCTCCTATCATATATCTTATATTGTTAACCAGGAATGATAAGTAGTGACAATGTAGGATTTTTTCATGCCCTTTGTTTTGCAGTTCCCATCCTAAAGGGAACAGAAGCATTTCCTTGTGCGGGGGCTTATCTGTGTGGTTAGTCCAGCATGTCCACTGAAACCTTTTTTTGGCTGGGAATTAGATTTCCATCAAGATGTGGTTTGAAAAAATAACGTGCTTGCTTTGAGAATGTTTTGGTTTTTTACGGAGCTCTTACTTCTTGCTGTTTTTCAATTTGCGGATGGAAAAATAATGATGCTTTGTTTGCGATTGAGATTTTGATTTTGATATACCAGGCTTTATAGCACGGGGAGGACAGACATCAGGAAATAAATACAGTCTGGGCTGGTTTGCTGGCTAATGCTTTTGGTTTGGGGATTCTCAGTTTCCCTGCCAAAAGGGCACAGGCGGGAAAATTTCTGCACTTTCCAACGAGACACAGCTTCAGCCGTACGCAGAATGTAGGTGGTTGCGTTGCATTTGGGGCGGGTCCGTTACCTTTCATCCTTAATCGGCAGGAGGCAACTTGCTAAACACGACCGATCCCAAAACCTCGAACGGTTTTGCTGCTGCTGGCGCGCTCCCGTTGCGTAGGGCTACTGATGTTGTATCAGCCCTGAAACAACTGCTTCCCAAGACCTGCGTGGACTCCCGTGGGATTTCTTTATCGTCATCTTCTACCGCTTTTGAAGTGACTGATTTATTTAACGTGGCTTTTCTCCACCAGCTCTTATTATCCAGAGTCATCAAGTAACTTGCACCAAACTCTGAAGTACATTAGGACAAGGTAATTCAGGGAAGTGTTTGCATCTAGAAATATATGTAAGCACTTTCCTATCTGCTGGCCTGTAGAAAAGCCATTATTCTCGACAGGGGAAAAAAAATATTGGTAATATCACAAGAGGCTTTGGAAGAGAACATAAAACTAGTTTCATTTTCCAGTCAACTGAGATCTAATATTTCCTATACAAGATGTTTAGATGTTTTAGAAAAAGGAGCAATGTTTATTTGTCTAAAGCGACACACACACAAAAGTTCTATATTGTGCTTGTGGCTTTTTTCCATTGTAAATGATTTTGTAGGGAGAAATCTCTCTCTCATCCATCACAGCCAGTAGATTAGAGAAATACAAATATCACCTAAAGAGAATGGAGCTGAGTCTACTAACACATGCATGGGAGACAAATGAGAAATGTAGCATCCCTCCTGACGGGGAAGGCTGGGTGCTGAGTCAGAGATAGGCTGTTGTCTCCCCAGCTTCTGGGGATTTATTTGCTTAGACTATGCTGGGACAAGGCTCCCAGTGTGATATTTCTTCTCAGATGTGTGTTTTGGGCCAGTCCAAAACCATTTCGTTGAATTAGTCCGTCATCAGCAAAGGAGGATTTGTCAAAACATATTTTTTTTCCCCCCCTTTCCCCTGGAGACGCATTGGTTTGTTTTTTTTTCCAGAATATTTTTCAGGTCCAGCGAGGAATTGTTCCAGAATAACATGGAGCCCCAAAGCACTCCGGGGAGCATGAGATTTAGATGCCCCCATGGTCCTATTCACAGCCAGGAGCCTGGCAGCCAGGCTGACGCTGCAAGCTTTTGCCTTTTGAGCCGTGGCCGTTCCCCAACTAGTTTGAGGCCTGATGGGAGGCGAGTCTTTGCCCCGGCGAGCTCGTGGATGGGCAGACTGTATGTGCGATGGGAACAAAACAAGCAGTTACAGGGCCAGGGCTTGGAGTAAGAGTTGAACCTCCCCCATCCATTGTGCAGGCTCATCCCCGTCGCTGGGAGCGTTGGCACGTCTGACTGCGCTTTGAAGGTTTTAAGTGTCAGGATTTTCTTTTTTTTTTTTTTTCCCCCTCCCTTTTTTAACTCCTCTTTTCTTTTTTTATTATTATTGGAGAGCGATTTCCTCCTCAGCGCTTCCCCGGCAGCCAGGAATTCTTAACCTTGAAGCTTCAGTGCTTCAGTTTGATTGTGTGCTGCCAGTGGTTTCGGTGCTGAAACCCTGCTAGAGCTGAAGTGGCTCTTTGGACGTAATCAGGGTAATCAGGGAAACAAACCCCAGCTGAATTAGCTCAAGTTTAATGGGGTACAGAGCATGCCACAGCGCCTGCTCCTCCACTGCGTCTCGCCACTACCGCTCCTCGTGCAGAGACCGAACCTGCCTCCCAGCACGGATTTTGCTCTTCTCGTCTCGGTGGTTTACCTTGCAATCCATCTTCCCTCCCTCCGAAACCTCTCCATCCCCCGTAACGCACCCGGGAGGCTAAGCGCATCCTCGCTGGCGCAACGGCCTGAGCACGTGCAGGGGGAGAGGGCCAGGCAAGCCGTGGAAAGCCTCTCCGACGGGCGACGGTAGCCGTCTTTTGGCTTGGTTTCTTCTCCTTGCAAGCCCTTTCTCTGGCAGTGAGGCCCTGCGCGGGGCTGTGGTCTCGTGGGCCATGTTTGCAGGGTCGAGCCTTAGGACAGTAATTGCTGTAAGAGGTCCCTGTTCTCCAGCGCTCACGCTGTGAGCAGATGTGCCAATCGCCTGTTCTGCTGCCGCGCGCCAGAAAAAACAGGTGCTGGAAGTTAAAAAGTGCAGGTGACTGCAGGAAGATGCCCTTCTTCAGCCAGCCCCGATCCTGCAACCCATTCGTTTTCTTTTGCCCCTCTTCAGAAAGTTTCTCAGGACACGGTGCGCTCTACGACGCCCCTACTTTTAATTTTCTTATTTTTTTCTGCAGCAGCGTTTTGTCTCTCGGCAAAGTCGTCTTGTCAAAAAAGAGATCGCTTGAGCCTGAGTCTGCTTTTGGCTGGTTTTTTTTTCCCCGTGCGCCTGAGTAGCATCCGCAAGCAGCCCGTGGCGAGGGGCTGGAGCCCTCCCCGGGTCACCGTGCCGGTGCGGCAGTGAGCAGCCATCTCGGAAGATCGCTCGTGAGCGAAGAGGAACAGATGAGGGGGCCGTGTTTGGGGGTTTATAGGTGGGAAGTCGAGTCATGGGCTGCCAGAGGTTTTTCTCAAGGTCATACAGGCGTGCTGGCTGGACTCAAGGCGAGGGGACATAGCCGTTGTCTGTAAATACCCGCGGAAATCGGTATTACGGGCTGGGTTTCCCAGGGCTGCGCGTCTCCGCTCCCAGGGGTGGGCTGGAGTAGGTGTCCCTGGGGAATGGCCGTTTGGGTAAGGATATTGCTGCCTGGTCCCGTGGTCCGAGCAGCTCACGGTGCCTTTCTTCCCGTCTCAGTCGCGGAACAGACTTTCCCTCCTTGCTCTCGGGGTGAATTTTATCGTATGTTGCTGGGGGTGCCTGCTTTGCTCCAGAACGAGCTGTTTCCACCGAGGTTAATGACCACTGAAGGAAAAGCCTTCAGCTCAGGGCGATGAAGACTATTTGTCCTGAGCATCTTTGAGTAAGACGAAGCCAAGAGGAAAGGCGCTTGTGCGTGCCCAGGTCCTCAGAGGTGGTCGAGCTGCTGCGTGGGTGGCTGTGGGGACCGGCGTCCCACGTGCTCCATGAAACCCTGCCCCGAGTGGAGCGCGGTCCCTCGCCCTGACCTCAGGAGCATCGTCTCCTTTTGCTTAAATACATCAGTGCAGCTAAAACCTGCGACCTAGGAGGCCGTTTCAACCCTGCTTCAAAAGCCCTTTGGGGATAAGGCTGCTGCCCTTAAGATAGTTTAGGAGTTATTGATGGAATAACCTTCGGGGACCAAGTCTCGCCTTTCACAGAGGCGAGGGAGAAATTGTTGTTTAAATAAGCCCCTGGGCACCGGAACTGGTGGTGACCCAGAAACAGTTTATTTTTTTTATTGCTTTCCAGATCTTCCCCAGGCTAAAGCTGTCTCTAGTAAAGGAAAGCCAGGTTGTTATTGAGGGAGTAAGCAAATTAGCAGACGAGGGCAAAAGCTTCACAGCGTCGAGCATCCAGGAGGCAGGAGCTGTGACAGCTGAACAGCACTTGCGCCCCATCTCTTTGCTTTTGCTTTTAATGTCCCACTGATCTAAAGCGCCTTTCCCAAATAATGCATTTATTGTTTAATCTTTCATACCATCGTTTCAGTAACTCGGGGTAAAAACAGATGTTGACTCTTTGCCGGATGGCAATTCTGCTTTCAGCTGATGTGATCCTCGTTGAAGCCAAACTGATTTCCTCATCCGCTGAAGGATGTTATCAAGAGCTTTTTTTTTATTCTTTATCGTTTTAGCCACCGTGTGGTTGCTCACAGGCCAGGCAGGTGTCTCCCAGCTCAGGTACCTTCTAATGCTGGGAAGTGTCGGAGGTAGGAGTAAGAGGGGATAAATATGCTCATATTTACTCGTCCCTTGACCTAAGTAGAGACCACCACCATCTCTAATTATTGCAGGCTTGAATTTGGGCTTGCGGGCATCAACGCATCCGTTAGCCTCTGCGCCGAGATCTTCATGCTTGTTTCGTGGGAGCTACTCATCACCCACGGGATGTACCAACCCTGCCGGTAGCTTGGCCAGCACAAAGGGGTTTGTTCACTTGTTTTGCTAATTGGATTTTGCACCGAAGGGGCGCCACGTAACTGCCCTCCCCCCCCCGGCCAAAATTGTCAGTGTGGAGTCCACCCCGGGCCATCAGTACTAAAAGCACAAGCCGTAGCTTGGTGGGGTCCAGGAGAAACCTTCTCGTATCCTATCAGGATGAGCCCTCACACGCTCCTGAGCACCAGCCACGAGCAGAAAATGTGACAAATGCAGTAGTAGCACAGATGTAGAGAATAAACAAGCCTTTGCCCACATTATTGGATTGCTAATGAGGAGAGACCTCATCAACCGCCCAGCCATCTAATTTCTCTTGGCTACTATTACAGCCGGTCAGGAACCGCACGAGGCACGACATTTTCTGGCGCAAAACAGTTCTGGGAGGGAGACATTTCCAAAGGGAAAACGGCCAATTCTCCCTTCGCCCTCCCCCCGATTTGATATTGGAAATCTTTGGAGCACACGTTTTCTGGTGAAAGACAAAAGTACAATCCCGACTGCTTGTCTCGATCGAGCTCCCAGCACTGTGTGCCTCCAGCAGCGTGCCAAGCCTCCGTGGGGTGGGAAGCGGGAGAGACTAAATCCTCACCTTGTGGTCCTCATTTCAAGCACTGCACGATCAATCCCAGCGCATTTGGCTTTTTGGTTTTTTACAGCGACCTCTTCTCCCTCTCAGCAGAGTTGTCTTAGAGTTCGGCCACGGGACTGAATTCGCCGCTGCCCCTTCCAAAACTTGAACAACAGCTCTGTCCCCCTGCCAGGAGTTTTCCTCCTCGCTCTTGCGGCCTTGCAAAATTGGAGGTGTCCCATGCTGCAAACTGGCCGCAGCCCCTGCAGCTTTGCACGTGCTGCCGGCACCGGCCGTGTTGCACGGAGATCCATTGCTCGCCCAGTGGTGTCTCGACTCACAAACTAATTAAAGTTCATGTCACTCCGGGAAGATGCAAAATGCTCTGTGAGTGCTAGATGTTATTATTTTAAGCTTCCTTTCTTTTTCCTGAGGCGCAGCAACTCCCCGAATCCCAGCTGGCACACCACATCCAGCCACAAAACACCGCTAATTGGGTGTTTCTCCTGTTGACCTCATTTCTCAAGCAGACCTTGGCTGGGTTTATTTCCGTGGGTTTTTTGGTTTTGTTTTTGGGGTTTTTTTGCCAAGAGGGCTCAGAAACTAGATAAACAGAAACCAGCCACTCGATGAGTGTCATGGCCAATCCTTGGTCGCATCTGCCCTGTTTCAGGGTACGATAATGCTGCTCTTCTCCCACCGTCATCCATTTTACACATCCAAGGAAATAAAGGGTAGATGGGAAGGAAGGGATCAAGGGTGGAGTGATGTTTTTGGAAGAGGTTTCATTCGGAAGAGGTCTCAGACAGGCAGGACCTAGACTGTTGCTCCTTCCCCTCAGCAAGGCATTATCAGGTCTACTGTCCTTAAGATGTTTTACTCCAACAAGATTTGGATACTGAAAGCCATCTTTTGTTGCCGATTCCCCTTCAAAAGGTAAGGTGACTTGTGCTATTAACGATGTAAAGCTCAGCCAGTCTCTCCTGGTACAACTCCCGCTGCCTGACGAACGCACCGGGTTCATTAGAGCCGGCTTTGTTCAAGTCTCCCCGAACTGGTTCACCTCCCAAAGAATTGAGTAGCATCCCATTAGTTCCTTAATTGCCTGGCGTTATTGGGAAGGTGCCTCCTCCAGCAAAGGCTCGGTGTCACCTTGCGGAGGTGGCAGGTGGAATCCTCTCCCTGATGTTCTCGAGGTGGCTCCTTTTCTTCCTTTGCACTCATATTTATGAAAACATATTTTATTCTGTGCCTTGGATTCTGCCCCATCTGCCTTCCCCGGCATTAATCAATTGTGCTGTTTCCCCCGTAGCATTCATTACCTCCTTAAAAATGAATGCAGAGAGAAAACACAATTAGGTGCTGCTTTGGTTAAATAATACTTTGAAAAAAACCCAGAAGAATGGCTTTAAAAATAGGGGGAGAGTGAAGATCGCACAGTTTGCACTAATGATGGAAATTACCTCAGGTTAAGTTGGATTTTAAATCAGAGGTTTGGGGGGGGTTTATTTTTTTCTTTTCTTTCCAGTGAATTATGACAAATATAGAGGCCTGCTGGATGGATGATTAGATTTTTTTTTTTTCCCTCTCCCATCCGCATTGAAAAATGAAATATTTCTGTAATATTAAATCCGTCAAATTGATCAAAGTGCGGTGTCAAAAAGTGTTGTAAGCGCTTCTTCTCATCCAATCCCCCCAGTGAGTGCAGACTAGAGACCTTTTCATATCCCTTTCTGGAGGCGGCTGGAGGTTACCTCTACTGAAAGAGTCTGTGCAAGAAATGAGTCTGCATTTCTCCATCTAATTCCCATAGTAGGGACTTACAAAGGGCTGCGGATTTGGCACGTGAAACTAAAATATGTGGTCCTCGGCTTTGTGGTTTTGTCTCTACGTATGTCCATAATCTGTCCTAATACCGTCTTTTTCCTCCTGCCTGATGGTGGGGTCAGGATTAGGGTGGATATGGCCGGAAAAGGGGGCGATAAAGGGAAGTTTCTACTTCTGTGGTTCAGCTTTGTGAGTAAATGCTGGGAGATTTATTGGTATTTCCCCTCCCCTTTTGTTTTTCTTTCCCCTGCTTACTTTCGCTGGAGAACAAGAAAACCAAACAAACCAGAAACCCCAAATATTTGGTGATTGTTTGAGGAAGCTAACACAGAGTGCATTCAAACATTTGGAGAGGTGGTAATCTGGGGTATTGCACAGCAGGATAAATGCAAAGCGTGCCCAGAAAAGAAAGATTTTTTTTTTTTTTTTGAAAGCTGTCAATGAGGAGAAGCTGAGAGGGTTGGGGGTTGCTAAGTCTAGAAAATAAGGGATGGTCTTCTTCAAGGAAAGAGGTTGTTATAGATAAGATGCTGAACAGTTGTATTCCGTTCCGAGCAGTTAGATGAGAAGAAATCGGCTTGGGTTTCAGCAAGAAAGATTTATGTTGGCTATGAAATGGGAGAAAAATCCCCTTCTGCTGGGGTGGCGGAGCATGGGAGCAGGTAATTTTTTGGGGTGTTACGGGCTCTCCTTCGTTGGCAGCGTCATTAAGAACGGGTTAAAGAAATATCTGTTGGAGGTTGCTGACGTGTACCTGATGCTGTCCCTGGGGAGGCGTGGGATAGAGACTGACCTGACGTCCCCTGTATTTCTATAAAGCTGCACTCGCAAGCGTGCGCCGGCTACTTCTATATCGCTATTAGTTCTGCTGTGCCGTTCGACACGAAACTTCGGTTGTCTTCAAAGAAAAGCGCCAGGAGATAAAAGGACACGGCTTTTGCATATGCTTGCGTATCGGGGAAGCGTGTTTGCTTGCTCTAGGAGGACGTATTTATTTCTGTGGCTGTGTGGAGAAGTGCTCTGAACTTCCATAAAATGTGCAAAGAGCAGCGAGTTTCGCTTCGTCTCTTGATGAATAGGCAGCGCTTTCTACGTGCAAAGCAAGGAGTGAAAGGCTCCTGTTCTCTTACGGAGTCGTTTCACTGCTTTGTGCCTCAGTGTCCCTCAGCTTCCTCTGTGCGGGCGTTCGAGATCAAAAGATGAAAATCTCCACTCTCCCAGACATCGATTACTTTGCTTTAGGAGCTCTTTGTGCTATCGACTAACCCTCGCGAGGGAAAATAAGCATTTTCCTTAGTTACACAAATGGGGAAGCGGGTGTAAAAGAGATGGAAGTCATTTTTCAGAAAGTCACTGACCGAAATGAGAGGAACTTAGAGCCCTCCTTCCCTGGCACGGCCTCTGGTGAGTGTCTGTATGCTCTGGTTAACCCAGAGGAGGATCTCAAGCAACCCTACAGAAATGCAGCAAAGAGATGGATTGCTGCAACGCTGCTGCTTACCAAATTAGAAACAATTTAAGGATTTAAGGATTAAGTACCATTAATTACTGCCCAACAAATGCTGAACTACAATGGAGCACTTCTGGAAATGGAGAGAGAAGTTCTGCGTGAATACTAAATGGCTTCATTAATGCTCGGTGCAATTTCATTGAGTGATAAATTAATTCGCTCGATGCTCCAAGAATTACTGAGCGGGACTGCGGGCACACGTGGTGAAGGAGCGGGAGCCCAGCTTCCCCTTGCCTGTGCAGAGCAAGTCACGCAGCTGTGGGACACTCCAGAGCAAGGTAAGGGATACCCTTGAGTAAAGAAAAAGTGAAGAAATCAGTTTACTGAGCGAGGGAAAACCCAAAATGCTGCTCCGCCTCATCTGGAAAACAGTAGAGGTTTTGGAGGTCAGGATGAAAGCAGGGGGGTCAAGGTCATCATCTCCCTCTTGCATCTGGAGATGGTGCTGCACCCTCCTGCGGAGAATGCTGTTCTGCTGCCGACGGTGGGACAGTTGGACATCAGCCCTGATTTGCCGTAGTATTCCCTGCATTTCTGTTCCCTCCTTCCTTTCCGCTGCAGCCGTAACCACGGGGCTGAACAGCCCTTTCCAGCCCATGGAATTCCTTTGGCTTCTGTGATCAAGCCCGCCTCCGTGGCTCATACAAGATGGTCCTGCCGTCAGGTACCAGGCGGGACGAGCAAGCCCGGACTTTGCATCCCCTTTATCTAATGCTTATGGTGAGCTCTTGCAAGGCTTGGAGCATCCCGGGTGCGTTGGCATTGCTCCAAGGGCATGTTTGCCTGGGCCTGGAGAAGGACCTGGTGCTTCCAAAATCTGGGGGAGGCACGTCTTGCGTGGGAGCCCGGCAAAGCAGTGGCAGCTTGAAACTGGAGTCTGCTTCCCCAGCAGCAATTTCCCCCAGAAGAATTGGAGGAGGAGGAGGGAGCAGCATCCAGCCAGGATGTCTTGCGGTGAGTAATTTCAGTTTCTCCTCTGGCTGTCATGGCATGACAGCTGCCTGGGCAGAGCCTCACCGCCTCCCTTTAGTACATGTTACTTGGAGTTCAGCATCGGTTTTCTGTCCCTCAAGACTTTTTAGCCTTCCGTTGCGTTGCAGCATTATTGATTGCTCACCCGGCCGTGGCCTGGAGCCTGTATTAGGTGTGAGCAAAGCACTGGCCCCAACAGGCCCGCGATACAGGGCAGGATGCTTTGAGGTTCGTTTCGCCGTCGGTCTTTTTTTAGCTCTTTTCTGCGTTGCCCTTTGGCTGCCTCCTGCGCCTTGCGCTGCGCCTTGCTCTTCCCGAGCAAATTTATGTTAACTGTAGAGGTCGGGTGGTTTCGTGGCTCAGCGGCGGGTCCCTTTTTGCCCCATGGTTTAGGGTCCCTCGGCTCGTTTGGTTTGCAGTCTCACTGCTGAAGGCAAAGAGTGGGAAATGGTAGAGAGAGACTTTGTTCCCTCCCTGCCAAAGGGAGCTTTAATGATGAGGACACGTGCAGGGGTCCGTTTCTGCCCTGCGTACGGCACTGTGGCTCTCCACCTCCCTCTGCCTCTTTCCTCTCCCAACCACTGCAAGATAGCCTGTCTTGAGGGTACCAGGGCTTGTCTCTTGCTATCACGAGACATTAGGACCCTTGTTTTGGTGCAGCCAAATGAGCCTTCGAGATATAATCCAAATATGCCTGATCTGCTTTGGCCAAGAGTCATGGGCGTCCAGCATGTCTACGTGGAGGGATGCAGGTGGACGTGGAGACTTCTCTCTGCTCTCCAAGACAGGCAGGGCTGCTCTGCCACGTGAGCTTGGTGCTCTGCCTTAGCACGTTTAATGGTCCTACATGGTTCCTGGTCCAGCCCCGGCAGCTCAGAAATGAGATGAGCGGAGATACTTGCATCCCCCCGCACCTGCCCATGAAGACGTGTCCTAGACTGGCCATTAAAGAACAGAGGAAGAATATCTAATTAACAACCCTAATGCTAGCAACGTGCAGAACCCAGACCAAAGTTTTCCTAGCGTAATGAGCTGATATAAAAGCAGCCAGAGGGAGACATCATCAGCTTTATTGGGCTGGCAAACCCAGGCAATATAGCTGCACATTCTTGAGTGCCATCTTCTGGCACCTTGTATGTGAATTAGTTGCATGTCTGTGTGGCTGGAGCAACCTGGTAACGCAGAGCTGCAGCCAGGCATGAGGAGCAAAGCGGATTTCCTGCATTTTCCAAGGCATCCTCGAAAGATGCATGGGGAGCGGACAGGTTGGTTGGGGTTTTTTTTGCATCCTACCATCCCTTTGGCTGTTGAGTACCTGCCTCGGCCAGCACGAGGAGCCGCGCGTCTGCCAGTCGGCCTCTGCATGGGGTTGGTATCGGCTCCCCGTGCCAGTTGGGAAGCATCTGTTTACTGGTTTATTTATCCCCTCTGCAGTCACGGTGGGAGGATAATCTCAGCAACATGCCACATCTCGTTTACAAGCCAGCCCCTGAGAAGTTAGAAGTGCAAGTTGTGGGGTGGGGAGGAGGCGGGGGAAGACGTGGAGTTGCGCACACTGGGGACAGAAAGGGGAGTTGGGGAAATGTATAAAATATTAAACGACATCGTGGCGAGACACTGACAGGGGTAGAACAATAATTAAAGTAAACAGCACTTCAAAAGCCTGGCTAAAACTCACATTTAAATTGCAAGTCAGTGCAGGAACAGCTCATATAGCCACGTATAAATGTGTTTCCAGGAACCTTTTAAGAATATTAACGGTGATGGAAGCAGAACAGCAATGATTCAGACTTTATGGTATGTGACAATCCAGGAGGTCACCAGACTCATGCTTGGCTGTTGGTATAAGGAACCTGATGAGAGCTTGGATCTTGCCAGAAGAGCGGGTTTCTTTCCAGGGAGACTTCAGGAGAGAGGGATCCTGAAGTGAGCAAGGATGGAGCCTCTTCTCTTGCCAGGCATGTGCACGGTTTTCCTTCAGCCCCGTGGTGGGACTGCACCTCTATAAACTAGGTGGCAAGGGTCTCTGTGATTTTTGTTCCCTACAGGCAATCCCTGGTTGTATCCCGCTGCCTGCTTCCCCAGGCTTTGCCCTAGTTAGCTTTAAATGACCCGGGTCAGGTTCTCGTGCGTTCTTGCTTGGGATTCTGCAGCACATAACACCATCAGAGCTGCTTTCTTGAGCTCCCCTTTGCTTGCAGCCGCCCGTTGCTCCTGGTGATGCCTGCTGCTCCATTCCCAGTCTGGAGCACGCTCGCTCCCCACGTGTATCGCCACGCCAGCGCCTGGATATAGCAAAGGACCCATCGCGTAGTTGGAAAACTCAGGTCAGGACTGAGGCCATGCAAAACAAGCTGAGCAGCAGCATCGTGGGTGCCTCGCTCCTTCCCCGAGACGGGAGATGACACAGCACCTTCCCTCCCTGGCTCTGCTCGCCGTCAGCAGAACAGCACGGTTTGAATTAAGGGCCAGAAATCAGTGTCAGATTTGTCGTGACTCCAGCGCTGAACACCTTTGGGCTACAGAGCAAATCTCTTAATTATTCCCCGTGCCATTTGCCCTCGCCTGTACAAGGACTACAATAGCTCTGTCCTTGGGGAGGACGAATTCTCCTTAGTCCTGATAATACTGTGATTTACAGAGGATTTCCCCGACTAGCCTTCAGGGCACGGTGTTACCTAATGGAAGCAATTAAAAAGCATTGGGAAGTGACCCCCTGAAAGTTCAGGCAGCTACAGACAAAATAGGGGAATTAAGAGGCAGACTGCGGAGAGATACAGGAGTGTGCGGTTGCCTTCAACCCGCGCTGCAGCGGGTACACGTGGTCGGAGCAGGGTGTGCTGGTGGGCACCGGGAAGGGGATGCAGCATGAGGGGCTGAGCAGGAAAATTGCAGGTGGAGTATTTTTTCAGTTGACTGTGTATTTTCGTAAGAGGCTTTTTTGGATATTTCAGGCTTGGGAGGTCCTTCCTGGGAGACTGCATGGAGGTTTAACTTCCCACAAGGTTCAATTTTCCAGAAGTTTAAGTTTCCAGACTTTCCAGCTGTCTCGTAGCAGTAGCAAACTCTTTTGCATCCTTCTGTGCTGCAGCTGCTAAGCTGCTGTTTGAAGGAGAGCATTAACCCCTGCTTTATATATGGGGAAACTGAGGCACGACAGGAGGGGAACGGGTCTAAAGGGGACAGTGCCTAAGCCCAGGGTCTCCCAGGCTGGGCAGGCAGTCCTGCTGTTTCCTAAGCAGGCAAGAAACGCCCTCGGCAGCAGCACTGGCAGCCGGGGTGAGCCTCACCATGGCTTTACCCGTGAAATACCTGTATTGCTGCTCCTTCCCAGGGTAGTCAAGAGCAGCCAGCAATCAGAGACCTCCATCCCTAGCGCCGGACGGACAGCCCTAACAATTTCCAAGCGTGGTTGCCTTCAAAATATTCCAGTCACTCCTGGGCGATTTGCAGCCTTGGCAGCCTGATGATATTTTGTCCCTGTTGAAGTGATGGCGACCGCGTCGGAGCCGAGGGCCACCGAGGCAGGGTCTGACCTTCCGCTCGGGAGGGTCTGGGGACACCGTCCATCAGCAGCCACGTCGAGCAACCCAAGTTCAAGAGAGGTTGGTCCCGTCTCCCGAGGACGAGTGTTACCTGGACCTCTCCCCATGGCTGCACGTTTACCACCCCAGCAGGAGCAGCATTTCAGACGCAACTGGGATCTTCAGTGATGGGCTGGACCCACTCACAAGCTATCCCGACACATCCCTGGTGCAAACGTTTGGGAGGGGGGGCTGCAGACCTGCTCCCTCTCCCACTTCAGCTGGAGGGGCAGAGGGTGGAGGCTGAGAGCTCGGGGCTTTTTGGGGTGACCACGCTTTGTAGCGGTCAGGAAAACGGGAGAGCAAATTTTTGCTTTCTTAGCCAAACTCCTTGCCCCTCAATAGAGGAAAGCATAATTTTGTTTTGGAAAAGACTAGCTCTAAACGTAATCAATTTTTTTTAGTGCCTAGGTGGAAATTCAATACCACATGAAACCCTTTCTCGAAGCGATCGTAAGTTTAGCACAGACAGGATTTCCCTTTTTCCCCCCCTTGCAAATAGAGTGGTTGAAAGCCTCCTGTCAGGATTTTCCCAGCATGCGGATGTTGTTTTGACCTAGATGCTTAAGCATTCGTTTACTGCTGAAGTTTTGCATTTAGAGGTCTTAAGAGTTTGTATCGTGGGCTGTCTGGAAAGCTCCGAAAGGGAAAAAAATACCGAGGGCAGCTCACGAGTTACGAAGGAAAACCGATTTGACGTTATTATGCCTCCGTTTATTGGCAGCCCACAATGAGATGTAAAGAAATGTCAAAAAATCCCATGTGCACGTTGGTTTGGTTCAGGAAAAAATTGCTGTTTGCCTCTGCCCGGAGGCTACGAGTCACTCCGTTAATGCAGAAGGCACTGAAATGACCCCTTTGTTTTTCCTATGATCACTTCTGATAGCGCGCTCTGCCAGAGATATCATATCTTTGATCTCTCAGTGCTGATGTTAAGTCTCTCTTGAGTTCAGTAGTATCTCCTTGAGATTAATACTTCGTGGCATTCTCAGCACCAAGCTGTCCTAACCCATACATCACAAGATGTCACGCTTCGCACTCGCCTCCTGCCTCAATGACTTCACGCTGGCACAATAAATAACCCTTGGCCAGCTCCGCTCTCCCCCGTTCGTTGTGTTACAGAGAGTTTAACGAGGAACGCGGACGCTCTCCGGAAGCGAGGAGGGAAGGGATGCTTCTGAGGCCGGAGCGGGCGTGAGGACGGTCCTGCTTCCCTCTCCGGAGGGAGGAGGCTGCTGAAATTTTGCGAGGGTTATTCCTCTTCCCTCTCCCGGGCAGAGGGAGGGAAGATGCACGGCGGTTTCTCTGTGACGCCTTATAGGGAGTGACAAACCGGTGTACCCCTAGGGTGCCCATCTGCCAGCTAGCTCGTTTCATATCCTGTCCGTTAGGTGAACGAGATAGGAAAATCACTTTCTGCTTTGGCTTTTACTTTGGCGCCTGCTTCTTCGCTTGCTTGCTTGTTTTCCGAGGGCAGACCGGGCTCCTTTTGCAGGACAGGCTAGGCGTAAAAACACCTTCCCTTTTCTTTTGTGGGGTGAGTGAAGCGGGCTGTCAAACCACGGTGCTGCAACCCTGCAAAAGGACCACAAAATCCAGATGGGGCTGACTTTCGGAGGCCTCTGAAACCCCCTGCGTCACCCTGACCCTACCGGGCGCAAAGCCCCCACCTTGCTCAGGGGAAGAAGGGAGTTTTTAAGGGAACTTTAACATTGCGTCCGTCAGAGGTTGAGTTTCTGCGGGCGAACGTCCACACTCATCGAGCACCATTTAATCTTGAAATGTCAGATGTTGAGAGGGTACCGGCAATGCAGAGCAGGGTCCGGGCTGCTGCGGCCTTGCTGCTCTCGGGATTGAAATAAGGTCATGTCCATGCTGCAGCCAGGGAGCAATGGAAGTCCTAGTCTTGGAGATGCTTGAACACGAGCTTTGCAAGATGTACCCAGGGGTTGCAATCTGCTGTTGTCTGTGCAGTTTGGGGTGAAGAGGACTTTGCACGTTGGTTTTTTTTCATCAGTCCGGGGTCCGTCACTTATTTCGTGAGCATTTATGTGGTTTTGGCGGTGCTGCTGAAGTATAACGTGCCGTTCAGTTGACTGTGTTTCGGGGACCGGGGAGTCGAGCCTCGTACAACATTGCAAAACACCTTGGTCTTCATGCCTCCTATCTCAGAGGCACTCTGCAAATTCAAGGGGAAGAAAGGTCCCCCGTTAACTCGCACCCACGCAGCCTCCCTCCTCTCCCTCGGTGCGCTCGGCAAGGGGGAAATGAACCTGAAGGACTTACCCAAGCGTTGCATTAACGCGCTTGCCTGGGAGCTCTGCGGGCGTGATGTGGCATTGCACCACGTCTAATGCGCTGCCCCATGCGACGCGATGCGCTGGGGCGAGGACCGAGCTGCCGACCGTCCTTGAGAAAGGGGTTGGTGTTGTTTTTGCACAGCATGGGGTTACTGAGGAAGAAATCCTTCAATTCCCTCGCTACTGATTTTAGGGAGATGATTGAAAGGAAGAAGTAAAGTCTCAGGGGAAGGAGTGAAAACCCCAGCACTAGACAGTGCTAAAATGAGGTGTCCTGCAGTCTGAGACCCTCCTGTTTGCGGGCAGACGGGCTGTGCATCCCCTCACGCTGCTCAGGGTCCCTCCAAGGTGCCAGTCGCAGCTCCCTTGTTGACAGAGGGGCTGTTTCCTCTCATTTCTGCTATAATCTCATCTTTTAAAGCACATTTAAGGCTCAGAGCACCACCTGCTCAGAGCCAAAAGGTACCTGGCCCAAAGAGCACCAACAAATAGCTGCAAGCACGGATGCTTTCCCAAAAGAAGAGGTGATGAGGGCATGCTGCAAGGCTTTCTCTCCAAAAAAAAAGGGCTGTATGGGCTGGGTTCAATTTAATACGGGCTGGATTGGCCGTTTCTGTGTCAAAGTCCAGGTGCAAAGCGGACTGTGCTGAATCTCTGCTGCTGCATCTAATACTAACTCACAAATACCGTTGCAACCTGCCTCTCACGGGAGCATGGTGCTAACGGGGCCCAGCAGGCTTGGGAGCGCAGGTACAGCGTGCGCCTTGCGGGCTGGGTGGCTGATAACGAGAAGGGACGATGCATTTTGAGAAACCCCCTTCTTTTCTTTTTTTCCACCGGCCTCCGGGCAAAAGGGTTTCAATTTTTAAAGTTCTGTCACAACAGGTTAGAGCATTAGCGATCATGGTTCACTGCCATCTGTATTTGTTCCGTTTGTGGCATTTATGATGGTTATCCACATTAATTATTTTGCTGCTAAAGTCCCTTCTAATTTCAGAACGCTGTTATTTCTAAGAAAGATGGATATTAAATATGCCACACATCAGCACGGGGTGGCATTACACCATGCTATTAAGTTCTGATGCGAAGGCTTGGCAAAAAATAACTTTGCTATTTGTAATCACCGTGAAGTGTTTTAGTGTTGCAGCTTGGAATAAGAAATAAAGATGATGACAGGAACTGATTTCTTATTAGCACACGGTGCAGGAGTTTACATAAATCAGGAAGGAAATAACAAGGTAACCCTCGGCTGGCCAAATCCGCGCGGGTACCCGTTGGCCGGGGTCTGATGGGGAATGGGCTGGGTACAAAGCCTTTGAGGGCATCTCCGCGCAGCACCACGGTCCTTTATCTGCCCGGGGAGGAGGCGAGACCCTGACTGGGCGGAGTGAACCATCGCTCCAGGAAGGATGGAAAGACCCATCAATCCCGAGGGAGGAGCTGACCCCCCCCCAGGTGTTTTGGGGCTGGTGTGTGGTGGTGCAGAGACTCGGCAGCGCTTGTCCTTGGGCGGAAGGAGCCTTTCGCGTGCACGTGGGGCTACGTTTTGCATGCACAACCGTTTTGCCCTCCCTATTGTTGCTTATAGATATGTTAGGCTTTTCGGAAGCCGCTGCGACCCCATGGCTTACAGGTGCTACCCCCTTTTCTAATGCATGGGGGAAGCCCCGGGGCTTGCTGTAGACCAGCCTGCAAGGGTCATGCACTCCTGGGAAAGCAAAGGAGAGGGGTTTTTTAACCCGTGAGGGGGAAACGGATTCCCCCATCGCTCCTGTGTCTCTTAAGGATGCAGCGTCTGTGCCCGATCAATGTGGTGGGACAGCCGGAGAGCCAGGTCGGATGCGACTTGCAGATGGCGTTAAACATCCGAGTTCTGCAGCGGCGGGCTGCGTGGCATGCTCTTGCCCGAGCTGCCCTTTAAATACGGCTTGATCTACAGAGCAACCCTCTGTTATCCTGCCAGGGAGGCAGGAAGGAGGTGATGCACCCACGATCTTGGCAGTGGTGTTGAACCCCGGGTGAATTTGGCTTCAGCCAAACAGGGTGTAGAGTTAAAGGTGATTGTCAAGGGCACCTGGGAAAAGAGGGAAAAGGAATTGCATGAGTAACTGCTTGGCAGGTTACTAGAGGTTGTAGCAACAGCTGGGGATGGGGTTAAGGGGCAATTTGCCTTGGGTCGAGCCTAAGGAAAATTCTTTGTGATTTTCAGCAAACCGGGCCAAAAAAAAAAAAAAAAACCCAGAAAAAAAAGGAAAAAAGAAAGAGGTTGAGATCAAATGCAACATTTTGCTCAACTCCCGAGTGGAATGTTCCCTCTCAGCAACAAGTGTTTGTGTACAGGTTTCGCTAAGAGTGCGGGATAATTTGAAATGAAAAGTAATCTAAAGGGGGAAAAAGCTCCCCTCTAATTTTTTTCTTCAAGTGTCAAAACAAATCTCTGTAATTCCTTGGGGGTTTTTTGATTGTTTATTTCTGGCTGCTGTGGTTTTAGTTCCTCAAGTCGTGGAAAATTCGGCAACGCATCTCCAGAGTCGTCTGTGCCTTGGGGAGATGCTGCAGGGTGCAAAAATTTCAGCTGCATCCACTCGGGCATCTCAGCTCCCAGGGTCTGATCCCACGGGTGCTTCAAACCCTCCTTCTGCCCTGAGTTTAGCAGCAGTAGTGGGTGCTCAGCTGCTTGCAGACCGAGATGTTGAACGCAAGTCTTTGCACCGCAGACGGGTCCTCGAGTCCCAGTCTGCTTTGTGTCTCCGCTTCCACGCAGCTCATGCTCAATACAGAAGGATACGCCAACTTTCTCAACGGTTATTGCCTATTAATTAAATGCTAATTAATTATTAAAAGGGTATTTATTGAGATTTAACAAGTCTGCAGCTAAAAAAGAAGAAAAAACCTGGCGGTGACAGGTGTTACACTCCAGTAATGAGGTTCTTAATAATCAATTGGCATTTGTTTGACTTAGAATAACATTCTTATTAAATCTAAATCAACTCTTTACTTGAGACACTTAATTACATGTGGGTTATTTTTTTTCCCCGCCGCCTTTCCTTGGCGCGGTGGGAGTTCCCAGCCCGCGTCTCCAGGCGTAGACGGAGGAGGCTGTACCTTAATAAATATGAAAGGTGATGGTTATTCATCGAGAGTGCCACTTAAGGAACGATTTCCCCCAGCTCCCGTCCACGCTCACGCTAACAGGAGTTTTAAGGGCTCATTCGCCTTTCATTAGGAAAGCTGGCGCGCTGGGGAGAGCTATTTGGCTGGTACCAGCCCTGTGTCCACCCCAGGGCAGCCGCTGCCACCGAGCATCCTCCTTCCTTGATTTAGGGAGGGAATTACCAGCCTCACCTTTCACTCGATTATTTAATAGAAATGACATTTAGCGTCGGGAAAAGTTGCTAGCGTGGTGCTAGAAACCCACAGGAGGGGAAAAAGTAAAAATCCCTCCAAGCATCTGCGTGACCATGGTACCCCGTGGAGAAGCAAGAGATTCGCAAAAAGCCGCGGCCATTGCTCTGGCTGAAGTTTTGTGTTGCTGATGTGAAGGCGAAAGGCTCCCTGCTCCATTATCCAGACAGTTCGGTTCCTCCAGGGCCAGCGTCGTCTTAAAACGTCGTCGTTGGGTACATTTTTGCCTTGCAAGGAAATGGGAGGCCAGGCAGGGGAGCGACTGCTGGCTTTAATCGAAATTTAATTACTTCCTCTTTTAATGCGGCTTTTAAAAAGGAAACAAGGATCCCAACCGGGTGCTCTTTTAGCACAATCAACAACGGGAGAGGGGGAAGAAAAAGTAACCAACAGCAACAGACAATCTGTGCTGTTAGAGGATCGTTATTCTGATATTATTTATTTCAGACTTTTTGATACTCTCCAGTGCTTGACTTCACAGGCTCATTTAGTTCCTTTCAAAGGCAAGGCAGCGCTGCAATTTGCCAGGAGAAAATGTGATAAACATTATCAGGGGGGGGAAGGAAAAAACCCGGAGACTTTAGGGATAAACATATATTTATATATATATATTTAGGGGCTGGGGAGACGTGGGTGTGTGGAAAGTGTAGTTCACGGCTTCAGAGCCACAGGACAGGGCGCACCACCCGGGGCAGAGGATCCAGAGGTTCCAAGCGATGGTCGCTTCAGCTGCCTCTCAAAGTTCAAAGCACTTCCCTGCGTCTTGCCTGGGAAGACGGTGGCGGGCATGAATATTTTCCTCCACCTCCTCCTTTGATGTCTTTCCAACTGTGAAACCCTGGCATCGGCGGGATACGCTCTGAGGCTCCCTTCGAGAAGTGCTGGGCGCAGAGCGAGTTGGGCAGGGTGGCTCTCGGGGTGCTGTCAAGGGGGAAGAAATGCTGCAATCCCAATATCTCCAACCCGAGGGGAAACATCACCTGTTACCCTGGTGTTAAACAAACTTTTATTTCCCCCATGCCCAGCCCTGTGCCGAGGCGATGCGTATTACTGTTTACACAAGGACCACTCCAGGAGGCTGAGAACATACGTGTGTAATTTGTATCTCAGAGGCTGTTTTGCTTTGCATGAGAGGCGTTGCAGAGCTGCAGAGAGGGATGCCAAAGCGCATCAAGGCAGCGGTAGGTTAATAGGCCCCCTCTGACCCTGGCGAGAGAGTCGGGAGGTAGATGATGTTTCGTGGGATTACCCAAAAATGAGAGAGCTGGGGTCTGTCCCAGCTTCGTGGGAGCACAAATCAAGGGGAGGAATAAACTGTCATCTCTAGAAAGAGTCTTGAGCATCCCTAAAACTTTGGGAGCTCCTGGGCATTGCCGCCAGAAGGCGTCAGATCACGATGTCATCGTATCGCTAGACTCTGCCTGGGTTATTACTGATAGTCAGTGAGAGCCGTTGCATCCAATTAGTTGTATGGATTAAGAGAATCCCTTCTGAAGTTTGCTATCCCAGGAAAAAGAAAAAGAAAAAAGCTTGAATAAACTGGTTTGGATGAAAAGAAAGCCCTCAAAAAGCTTTTGTCATAGGGGGCTCTGTCAAGTCATCACGTCAATGCAGCCTTGATGGGAGCGCAGTCACCTTTGAGGGTAAAATGAGCGGATTCTGGAAAGTTTCAGTTGAAGCAAAGTTGGTAAAAATGGCATTTTCTTCCAGTCCTGTTCTTTTTCTGGACATCTTCAAACCGACTTACTGCCACGCTTTATTCCCCACTTGCAACACAGCAGCCAGAATATTGTTGCATTGATTTCCATTGATTCCATTGATTTCCATTCATTCCATTGATTTCCATTGATTCCACTGACTGGAAAAGGGGAAACATAACCCCCGTTTTTAAAAAGGGAAAAAAGGAAGACCCGGGGAACTACAGGCCGGTCAGTCTCACCTCTGTGCCTGGGAAGATCATGGAACAGATCCTCCTGGAAGCTCTGCTAAGGCCCATGGAGGACAGGGAGGTGATTCGGGACAGCCAACGTGGCTTCACCAAGGGTACGTCCTGCCTGACCAACCTAGTGGCCTTCTGTGATGGAGTGACTACATCAGTGGACACGGGAAGGGCTACAGATGTCGTCTGTCTGGACCTCTGTAAGGCCTTTGACATGGTCCCCCACAACATCCTTCTCTCTAAACTGGAGAGGTGTGGATTTGATGGGTGGACTGTCCGGTGGGTGAGGAATTGGTTGGATGGTCGCATCCAGAGGGTAGTGGTCAACGGCTCAATGTCCAGATGGAGATTGGTGACGAGTGGCGTCCCGCAGGGGTCCATATTGGGACCGGTACTGTTTAATATCTTCATCAGTGACATAGACATTGGGATCGAGTGCACCCTCAGCAAGTTTGCAGGTGACACTAAGCAGGTGCCTTGTCGGCTCAGACTCATAGCAGTTTTTGGGCACAGCCTAATTTCTAGCGAGATTTGCCTTTCCTTTCTTCCCTCCCCAACAGCAAGCAGGCCATCCCGGCGTGCCGGCGCATTCCAGCACGACATCTTGGTGTTTGGGGTGGGTGGGCGGACGGATGGCTTCTGACATGCCTCGTCCAGAAATTCCTCTCGAAAGGGAGTCTTAAAAACAAAAAACACCTCACCACAAATCATGCAATTCATTTATCATCAAAAGGACCGTGATATTGAAAAATGAGCCTTGATGTTGCAAAATGATTGAAATGCGTGGAGATAATTTAACTATAGCTACCTTGGCCAACCAGCCCTTTTATGCTCGGTGCCGCGTGGGTTTATACATACATATGTATTTTTGGGGGGTTTTTTTGTGGTTTTTTTTTTTTGCAAAGAGACACCCTGACACATGCCGCCGCTTTCAAAGGCTCTTTTGGGATGAATGTGGCCTTTGGTGGGTTATCTCTAACGGTGGTGGAGCTGAACCCTCTCTGCTGGGATTCATCTGAAGTTTGCGAGTTGCAAAGCTGCGTCGAGCCCTGCGATTTCCCACCGTGCTTGGGTTTCCCACGGGAAGGGGGCCGGAGGCAAGCCCGCGATGCCAAACCTCCCCGGTTAGAGCATCCTCACCTGCTTGTCATTGGAAAGGGGCAGGAGAAGGGGAGAAAATAAACCAAACCACGCCGTACCTGCAAAATAGCCGTCCTGGACTCTGCCTCACACCTGTAAAGCTCCAGCACTCCCGTGCGTGTCTTTATCTCAGCACACGCAACAGCCAGTGGCGCGTAGCTGTTGTAGAGCGGCCAAATTTACTGGGAACGAATTAAAAAAGGAGGGTTTCCTCAAGGAAAAAAAAGAAAAAAAACCAAACACCAACCCTAAAGCAACAGCAAACTGCTGAAAAGAAACCAGCCCCCTCCACCTCTCCTGCCTCCTGCTTTGGCACCGTAACGGAGCTTGTAGCCGTTATACGACTTCTTTTTTAATAGAGTCTTAGCCGGCCTGGGAGAGGGATTTGCTCTCCCCAGAGCCTTGTCTTCGGGACGCGTGTCAGAAGCATCCTTAAATCTTCAGGAAGGAAAAAAAAAAAACCAAAACCAAACCAAAATAAAGGAGGAGGGCAAGGAATTAAATCTCAGAAACAGCAAACCAAGGTAGCTTGAATCTGACAATGAGCCAGGAAATTCACGTTTTAGGGCCAGTCATCTTGCTGGCCAACAGGCGGCCTCCTTTTCTCCATGCAGCACAAGTCCCAGGCTTTACTTAGTGTTCTGCCTTTTGCCAGTTTATCTGATGGAGAGTTTTTCTTCCCAGAGTAATGTCTATAAGGTAGGTAGACAGCTGAGAGTGGATAGATTGCTTTTTGAAATGCTCCAGAGACTTATTTGCTACCAAATGTGGCTACTGACACTAAACAGATTGTGGTTGTTATTATTATTATTATTCTTTGCTGCTGTTAACTTCTTAGCACGATGCCAACTGGATTATCCCGCTTTTAAAATATCATTTCAACAGTTTGAAAAGTCAGTGCGATTTGGGGTGAGATTTGGCAATTTCTAGGTTTCTCCAGCTCGCCAGGGACATTTTCAAGCAGGTTTGGGAGCAGGGAGGGCAGGCAGCTCCCAAGGCCGGCAGGAAAGGGGATGGCTAATTGCAACCCAATTTCAACAAAAGTCATTATTTTCGTGTTGATTGGGTTTTTATTTTCAATATTTGATGTGCTGAGGAGTTAAACGGGAATTATTTTGGATGGCTCACACCTTTTTTTCTCCCTTTTTTTTTTAAAACCAAGTTAGCACATTTCATTTCAGCGTTGAGGGGTTATTTCTCACGTTTATTTTTCACGTTACAGTCGCTTCATTTTGAAAACATTGCCACTGGCCATTTGTTGAGTTTTCTGAATTAGGAAAAAAAACCAAAATATCTGAAAACAGACTACTCTGATGACTCACGAAGTCCTGTGTCAGCTTTTCTTTCCCTCGGAAAGAAGAAGATGAATTGGGTGAAATCTTTCACGCAGCTCCCATGATAACACCGGGGATGGCGCTTAGGAGGGGTGAGCACCAGCCAGTCCGAACCCATAACCGAATATTTCCCAAGGTACCGCATCCTCCTTTCTCTCTCCCTGGCTCTTCACCAAACTCACGGCAAGGTGGGATGGCAGCACCTTTTGAATGAAAACAGCTCTCACAAGCCTGTTTTGGGGGGTTGTATGTTTATTTTCCCTCCTGCCATATCTTAAAAGCCGCGTCAAAACCCTTTGCTTCAATCCCGGCCAGACTTTAAGAGGCGACCCGAAGCCTGAGGACTCCTTTCTGTCCCGTAAATACGTATGCATGGGGAGATATGAAACAAAATCAGAATTCAGTAAACTGCGTGGTCTAAATCGACATCAAAATACGCTGGCAGCAAATGAAATATGGAAAGCGGGAGCAAAAAATAATTCAGGACTTGGGAAGCGAATTCATCGTTTATGAACATCACTTGTATGTAGGTCGAGGCTCTTTGCAGGGTAGGGGTGAGCTTTTACCCTTCACAGCGAGCCGCTGCTGCGCGGGGCTGTTGTTTCTCTTTTGCTCCTTCCTTTACAGAGCAGAGGAACCAAAATGCTGCTTTTCAGGGTGGGTTTTGCTATCGGGAAAGGCTCAGGCTCCTGGAGGTCGGAGTGTCTCCGCTTGGTTGTGTAGCGGTACCAAAAATTGAGGTTCCTCTGAGGCATCCTCTGTTTTGTTCTCCACCTTCTTGGCTGGGAAACTCCTGTGCGCGCCCACGCGAGCGTCGCTGCCTGCAGATCCCCTGGGTGCAAAACCCCGTCGCTCTGCCCCTCACCACGGGGGATGCCCTGAGCGTCCCGGAGGTGGGTGGGGGAAGAAGCAGCGCCGGGGGTTTAACCGACCCCCAAGCTGGTTTTCTAAGGTGCCTGCCACCCTTTGCAGTTAACAGCTGTCTTTCGGCATTTGCTCACCCTACCTGCCGAAAGGGCGGGGAGGGATGCGCGGGAAGAAGCAGCGGCCGATGCCCTCGGCGCTTTGCTGCCGGTCCCCGGGGTTGAAAAGGAAAGGTGGGAGCCTGCAAAGGGCACCTCCGGCAGCAGCTCAGCCTCCCAAAGCCTTTCCCATCCTCCCTGGCCTGCTGGGCATTAGACGCGTTGGCACCGTTTTGAGGCTGCCGACGCGCAGGGATATCTGATATTTTGGGGACAGCGGCGTGGACGCCGGCAGCTCTCAGACCTTGCAAAGCTGTTCGCATCTCCTCTCCCCGTGAAATATGCCCTCAAAGCGAGCGGAGAAACGGCCCTCCGGATCTTATTTCAGACGAGGCTTGTTTTGGCATCATTTGCTCTGGCACCGTTCAGCTCCTGTTCGCATCCAAGCCGTGCAGAGGGAACGTGGGAGGGTGCGTTTGTTTATTTGCTGTACGTGGCAGACTGCGACGCCCGCTGCCGCGCGCTGGGAAGGAGACGCTGGCGCACCAACCCCGATGCTCTTTAAACGGTCCTCGAAGGAAACAAGCTTTGGAGGCTGCGACGGGGGACTTCGCGGCGCTTCCCGGCCCTCCTGCCCCTCGTCTCGCCACTGGGAGCCTTGGCAGGAGTTCCCCTGGCAGGGATCTCCTCTCACCTCCCGGTGCCAACGCTGCCGGCAGCTCTGGGAGCATCGCCGCGCTCCTTCCCCCACCCCTCGCCTTCCCCCAGGCCGCTTACGTTTTTGCTTCCTTCTTTCAGGGCTGAATTACACCCTCTCTCTGCAATTTAATTGCGATTAGATGCATGAGTGGTGCTGCCAGATAAGGCTAGAGGCAGTCAAAGATGCGTTCGCCCCCCCGGTCGTTTCAACGACAGTTTATTTATATTTTTTTTTCTCCTATTTCTTTTTTTCCCTCCTCCTTTCTATTTTTTTTCCCACCCTGGTTGGTCTGCTTGTCGTCATTTCCCCCAGTTCCCCCATAAATGAGCTGTTGCCTGCAGGAGAAAGATCCCCGCAGCGTTGCTACTTTCAGTCAGATAAATCCACGAGGCTCCTTGTTTTCCTTTTTCTGAATATACTTTCCCCCCCTTGCCCCTGGTTCCACGCCGTCCTCTTTTTTCCCCCATTTTCCTCATTATACCTGAGCGTTGCCAGCCTTTAGCAGTCAATACCGTTTACGTCATGTCACAGTAGGAGTGGGAAAAGGAGAATTTGTTGAAAATCTTTAAATGGGGAGAGGAATTTTCTCCGAGAAAGAACAAGCGCAGCTCGCAGCCCGAGTTTGGAAGAAGTTTGACAAGGCAGCTCAGAAGGCGGAGAGAGGGGTATGAAACGATCTCTCCCCGCTCCCCTAATTTACAGCTGTGACAATACGTCTTTGTGTATAAGGGGGGGGGGAAATCAAAATAATAAAAAAAAAAATTCATTACGTGCCTTTCGGCATTGACCAGCCCGAGGAGACGGGAGTTATTCTTAAGAAAGTCATGTATCTTCTTTACTTTGGCATCAACATAAATAAAATTATTTATGTCTCAAATTTAAATGCTCTGCACCTTTAGCAGGCAATAAATTCTTGTCTCCTGCCCCTTTATGTATTTCTTTCTCGCTCTAGCCTTCGCTACTGAATATGAAACCGCAGCTCCCCTCCCCGCTCCGGGCAGGGGGAAGGACCCCGAAGTTTTTTCCACCCTTCCCCCCCTGCGCGTTAGCCTGGGGGAAGGATGAGCGATGCCAGAGCCATGCGCGGTCCTTCCCCTCATCCAGCCTTGCTTTTCCCCACCACTGTGAGCCCCGCCAGGGCTGACAGGGCTGTCAACTTCCCCGTGCGATGGGTCAGCCCTGACGTTTCATCATTTGGGTATTAATTGCTGCTTGGGACGGCGGTTTGATGGCGTGTGATGCCCGGGCTGGGGGGGGGACGGGACGGGGGACACGACCCTACTGATGCCGTGGATGCTCCTGGTCCGCCGTCAGCATTTTTCTCTTGCTTGATGACTTTAATCAAAAGGGTTGTTGGCGTGCCAACAGCGAGAGGCATGGGAAGCCGGGAACACACACAAAAAAAGACAGACCTCATAAACACTGCATCCCATCCATTAATGGCCTCAAGGTGCGCCAGGGGAGGTTTAGATTGGATGTGAGGA
>NW_008824657.1:1896665-1905917 GCF_000699105.1 Pygoscelis adeliae
AAAGACGTGTAGATGAGGCGCTGAGGGACATGGTTTAGTGGGCATGGGGGTGTTGGGTCGACGGTTGGACTCGGTGATCTTAGAGGTCTCTTCCAACCTTAATGATTCTATGATTCTATGATTCTATGATCCCATCTTGCTTTCTGCTTCTCTCTCTCCTTGGTGCTTTATCTGACGCGATCAACTTCTGCTTCACTTTGCTTTCCCTCCTGGATTTAAAATGGAACTAAAATAGTAATAATAACAATCATCTTGCGAATCAACGTGTATTCTTGCAATGGCAAAATCGTAAAGATTTTAATAGCAACCTCGATATTCCTGTCCGTCTTGTGTAGCGCTCTGAATTATGATGGCTGTTACGTGCCTCGTGCCCAAGTGGGCTCGTGGTCGGTGCTGCAGCTGGAAAGAGAGATAGCAGCGCGGGCTCCCTGCTTGGATCTGCAAGACCTTGGGCAATGTCAGGTGACTCTGGGGGGGACATGCAACCTGGGGTCTTCTGGACGTCATGATGGGGCAGCACAGGGTTGGCTGAGGTAACCCCTAACCCAAGCTTACTTTGTGCGACGTGGCTAGTTACTCTTTAGACCCGACTTTGTGCCCGCAGGCTGATGCCAACTGTTGTGTAGGAGCTCTTTGTAGACTTGGCCTTCAGGCCCTTGGCTGGGTCTACAGTGCTGCAGGCAAAAGAGGTGGTGGAGGGCTCAGAAAGCTGGATGGGGAGCTGTGCGGGCACCGCAGGGAGGCATCGGAGGAGTGCCGAGGTCTGCCCAGTCCTATTTTGGGGGGAGAAAGTCCAAGATGCTGCTTCAAGGTGGGACAAGGTGAAGTTGTTTCCACAGGAACTGCCCAGGACCAGCTCAGGTCCGCTCCAAGAGCGGGCAAGCAGGGTCCCCATATGGGGCATCCCATCAGCATCCCCATGGTTTTTAGGGGGCAAAATAAATCCTGCTGGAAACCCCACATTTTCCGCAGAAGGAACTTCAAGCAGAAAAAAAACTTAGTTCCAGGACGTCTTTTGACGGGAAGATTTTTGCTTTTGCTGTGGGAAATCTAAAGGGGTTTGGGATGAGTGGTTTTGTCTCAGGACCACATGTCGGAATGCAATAGGAAACAGTCCCCTCACCTGGACTAATTTTTTTTTTTAGTTTAGAGTCCATGTTTTTCAAAGCCTTCGCTCTCTCTTCCCCCAACCAAAAATAACCTAGCAGCAATGACATTTTAACGGGAAATTAAATGAAAACATTTGTTTTGAATTGACATTTTGACTTGAAATGTTGATTTGTTCTGGATTTTTAAGCCAGAGAGCAGCAACGCGCTGTTGTTGCAAATGAGAAAAAATGAAATTGTCTTGAAAAATAGCCATAGACTCTCGGGACACGGCGGGGACAGAGAGGGGACACTCTGCTCCTGGGGACTCCCAAGGTCTCTGCATCAGCTCTGTGGGGAGGGCCACAGGA
Source organism: Pygoscelis adeliae (assembly GCF_000699105.1). NCBI lineage: Eukaryota > Metazoa > Chordata > Aves > Sphenisciformes > Spheniscidae > Pygoscelis > Pygoscelis adeliae. The sequence goes on from NW_008824657.1 coordinate 1,898,123, forward strand.
GCCAGCTACTCAGCTTCTGCAAAACCTTTGCGTCTTCTTAAAAACAAGCAAAAAAAAGGCAGTTTTCTGTTTTCATGAGAAAGCTAGCCATTTTCGCAAGGCGGGGAGAGGGGGAATCAATTTTTCCCATCAGCCATTCTTCACCGCCGTTAGGAGGATGATACTGTAGATGCATTGAGGTTTCACCTTCTTTAAATATCACTGGTATTTATTTTCATTACTTGCTCTTAATTGTAATGAAGCTGAAGTCTCCTCTGTGCCCTGATGGGGAATTTATCCCCAAAAACATCTAGAAACGTTCAGTTTCTTGGTCTGCAAACATCCTTTCATCTCTCCAGCATCCCATCTGTCTGTCTAGCTGCTCCTCCACCGCCTCCTTCCTCTTCCTTGTGATCACAGCCACCAAGGCCCCTTAAACGAACATTTTCACAAAATCTTCGTTTGCATTTCAAACGAGACGAAAGCACAGAAACCCACAGGAAAAAAGAGGGGGGGGGGAAAAAGAGGGGGGGGGGGGAAGCCAACTTTGCTTTCCCGGTTCCTCCCCATTTCTCACCTCCGAAGAGATTATTAAACTTGTCCGAAGGTAAAAATCTCAACCCTTCCCCACGCACCTCCAATGGAAATAATTTCCCTTGGCTGTTCGCTTCCTCCCGTCCTCTTTTGGTGTGGGTTGGGTTGTGGTTTTTTGATGTTATGATGAATTTGTGCGATGTTGCCCTCTAATGGCTGATCAATGGGAAAACGATGAGATCTGCCCGGGAAATCTTCCTTTATTATTCCCTGGGACAAATGAGTTTTTTTGGAGATAAAGGATAAAGGGGGGTTTGCTCCGTACCCAAGAGGTGAATGAGAAATGCACACTACGCTCTCGGAATGTTGCCTCTCCAAACCCCTTGTCGTTCATCCCTCTACCCCCTAAATAGAAATAACCCAAATTAAGGTTTCGGGAAGGCATTTTTTCCCAAAAAAGCCCTTTCTCGGCTGCCTCCACCCTGCAGGAGGTGCCTTGAGGACCTCAGCAGATGACTCCCCAGCATCGCAGCCCCGCAGACGGGAGCTCCTCCAGTCATTTATTTTTTTGAACGAGTGAAAACGTTTTGACTTGAACTTTCATACATAATGATGAGGGTTAGTTACCAAAATCCACACATTTTCTTTAGTCGTTTTCATTTACTACTGTTTTAAATTATTTCACAGCCTTGCAAATCTCCTTCTGACAGCCAGAGCCCGGGCAGGGAAAGCAAAAGGGAGAAAAAAAACCCTACTAAGTATTCATTTTTCACATAATATATTCCAATCCTGTTAGGTTGTGCTGGTGAAGGTAATATTTCTGGCATTCATTTAATGAAATTGACAGTGATGAATGGTTAATTATACAAATTATATTCTTATTAAACCCCCCGGAATCACTGCCTTAGAAAGTCTTAACTATGGACTTCTCGCGCTATATACATATTTTTTTTTAGGAGCATCTTTACTGCTGGCTGCTGCAAAACTGTCTTCAAAAAAACCTTGAAAAGCATTAAAAATCCACTAGTTAAGTCAATTACTGCAGATAAGTTAATCTTAATGGGATGCTTACACCCCCGTCCTTGCATAAGTTTACTTTTCATCCCTCTCTCTCAGCTCTGGAGGCGCTGGAGAGAAAAGTTCTTTGGCGATTGTTGTGACAAATGGCTTACAAGTGGATAAGTAGGGCTGGATGAAAAAGTTTCCATCGAAACCGGTTTTCAGCAGAATTTCCCCCCTGAGCTTGCGCAGAAATTTCCCATTTTGGGGTGGGGGGCAGCAGGGTGCCCGTGTGTCCCCCACGGATCGGTTGCCGGATGGGGACGCGATGCCCCGGGGAAGCGTGGTCGGGTTATGTCGTAGCACCAGACTCCCCACTGCGGCTTAACCCCTCTGTAAAGGGGGGGGACAAAAACCCAGCAGTGGACAAATCTCATTTTCCAAGCGGCGCCGTCGGGAAGGGAAAGCGCTGCACGGCGCCCGCCTTTAACCTCTGCTCGTTCCCGGGGCGGTAAACCCCGCTCCCAAGCATGCCAGGTCCTCCCGGTGCAAACACATCGCGGTAGTTTTAATTGCACAGCACGGGATGAACTGGCAGATATTGGCCAGGCTGTGTGTGCTCAGGGAATAAATGTAATAAATAGACTATTAAGTTAAGCAAGTTTTCAGCTTCAGCAGTGAAAGTGCCCATCTATCTTGCGTGGCTTTCTGCATGCTTCATTACCGCATGTAACCACACTGAAAAAATATGCTTTATCCTTTATAATTAGATGATAAGTTCCCTAAGATATACGTTAGCGCTGCCAACCACCTGGCACTGCACAGCGGCGCAGAGTTGCCCGCTTCCAGCAGCTTGTAATGAAATTTATTACCAAGCCTCATATTACACTAAGTTAACATCACTTAATCTTCTTCCTTGACAGAGTTATGTATGAGGCATGCCGGGATTTAGGGACTGCGGAGGGAGTGAGCCGTGCCGAGGGGGTAGAGGTGGGTGCAAGGTGGGTTGAGGGCTCTGGGAGGTGATGCTGCAGAATCAGGCTGCCCTTATTTCCCCATCCCCTTATTTCTGCTGATACCCCAAAGGGACGGAACATCTTCTGCAGCTTCTCTTCATTTTTTTAAACTAAACCGCAGGCTCGCTTTGCCTCACTTAATGCAGATAACAGCAGCAAGTTAATAATTAAGAAATGAGCTATGACCTCTTTGGAGAGGGAGGAGAGCATGCAGCACGATTTGACGTGAGCAGAGTGTCACCAAAAATCAAAAATACCTTCCCCGAGTGATGCAGGCTGCAGAAAAGTGTCCGCCGGGTCCCAAAATTGTCACCGCATCACCATCTGGTCATAGCATCTCCGTGCCGTGGTCCTGGTGTGGCCCTCAGTGCTCCGAGTCTTTCAGCAAAGGGAGACGGGGGGTTGTTTTCTTCCAAATTTTTCTCCTGATTTTCAAGGGAGGCTGGAGGTGCACAGGGGTTGCAGGGAGTTTTCACGGATGAACAACTTGTTTGGCTTTGGATTTGGGGCTTCACCCATCTCCCCCCCCCTCCCTTCTCCCCAGCTTCTTTGTCTTGATTGCAAAATGTTGAACCCCTGGTGCCTGCTAGAGCCTTGAATAAGCCGAAGGTGGGAGAAATGATGGAGCTGCCGTCGCGTCTCCTCTTTTTACTCAATAAGCTTCATAATCTCTGTATAACTACCTATATCACAAAAAGACAGGAGGAGCAGGGGGAGCTTCATGAGCTGGTTAGAGCGGGCAACTCCATCACCAGCCGTGACTATTATTATAAAATATTCTGGAAGTTAACTCAATAAAAAAGCTAATAATGAGAGGAACCATCTCTGCCTTTGTTTATAGCTTCTTTAAGTGTATAAACGAGCATGAGGTGATTAATGAGGGTGATCCGAGAGAGAAAGATTTGCATGCAGAGTGCTGAATTATTTCCTTATTGCATGTGCTTCCTGGTCCCTCTGTTTGTTGTGCTGCTCGACACTGTTTAATACAGAATGACTAAACTTATGAGATCCTATTTATTCCACCTGACATTGTCCCCTCTGCCAGCTCAGCCCCCGAGACAGATAGCGCATGCACAACGAATTCAGAAAATATATTAAAAAGCAATTATAAACTCCCTGCCTTCAGTGTCCTGGCCTTATTCTTCGCAGCGCTCCCTGAGAATTAGCATAATGTCTACAGGCTCTCGTGGAGTTATCAAAACACGATGAGTCTCTATCTTATTTTCAAGAGCTGATGGATGTAGGAGTTAAAGGTTGCCAAAGGTGCGTTCGCGTACTCTGCCTCCGCACCCTGATAAATGTTACTGGTGCCGGTAGCGCATTTCCCCCACCACCAGGCACCCCAGGAGACGGTGGCAGCCTAAATTTTGCCGGCTCAGCGCATGTTTCTTGCATTAAGCAATCTCCTTTGCTCTTCCCACCACGGTGGCTCCAATATTAGAATTCCATTATGTTCCTGGGCTGCTTTCCCCACCGTTTTCTGGTTTACAGACTTCCAAAAACCTCTCCGAGGGACAGGAAGGACGTCAGAACGAGCCATTCTTATATGATGGGTCATTTTTCTTGCCTCTTAGACATTGCAGGGCAAGAGCCTCTTGACTGCGAGCTAGATTTCACCATTTCTCCTCTCTCGCTCTTTCTCCAGAGCTCTTAAACCACATATTGGAGGTGCTCTCAGCCAGGAGGGTGACGGTGTGGCAGCGGGAGCATCCTGCACGCCCGGGGCCAGTGGGCTGCCACGCTGAGGCACGAACCCGCCGGGTCAAACACCATTTACCCTGGTCAGCCCTGCAAAGATGACAGCCGTCAAATGGTCAGGCGGGGGGAAAAAAGCACAGTTTAGGGGCTTTTTGAAACTGCAACACTGCCTTGGGTAGTTTAAGTGTAATTTTGGGTTAAAATGATGGTGAAACAGGGGGTGTTTCACCACTTCATAACTGGAGAAAACCGGCAAAGCCGCAACAAAATCTCAATGCAACTTTGCCAGGTTACGCTGGAAAAAACTTGTCACCTGGATATCACGCTCTTTTATTATTTATGTCTTCTCTTACGCATAGTAATACATATATATGTTGCAAATCCGAGGTAGCGTTGAACCAGCTGGCACCGTGCATCTCCATCTAATTATATACAGTCTTTTGGGTTTCGTTCCAGCTCCGCCGTAATTCTCTCCCGCAAACCTCGCGCAGGATTTTAACTCACTCCCGGCACAAAATGCTTCATCTGTGTTAAAAGTGAGGGTGCGCACAAATATATTAGCATTTCAGGAAGTACTTGAAGGCTTTCATAGCCTGTCTTTACCCAGAAACTGTTTATCAAAGCATCTTAATAGAGACCAATTTGTATACCTCAAAAATACATTTATTCTGTAAATTGTTTATAGAAAACCAACAGAAGAAAATGGGCTTTGCTGCTACTGAATTCATTAGTAGCAGACTGCCTGATTGCTTTTATTCCTTTTAACCTCCGATTGTATATTTTATTCGCTTGGAATATTTTATATACCTCGGCGCTGAGCTGAGCTGGACGGGATCCTGCGCTGGGGGTTTCAGGGGCGTCCGGGGGGAGTTAAATCAGCCCCAAATGGAGAGGAATCAGATGGCGTCGCTGCTTTTTTACCCCGCGTGCTGGCTTGGTTCGAGGAGGTGAGAGAGTGACAAATGAAATTATCTTGTTTAATCTCATCTCGGGCTGCTCTGAGCGGTCACAGAAAAAACTACGATCCCCCCCCCAGGCTTTCCACGTAAGGGCTGGGAGTCCTGGTTGCCTTAAAACGTAGGGCTCAAGGGCTGTCAATCAGCTCTCCCGGTGATGGAATTGGGGTTTCTAGGCGTGACTCTTCTGCTTTTTACCACGGGGAAACACATCTCGGGAAACATTAGAGCCCCGTGCAAGCACCAGCTGTTGAGCACCGCCGTTTTGTTGCAGTCTTCCCCTTCTGCAAAGCACCACTGCATCCCTGCCGCGCCCTGGGAGGCAGCTGGAAGAGTTTAATCTTCCAGAGCGCGGGGTTTGCCGGTGTGGTTCGCCGCACGAACGCTTGCGGTCGGCGCTGCGGTGGGGACGAGCCGGGGAGGGGTGGTAGGACCCTTTCTTGGTGGTGGAGGGTTTGCGTTGCCGTAGGTTTGCCTCATGGGGCACTCCTAAAATCCCTTAATCCTGCCTAGCTGCTCAGGCTTCTATCGCTTCTTCAGAAGGGGAGGGGAAAAAGCCCTAAGAAAAAACTTCCAAAAGAATTTAATTGGACCAAACTCGTGTCTCCTTGCGTCAGCCAGATAGGGCCGTTGCCGGAGCAGACATCGGCACTGAAGTTGGAGGTGCCTGTGAAAGAGCGGAGCTGCGAGGTGCAGCTTTCCAAGGCTGCGATGTGCTGACCTAGATTGCCCTAAACAACGGGGTCATTAATGGAAAATTTACTGAAGAAACGAAGCCGCCGTTTGATTTCACTGCAGGCTGGCTTAGGGGTTTGCTGAGTATCCTCAGCCCTGTTAACCCCTACCCCATCGCCTTCTCTCGCGCAGACACGTACCCAAAGTGGCACTTGCAGAATATCTTTGAGCAGAAATCCTGTGGTTTTGCCCGCTTACGTTGGACGTGGTGGGTGCTGTGGTTGGATGCCTTGCCCAGCTCTGCCCAAAGTCACCCAATCCTGGTCTTAAATATTGTGGTCACCTTCTCTCCAGAGCAGTCGCCCTGCCAGCAGCCTTTTCCGGAGAGTGGTTCGAGATCTAAATGCTGCTCTTGGCTACCAGTGCTCGGTGTTTATGGGATGCCTACTGTTCATATGTGCTTACATGTTGCATACTGTTAAACTGCGCTGAGTAGTTTGGAATAGGGTTTAGCAGCTGACTAGGATGCCGTTACCTCCGGGGTGTAAGAGGTCAAGGCCCCCTATAACGTTGTTGGTATGAGTCCCTGGAGTCTTATTCTGCTGTCTTGTGTTGGGGAACCTAAGGAAGAGATGAGAGTAACTGAGTCCCGGGGCTGGAAATAAGCCTGAAACCCCCTTTTTAGTGATTCTATAGGAATCCCCGTCCCACAAAAGAGTAAGTACGGGATCCGCTTTGACCCAGGAGCTGCTCCGTCCCTCCTGCGTGCTGCAGCATCTCTGTTCTCGCTTCACGCCTCCTCCGTGCCACGCAGGATGGCTTCCCCCGTGTGAAACCTGCATCGCTTACCCCATGCCTCCGGGCTCATCGTTTTTTCTGTCGTAGACAGGCGTGCTCTTTTTGATCGCGGCGATGTGTGTCTTTCATCACACGCGGCAACGCCTACCTATGCTGTGCATGCAAAGGAAGAGTTTTAAGAGGAGATCAATGAGTCTGAGAGTCAAAGGGAGGCTTTCACCTCCGGGAGCTCGCGAGCAAAGTACCTGGAAAGTCGATCAATCAATTACTTGCATTCCCTCCCCTCCCCCTGCGCTGTACAATTCTCTTTCATTTTCTTCTCCTCCGAGGCATTAGGCTTGGATTTTAGAGTGTGAATAAATAAAATATATATGTTCAGCTCCAAAACATTTTGTGCATAACATTGAAGGGGCACACGTCCCTCGGTATGAAGGACAGGGGCAATGCCCCTCGGTACCTGGCGATTTCCCAATGCAAAGGAGCAGAGAGAGCACCAGGGCAAGATCACGCCCAAAGGTCAGCGAGGCTGTAAAAGTAATCCTTCGCTCCAAAACATCCAAGAGACCCTCAGCAGAGGAGATCGGGGTCATGACAGCAGCGCGACTCTCCCGAGCTGCTTCCCTCGGCTGCAGAAACGCAGTCCTTCCTTGACCTGGGAGCTGCTTCCCCATGCTCCCGGTGGCCCTTTTAGCCTCTTTCCGCAACGGGCTCGTCTTTTGCTGCCACAGCTTCGGGTTTGATGGAGGAGAAATGGCACGGGGTGGGGGTGCATTTTCACCAGATAGGGAACAGCCGGGAGCCGCGTTCAAGGGGAGGATGTTGGCCACAGGCTGACGTCTCTGTTGCAAGTTTAATGTAACGGAGCCTGTGTGTTTTCCTGATCACACAGACTTTCATATGCGCTTTCGTACAGACCCCCAAATACCAAGTCATCTGTACGAAAGCAAAAAAGCTCCTTGCAAAAAAGCAAGCGGAGAAAGCAGCAGGGAGAAGGAGGAAGCGGCCGGGACCGGCCGGCTTCGAAAAGAAGAGGAGGGAATGAGGGGGGGGGGCAGGATGACTGGGGGCGCGTGGAGGGGTGGCACTGCGCAGCGAGTCAAAGTTTGCATGAAACCAAACAACCCGTGTGCCATAGCGCGA
>NW_008824657.1:1906045-1933130 GCF_000699105.1 Pygoscelis adeliae
GCTTGGGAGGGAGTTTTGACGCTGGGAAAGAATATCTCCCTGAAAGGGACTAATCCTCTCTTTTTTTCCCCCTCCCTTCTATCAAAAAAGCCTCCTCATCCCTGCCAAACTGCACCGCTCCGAAGGAGGGTACGGGCAGGGTGTTTGCACCTGCCCGCTGGTTTGTTGTTCTGCCTCCATCCCTCCTGCCCTCCGGCTAGCAAAAATGCAGGTTTCCTTCTTCTCCTTCTTCATTCAAATCCTGAAACGTTCCTGGGGGTCTGGGGCATTTGCTGGGGGTGAGCAGGGGAGTTTGGGTGCAAGCAAACCCCTTACTTCATGCATCCCTGTGTGCAGGGCAAGGCGTGCCTGTAATTCCACAATCCTACCCAGCAGTGGAACAGCTGAAAGACGTAGGCACGGTGGTTTTTTTCCTTCTATACCTCCTTTTCTTCGCTCCTTGCATGCTGGGGGCGGAGGGGAGACTCGGCAAAGAAAAAGGGTGGATCCACCCTAAAACTGCGGTCTTGTTTTCCATCGGGGAGAGACAAAACTTTCTGCTGAGCTCGACTTCAAAGGCAAGCGTCGAGCCTTAAGATATTCATTTTAGTAATTCATGTACAGCTGCATTAGTTAGGGGCTAATGTTTTATCCACTTGTCACGATTAGACGTTATTATTATTACTGAAAACAGAGATGGCTGAGAGATAATAATTCTTTATGAACCTCCCGTCACAATTAATGTAGGCTCCATACTTGCCCATTTACTGAGTTTTAAGCTAATCATTCCTTATATGTGTTTCAAGCCTTTAGTGAAGTACAAATAATTTGAACTAATTAGCTTATTAAAAGAAGGGAATGAAAACAAATGGCACATGAATGAATTGTGGGATTTCGTATGGAATTAATATCTCACTAATACATGTGGATTTGGTAAATTCATTATGCATTCATAATCAGAGCTGATGAATCACCTAGCTAATTCAGGAGTAATTAGGCATGAACTACTGACACTTATTTTAAAGTGCGACCAAACTAGTTGGCTTTATCCTGAGGAGTCGGTTATGGTCTCTGAGGCACAGGGAAGGACTATTGCACGCCTTGTAAAACCGGCCAGTGTTAAACAGTGCTGCGGCGAGACCCGCGATGATTTATGACTGTGCTTAAGGAGATCAGAAGCGAGGGCGTCCACGCTTCCAGCCCGGCGGGATGCCGACGGGCCACCGCACCCCGGCCTTGGGAATAGCAGCCTCGCAAGGCTGCTCGCACCGGGAGATCCCTCCTAGGAGATACCCGCGGACCCCCCTCCCAGAATTAACGAGTGCCGTTGCTACCCATGTGACTGGCTAATTTGTCACCACTTGGCAGCTCGAGTGCATTAATAATTCTCGTCATTATTTATTTTTGTATTACCATAATAGCCCGCGCAGCACAGCATCCTCCTTGTCCAGCAGCCCGCCGAAGGAGGCGCCGAGGCAGAAGTAAAGCAGCCCGCTGGCCCAAATAGCCTCTAAGAGAGGATGCGGGGGGATGCAAGCACGCAGAGCAACACGAGGATTGTACGAGGCGACGTGGGTGGGTGGGGGGAATAGTCCCAGCCAGCCGGCAGGTTTTGGAGGGGTTGAGGCAGAAGGGAGAGCTGGAGGGGGCTTTGCTGGGATTTACAGGGGGTGGGGGGGGGGAGGGGGGGGTGGGGGGGTGGAGGAGAAAGCACCAAGGTGTGTGTGTGTTCAAGGGTGTGACAGGAGGGTGGTGGAAAGTGTGGGACCTGCCGGCCTAAGGGACGGGAGGAACTGGACGTGCGTCGCGAGGAGGGCAGAGCGTGGTGAGAGGGTGATCTTTGCGATGGGATTCAGGCTGGACGCGAGCAAGGCGAGTTTGCATTTGCAAAGGTCAGGGGAAAGGACGTTGTGGTAGCGAGGGAGGAAAGGCTCAGAGCCTGGATGAGTGCTCGAGCCGGGTGGGTGGAGGAGAAGGGCGAAGGAGGGGGAGGGTGATGCAGAAAGGCTTTGCGGGGAGAGGACCTGGATGAAGATGATGCCTGGGTTGCGGCGGGGTGACATTGTGCGTGTGGATGGAGAAGTGGTCCAAATGAGCTCTGCAGCAGCTGGGTTGGGCTCGACCTGGTGGTGAGACGTCTCCGAGGAGAGGCTGGACAGCAGCTGGGGCTTCTGCTCGGCCAGGTGGGAAGGTACCCACCGCTCCCTCTGCGCCAGATACCTTCCCATCTCTAAACTGAACCTCTGCCGCAGATCTGTGACTCATCTGCCTCCAGGTACCAAATTGGTGTTTGCAGATAAGATTATCCAGGGATTAATTGTAGAGGGAGAAGAGAAATGTAGATTAGTCATCCCTTGAGAACAGACATAGATCAACAGCATTTAGAATTACCTTTGGGTGTTTAACAGCCACGGATCACCAGAGTACCTGAACACCTACCATGTAAAATCAACAGTCTCGTTAATTATGAAAAATAATTCATGTCACACCAATCTAAACCCACTAAAATCTCTGCATTCGTTCCAGAGGCGGCTGTAATCGCTCCTGCGCTCGCCCCGGGGCCGGGGGCCAGCAGACTGTCTTTTTTTCCATTTCTTCCCACGCCTTCTCCAAAAAGCCGGGGTGGGAAGGTCTGGGCGGCAGCAGATGCCTCTCCAGCATATTTCCGTGGTGCAGTCCTCCTTTTGCAGTAACCGCCGCTGTTGAGAGCACCAGAGCCAGCAATACGCCCTGGGGAACCGTCTTTGATACCTTCACTGGTGCATTTACCTGCAGCCACCTTCCCTCTGTGCAACAGAGCTACCCCCGCTCCTGCTGCAGCGAGAGAGGCTGGATTTGCCCCCCGCAAATGTGTGTATGGCCACGGGTGCTGGCTGATACTCAGCCCCTAGAGACGCACCAGACCTCTGCACCTCCAACGATTTCATCCCTGTGTTAACACATAACGAAATTCAGGGGCCAGGCTACATAAATTGAGAGCTCTGGTTGCGCTTTCCAGAGCACGTGCGTGACAATGCAATCTTTCCGTACCGCGTGCCGGCCGGCCTAAGAGAGGAAAAACAAAGTGAGAAATCATATTCTGCGCACGCCGAGAGCTCGAGCTTGCTGCCCGGATCCACCAAGCAGTAGGGCTGGGACCCGCTCCGCTCTTCAGTAGGTACTTGCGATGCTGCGCGCAGATCCAAAGCGCAGTGCAATCACAAAGAATAAACAGTAGCAATTACTTAATACTTCATGGTGATGGAGTATTGAAAATTAGCACCGGAGTTAAGCACTAATAAGACGCATAACACTCCATAAGCCTGCAGAATTTTATATAGTAGAATCAAGAGTAAATAAAATTACAATTTAAAGAAAAGCAGATAATTTAATTATCTTGTAGGCACAGTACTAAAATTTGGAGTGATTGGCTAATCAATACGCTATTACAAACTGCAACAATGCAACCCGCCTGTGAGGCTGTAGGAAATGGGTACTTGGGGCTGAGAGAGTGAGTTGCTGGGTTTGGGGAGTTGGAGCCGACAGCACGGGTCCCTGGGCAGGTCGCTTTGGCAGGACTGTCTGGAGGAGCATCGTGAGCATTTGAACGGTATTTGTTGCAGCGGAGATAGAATCATAGAATCATTAAGGTTGGAAGAGACCTCTAAGGTCATCGAGTCCAACCGTCGACCCAACACCCCCATGCCCACTAAACCATGTCCCTCAGCGCCTCATCTACACGTTGGGTAGATGAGATGAACCAGATGAACCAAACTCCAGAGGGTTGGGGGTTGCAGAAGGAAGTAACGTTAGGAGCTTTCACCGTTCCCTTCATGTGTTTTTTTGACTCTCAACTTTTCACTGCTTTGTCATTTAAATTAGACTTTCTGGAAATGAGTAAAATGAGGGAGATGGGCACTGCTATAAAAGCGGTGAAAGAGTTACCGCCTATGGACAGGCGGGTAAAACCTTCCCCCGGTGCAGCAACCCGGACTCAATGCAGGAGCCCGTGCAGCCGTTGCCTATCCATGCAAAACTGCCCAGAATGGTCAAATGCCGACCTTCGCGATCAAAACTTTTGCAAGATATTTGGAGTTCTCGAGTCCGTCCGCTGCCTTGGGTGGCCTTCCAGATTAGGGGGCAAGTCATCTTCTCTCTAGCTGTTTCTTTGCATTAAGCCTTGAGAGGTCTGTTCTCCATCCCTGACATCTTCCAGGGATGACGAGGAAGGGCCACTTTTCAAGGCCATCTGAGCTCACAACCCTTTTACCTTTTGCACCCAGAGATTTCAACCCCTGAAGCTCCCAAATACCCCTCTATATATGAGATAAACAGATAAGCAGGAGTGCGTTGTTCCCTCCCGGGGATGCATCTCCCCCGTTAGCAGTTTGCAAAACGAGTGCTTTGCCATCCGGATCCTCGGCTGGCAGGAGCCAACATCACCGTGCCGGTGGGGGGGGGCCCATGCCAAATTACACCACCTGAGGATTTGGCCGCTGCACGGAGCCGACTGAGGTTTGTGACGAGCAATAGTCTGCTGCATCCCAGCGTGAAATGCCCTCCTTTGGTTCCACACCGATGCCAATCTTCTAAGGGAAAGCAGATCTTCTTTCCAGCCCATTGTATTTCGCTAATTTAATTCCATTCTGTATGTCAAATTGCATTATATATTCACACCGATGGAAGATCTATTTTTTTCTTTATTAATATTAAGACATTTATTTGTCATTTTTTAACAAAATCGAAAAGGAATCAAAACCTCATTTTCTGGAAAAGCGGCATTCTTGGCGTGCGTGCACGACTGCAGCTGTCTCTCTGTGTGCCGGCTCGGATTTTTCTGCAATTTTTTTCCTCCCGTTTCCAAAAGTGGGCTTTTGCACGTAGCTCCCCTACCCCCCGGCAGGCCTCCGCGGGACTTCACGTAGCAAAACCTCCTCCTCTATGGGGCACGAGCCCCGATTCGGAGGGACCAGCGAGGAGTGCGCCGGACAGCTGAGGTGCAAACGTTGCTTTCCGATGCCAGCCCAGGAGCAGGTGGGAGGACAACCTCCCACCCCATGCCACGGAGGTCTTCAGCAGTGAGGGGTGATGCTGGGATGCCTGGCGGAGCGATTAGCAGTCTGAGGAGGGGGTTTGGGTTGTCCCGTGAAAATCAGGTTGCAAATCAGGTTGCTCCCTCCCGCAGCTCAGCCACAGGCGACCACGGCACTCGATGCTGGTGCAGCCACAAGATGCAAGTCCCACCTCTCACGAGGACGTGAGATCCTACCGTTTATTTTGTAACTTGCCCTCCTAGATATTACACTCCAGGCTGTAGGAAGAAGGGTTTGGAGCAGGCGGTGGGAGCCTGGGGGTCTTTCCAGCCTCTGCAGCGCCGAGCTCTTCTTGCCGCGTGGTCAGGATTGTCCCTGGGATTCAGTTAACGGGAGCAGGAGGTGGGCTGGGTACGCAACGAGGCAGTGGGCTCTGCATTTGGAAATAACGCTGTTTGAAAGGTGGTGTAGTCCAGCGAGACTTGAGTCACAGGGAGTATAGTGCACTCCTCGTGCTTGTTTTACTGAGAGGAGCCCGAGACACTCAGTACGGAAAATACCCTTCAGTGACCTTGGCAGGAAGCAGATGACATCTCTAGCTGCTGTAAAACAATTTTAATGGTGTTTTGGGGAGAGGATTATGATTTGAGCTGCCGAACGACTGAGAAACTCTCGTATTTTGTGGAAGACTCCATTTTCCTGTAAAAGCCCTTTGATGGGCAGCCAGGGAAATGGAGTGAGAAGTGGTAGCAGCCGTTTGAAGTGCACGGGAGTTAGAGCTGGGAGCGTTATCCCTCCGGCTGCCTGCACGGTGCTTTGTCCCCCTTTGCCCAAGCAGCACTGTCCCCGACATCTCCTGTTTTCTCCCACCTTTGCAGCTGAACTCAAACAGGTTGTCAGTTTGGGGGGGTTTTTTGAAGCACAATTTTTCCACCCCGTGGACAGGGGAGAGCTCACCGTGTTGTCGAAGGCGCTGAGCTCCTCTTTCTACTCTGGCATCTGAGAGCTGGGTGGTTTGGGGTTTTTTGTCCTTTCTGTTTTGAAGTTCTTTGAGGGCGGGTTCTTCGGAGAATCAAATCACTTGAAAAAACTTTGTTCAGCTCAGGCTGCCATGGACATGAGCTGTGGATTTGTCACTTACCCTCCAACGTGAGCGTTGATGGAGTTAAGCACATGAACCAGAATTAAAGCGGGTGTGGAAGGGACGTGCCTGCCCTGCCCGTGCAGGTTCATACAGCGTGGTGGCCGGCCATGAAGAGATTGAGTGATTTTATGGCTAATGAAGCATATATCTGCATTGCAGTAATTGCAGTGAGGGGTGGAGATATCAGAGGTGGCTTTGCAGGGAGCGGTAGCGGTGCCGAAGCAGAAGGGGGAGCATCACGGGGACGCTGGCTGTGCTGCGTAGGTTGAGTCTGTTGGACAGGAGCTGGTCGAATGCCAGCACCAATAGTTCTGTAGCCCTGCAGCGGTCGGCTTCGCAGCGAGTGGAGGTTTGGTGAAGGGGTGTCACCCACGGGTCCCCATGTGGCTTCATAGCAGCAGGCGTGGTCAGTTGTGCCCTTCTCCATCTCGCACTGACTCCAAGATGCTCGACTCACGTGTGATCCCGGAGGGCTTGTGCTTGGCTCCCCTGAGTCTCTCAGCTGATAAACCTTTGTGATCTCCAAGGCTTCACCCTTGCAAGACCGATGGCACCAGCGAGGTGCAGCCATTCCCCGTGTCCTTCCCTCCCCACCGGTTTTTCTCCAGCCTCCCTGCTTGCTTGTGGACCAGCCCGCCAGCTGTGCGTGCCGGTAAGGTGCCACAACTTGTTGTCTTGTTCCCGGGGCTCAGTCGACCGGCCAGAGCAAGCTGGCAACTGGCGTTTATTTTTCCATAGGATACTCCAACACAGCGCAGTTCACCTGAGCTGCAAGAAAAGCCGGCATTTCTTGCAAAAACAAATGTTTTTTAGAAGAAAGAGAAAAAAACCCAATCCCACAGTTGTTTTCCTGCTGTATCAACATAACCTGATAGAAACCCATTGCTTTGACGAGGTCTGCATGTTTCCTTTCATGTTTATGGTCTTATATGGTTATAAAGTTGAAATAATAAAAGCAAATCAAAGCCCTTTGATATTATGAAAATGAAACATTTGGGGTTTGGCTAAAATGAAATATATTGCTGAAGCTGCATTGAAGTGCTTGGGTTTTAAGGATTGTCTTGTGGTGCTTTCTGAAAAAGGCTTTACATTAAATTTAGGTAAATTTTGAAACAAACCATCATTTCAAACAAGAAAAAAAATCCTAATGTTTTGCTTTGAGAGAGCAGAGACAAAACCTTCCTAACATTCCCATAGAAAAAGAGTGAGTATTTCCAATTAAAAGTGTTTCAAGCCGGGTATCAACAATTTCGGGGCGTTATCTGACTCTTCAGTATTCAGCAAATGAGGTTTCTGATTGGAAGGAACTTGCCCATCTGTAGGAGAGTGTCCTATATACAGGACTAATAATGTTGGCATGAATAATTCATCGATCTTTATTACATGGAAAGATATGTGTGGAGTGTGATGCACACACAGTTTCATCAAAGAAAAGCATATTCAGTTAAAAAATAATCAGTTTTACTGTAGATTTTAAAGTGCTTGCCTCTGACTCCATCTTTGCGAATTAACTCATGTCCAGCAAATCAGCCTCCAAACTCGACTTTTGTTTGCCTCTACCCGATCTGTAGGGAGATTATTAATATCATGTAACATTCAGTTAATAGGTCAGATGTGAGACCTTATTACAGATCTAGGATAAATTGCCTCTCTGGTAGCATATAGCTTGACCTTCACGGACTTCAGAGTTCAATATTCAGCCTTCATACATTCAGCCTTAATTACTGTGTGCACAGGCATTAGCGCCACCACAAAAGGTCCAAGTTCGTTTAGACGGGACCCTGCTTTGCATCGTCTCTTTGCACGCTGCCAGGCCAGGGAAGGACACGGCAAAGTCTTTTTCAGGGGGCAGGTTTAGACCCGGGGTCTTGTTCATGTCTAGTCCCTCTTTTAGTTGTTTTTCACCCAGAAGTCGGGCCTGGGGTCTGTGGGATTGAGGGAGCACGGTACCTTGCTGCCTTGTTGACCTGGATTTTGGGGATGCATTTGCAGGGTCTTTTCTTAGCGCTCCCCAAGCACCCGGGAGCAGGTCCTCAGCTCTGCAGAGCAGCAATTGCACAAGGCAACTGCAGAGGCAGAGCTGGTTTCCCCCAAAGGCCCAGCGAAGCTGGGGGAACATCGGGGATTTGCACAGGAGGGCTGTTGGGCTTTTCCTTCTCCTAGGAGCAGACGGGACTATTCGTGGTGGTGTCTCTAATTGAGGATGGATGAGAATGGGGGTGGTTGTTGGGCGAGAAACATGGGTATAGAGACAGATTTGATGATCCAACCTGTCCCTTCCCTGGTCCAGCAGTGTGAACGGAGGGTGGTCGGCGAGTGGCCCCCAAGGAAAAGCTCCAGA
This sequence comes from Pygoscelis adeliae, assembly GCF_000699105.1. Classification (NCBI taxonomy): domain Eukaryota; kingdom Metazoa; phylum Chordata; class Aves; order Sphenisciformes; family Spheniscidae; genus Pygoscelis; species Pygoscelis adeliae. The sequence continues at coordinate 1,914,522 of NW_008824657.1, forward strand.
GGGTCCTCGGAGAGACCTTCCCTGGAAATGCACCTTTTCAGTTTTACTAAATTCTACTTATTTCGCCAGGGGAAAGTCAATGGCCTTCATTACGAGTCAGAGCAGGTGACATAATTCTCCTTCTGCGCTTTCAAATCTATGAACACGCGAACTTAATATTAGCAACACAGATACAAATAGCATTTTAACGCAGTATTTATCACCACGCTTTCTCAGGAGAAAATCTATCAAAGCTTTAAATCTAAAACTCTCCCATTCTTCTCGAGCAACAAGATCAATTCATTAATATTTGGAAAGCTCTCAGTGTTATTAATCATCTGTTATTATTTTATTTATGTACCTCTTAGTAAGAAAAAGCGGACGAACCAAGGCCAGTCTCACTGATTGCATTTTTTAACTTGGGAGAATGGGGGGGGAGAAGGATGGGAACAATTTTATTGGGTGAAAAAACATCCTTTGTGCTTGTGTTTTGTGTGGCAGAGGTAATGAAAGATGCTGCAAGTCATCTAAAGGCTGAGAAAGGTAGCAGGTTAATTGTCTTATCGTTATGAATTCGCTTTGTATTTGTGGTCACAGCGCAGATCATAATGAATTTATTTAGTATTCATGCGGACGTCGCAGCACCCTCCTTCCATAGGTGGTGTGTTGCAATGTAATAAACACTTATATCACCGGGGCGGCAGTTTGGGAGGTGGTCTTAGCCTGGGCTAGAGTGGATGGACCAGAGAAGTTATTAAACTGTGCTGCCAATCTGCTAGGCAGAGAGGTCAACCCCCTAAATGAGTTTAGCTCCTTCCCTGGGTCTATCTCATAAGAGTACTCAGGGCTTGAAAATAAGTTTGTAATTGACTGATCCAGACAGATGGGTTTGGGAAGAGGTGATTGATGTCAGCAATATATTTGAACGCAATCAGCCTGGCCGAGAATACTAATTTTACAGCCTTTAGCAGCACAGGCCTGCTGCTCAAACACACTTTGGGTAAGTAGATCAGGTTGCTGGTGTCCAACCCCAACTATCGCCCCGGGCTTCTACTTTTTTATGCCTCGTGAAGCGGTGCGGGATCAGGAGTTGCAAAGTCTGTTGTGTTTTATTGGCACTAAGCCGCGGTTTGCTCTTAAGGTCTAGATGCCCCCAAGCTTTTCAGCATGCGCTTACCTTTAAGCTCACGAGTAGCTTGGCTGACCTTGGGAGGCGTAATCCGCCCCAAAATGTCAGGAACGTGTGAGGACTGTGCTAAATCAGGCCAGATGCAGGACCGGGAAGTTAAGCGTATGCTGGGAAGCTGGAGACAGTGGGGCCTGCAAGCTTAAGGGATTTAGATAGACTTGTGCAGAATAACAGCCTTCTGCGTACTTCGCTAAGCCTCACGCTTAAATGGCAGAGAGACAAACTCCAGGATTATCACCGAGGTTGTTATCGGTAGCAGGACATGGACTGTCGATGCTTTCCATGAAATGGGTCTGCAAGCAGTGAGCTCTTGGTCACCGGAGCTGCATCCAACCGGGGCTCCACTGCGGCGGCTGAGCCTCTGGTCCCCAGGTGGCTCCTCAGGGGTCACAGCATCTTCACCAGGCTTGGGAAAGGTCTGGGAGATCAAGGTGGGTCAACTAAAGCAAAGCCTCCTGCTCCCTGGGGAGTGGAAAGGGGTGAATGGCAATGGTAGGATGGATAAATGGGAATGTTTCGCCACTCTTGTGCTTTTCATAACCACAGCAATAACTCAGACAAAATCACGGTTTAGTTGCTTTGCTGCAAGACCAAAATTAAGTCCTGGTGATCCTTCACCTTGAGGAGCAGTGTAAAGGAGCCTTTTCCCTTTATGTTTTCTGGATAATTAGATTAATGGTGCACTCTGGGTGAGTTTTAATGTATGAAGGCTGTGTTAGATCACAGTAATTCGTTGCTTTACCAGCTAAAGTGCTCAGAGCCTGGGATGTGTGTGGGTAAGTTCAGGGCTATAGGCCTGTCTCCCTTGAATAAAGCGGCAAAGGTCTCTATACAGTGATCGCTGGAAGATGCATAGTTGCCACAGGCAATGCCTGCACGAGCTCCCTCGACGGGACAAAGCCCACCCAGCTAAAACTTGGCCAAGAAGGTTTATTGCCCCGTGATGCAGCGCGGCAGCGCGGTGACAAAACACGCTTTAGGCAGCACTGTTGGGGGTTCAGTGCGGACCCCGAGGTGGGGGCATCGCTTAAGCCCTTATTTTTGCTTTTCTTCTTTTAAAAAACTAGGCGGTAAAGCCTCCGGCATGGAGTGGGGATTTTCAGAGTTAACTGCTCGCTTCCCATTCAAACTGGCACTAAACCCCTTGCCCCGTTTGGGAAATCTCTGCCTCTGACTGCACCCAGTCTGAATGCCAGCCGGTGCCTGCAGAGGCAATTGCTGGATGTCCGAGTTACTAGAAGGCTGGCACGGACAGAAGGCACAGCTCAAGAGTTGGGAAGCACCACTTCTTTTTTTCTTTTTCTCCTCCCTATAAATACAGGAGGCTGATAATTGGCATCGACTCGAGCCAGGAGTCAGCACGGATTTGTTCTGCGTAGCGGGATGCTGATGGCCAGGGATCCTCACTGGTCGTTGTCTGGGGGACAAGCTCCTTGGTGCTGTTCAGGTCTCTGTGCTAGCTCAAATCAGAGTTAATTTTTGGATGGTTTCCCGCTTATGGCCAATGGAAATGATCATGGCGTTTCCCCTGGACCTTACGTTGTTTGGAAACACCTTATTTCTCTGCATTGTCCTGCGAAAGACCTGCAGGAGCGGCAGAAAGCAGGGACGGCTCCGCAGGGATGATTGCAGGGGGTCGAGGTACAGGAGGACAGGCTTTCCCCTTCCTTCCCCAGCCTGTTGCAACTGCAAAGTTGCATCTCGCCTCTCCCCCTCCAAGCACCCCGGCTGATGTGCCCGAGTGATGAGCGGTGTCGCGCTGAGCTGCCTTCATCTGTCCGCAGCCTGAAAACGCCGGTTTTATGGCTCCGTTGCCCGTGGTAATGGCCTCACTGAGCAGCATCAATCGGTGCGACGGCTGTCAGGGGAGGTGAGCATTTTCATTTCTTTATCAACTACTTCATTGCTAACCTTCGGCTGACACGGGATCTTTGAATCATGCATGTGGGCGATGCCTGTATCGCCGTCGTCCCCTTTCTTCTCCTGCATCTCCTACCTTTGGGTTGGTGTTGGGATCTCCCTGGGACAACAGGCACAAGCTGTCGGGCGTTGTTAGCGACGTGGCCGGCTGTCCCAGGCACGCACTTTTCCGTCGGCGATGTGTTTCATCAGTGAGCTGACCTTTCCAGGGGATAATTACCAACCCAGATGCTGGTGGCATTTTCCTTCCCCTACCCTCTTGCGTCTCCTCAGCTCGGCAGCTGGGACAGGTCCCTCCTGCCTGTCCTGCCCGCTCCGAGCTCTCAAATTCTCTGCAACATTTGCAGCCCCTCCAAGCCTATCTCCACCTAAAGGGGCTGGTGCTACTTTCATCTCTGCACCTCTTTAACTCTTCACCCTTTACCCCTTGTCTTCCTCACTGGCAGGATATGAAAAAGCCGCAGAAATCGAATCCCATTTAAAGGCATCCACCAAGAGAGGATTTTCTTTTTTTTTTTAATCCTCCTTCCCCTTCTCTCCTCCTTGAAATGAAGTTTCTTACACTGCTCATTAGATGATAAGTGAATATAGAAAAACCTTTGAGCGAAGGTAATTCCTGGCGTGCGGAAGAGGGCTGTGGTGCTGGCTGCACATTTATGAATGCAAACGAGTCCGGGTGTCCTGTGGGGATGCTTTGTCAGTCCTTTTATCTCCAAAACCAAAGTTCAAACCGACTTCCTGAGTCAAGAGCCATAAAATTATTCTGCTGAAAAAATTCTCAAATGCCATCTGTGGAGGGGGGAGACCTTCATTTATCAGCCTCTGAACTGGTCTGTGCATGCGCGGGGGAAATGAAAGAGCCCCTCATTATCAAGGTCCTATTCAGCTTCGCGCTGCTCTCCTATAATTGATGGAATATATTATGCTCCAACAGGGAAGGTCCTGGTGACTCAAATGGAAATCCGTAATAATAATAATAATAATAACCCAGTGTACTTCTGTAGCCTGTTTCATCTCCAGATCTCAAAGCACTTTTGAGACAATTAACCAAGACCCACAGAAACCCTTGTGAAACCGGGAAGCCTTTAACACGAGATTTGCCTTTATTGCAAATCTAATGTGAGTTTTAACTTGAGGGTTGTCCCTTCGGCTGAGCGCCGTCAGCCCCCCAAGTCCCTGTAGCGTGGGAACAAGTGTAATTCCAATAGATTGGTCTGATAAGCTGCAATTCCAGTGAATGGTATGTATTAGGTGCCAACACAACCGCGGACATGGGCTAAAGCTGCCCAGGAGACTGGCCACATCTGTCTGGCGTATTTTGGGAAGAGTTTCCAGGATCTGCCATTAAAGATCTGCAGATGTGTGGGATTGGGACACTTGCACGGGATTTTGGAGCGGTTAGTTTCCTTCGGGGTACGGGTAGCCCCACAGGCAGTGTCGAACATGCCACGTCGGAGATAAACCCTTTCTGCAGGTCGCACATTTCATCTGGGATGGGCAGAGCGGTGTAAAAACACATGCACAGACATGTCAAAACCCGGATAAATAAAACAGAGAGAACCATGTGGCCGGGAAACACCACCAGCGAAGGAGAGATACAGCTGGTGTGATCGCCAACACATCCGTCCCACTTACTTCCCACCAAGGAGAGACAACAACGCCGCATTGCTGGCGCCTGCCTTGCTACAAGCCACTCTGCCAAATATTGTGGACGTTCTGGAGGTTTTGATTTAATTGTGGCACCAATTAATAGTCCGGTTTACAGGCAGTTTGCTGGATTTTTTTTGGTGTGTTTTAAACTTCAGTGCTTTTTTAGTAGCTCTTCCTGCAGAGGCAGATTGCTGCAGTGGTGTTGGGGACCAGAATAGCTGCGTGTGCCGTACTTCTGATGCCTGTTTAGCTGAGTACCAGAGTGGCAAAGACATCTTTGCCCACGCAGTTCAGTTGTGATCTAAATCCCACTGGTGTCGATGCAACGATCAAGCCCAGCTCCTGACTACGGCTCACCCGTAGATGGAAACCTTCTGGGGGCTGAAAGGAGAGCTCAGGCTCAGTTCCCTTTTAATCTTTATTTATTCGTATTGCCAAGCAGGATGCAGCCAGGGCAAGGGACTGGGCAATCCAAGCTGAGAGGTCCACGTTGCTTTGGCAGCTACATGCCAATGTGGAGTGAGAACCAGAGGATGCTCCTCTTCCCATCCAGCCCTCCCTCCGGCCGAATTCTTCCACCATCTCCCAGCACTGCCTAAAGGTGGAGGACCCTATTTAATTAAGTAATGAGAATCGAATATGATTGCTACAAGCATCGGCTAATTAAAAGGAGGGAAACTGCAAATGAGAAGTGCCATGAATTCAGTAAAAATCAATCAAATTAGAGCGTCTCATCATCCCTTCAAATGGGCCTGATCTTCTCCCTCCTTCTCGCTGCTTAACCCTTTGTGCCACCAGATTTTGCTCGGTGTTAGGGGAGGATGCTGAAGAGATACACGTTGGGGGAGAAAGTGGCATGTGGCCACCCTGGTGCTTTCATCTTCTCACAAGCACGGCTGGCCTCATGTTCTCCTTCCCTCTCTTCAGGTACATGCCCGACTACTGGCAGGGCCCTTCTTCCTTTAAATCTTCACCAAAGAGTACGACGGCAGCACCCACCAGAAGAGGAGGAAGAAAAATCCCACTTAATCAAAGAGAATATTAAAGCTGAGCTTTTTGTACAGCAATGGGCCTCAGATTGAGAAATCCCCTCTGTCGGTGGGGGGAAGAGCAAGGGAGAGGGAAGGAGATAAAAGGGCATCAGAGTTTTAATTAAAAAGACGCATCCCGCCTTCGGTTGTGGCTTGTTTCCAGATCCCTTCATTAGGCTTCACCCTTTAAACGCTCGTTATCAAAGATGTGCAAATTCCACTGACTCAGTGCATGCGTTTTTGCTTGAAAAAGCCCTGTTTGTCTGCGGGTTTGGGTTCCCAGTGCGAGTGGGACGGCGGCTGCTCGCTGGGCCAGCAGCAAAAGGAAGAAGCAGAAATCATTGTCTTGCGGGGGGGGAAACATCCCGACCCCGGTGATTTTCTTCCATTGGTTTCACTGCCGGACTTGCTAACGGCCTTTCAAACTGCAGCGATAACATGCTCCAGCAAGGCAGTCTCCGCGTGGGGTTGCTTGCGAGCTTGCACGAGGCAGAGAGGTAAAACAAGGTGTGTGATCATTAAATGCATGTTTCTTGGAGAGAGCTAATTTGGCTACCCGAGGCTTACCAGGGCCTATCGGGGACTGCAGCTCCCACCACGCGTTGCTCTGACCCGACGGCAGAGAGTTATTTCCAGTGGAGCTTTAGGACTGCCTGGTTTTGGCTGAGCCCCGGAGCATCTTGCGGTGAATATCCTTGTCCGTGCTCCTGGCATTGCGAGGAGGTCCGTGCCTGAGCCCTGCAAATGGCGGCAGAGCGAGGTTTGGCAAGTGCCACGGTCCCAAAACCTCCTTCTTACGAGAAGTGCCACGGGACCTTTCATGGCCACCGGTCTGTGCCTTAGTTTCAATTAAAGTGCTAATGATCCCTTCCAAATTGGGCTGCATAGAAACGTGCTGTTTTCACCCCAAGGAAACCAGATGCACTTTAGGATCCAGAATAAAAAGAGAGCCTTATACTGTGGGTAAAAAATCCCTCATTCCCTGCACTTCCCCCTTTTTGGCTGCTTTTTGCAGGGGTCTGGCTGTCATGCTGGGCTGGGGAGGAGTACGTGGCATTTCAAACAGGGGGCCAGCAGCCGGGCTGCGTACAACCGTGGTCTCCAGCAGTGTTAAATGTTTAATCCCGAGAAGAGCCGAGAGGCCAGGACACCTGGGTTCAATGCTCGGGCTTGCCAAGCTGTCTTGCATAATAATTAGCGGAGTGACAGGAGTCAGGGTGCACGGGTTTGGTTCCTGAATGTGTCGAGGCTCTTTCCTTTCATGCCTGACGCTGGGGACCGAAAACTCAATGCCTCTGAGGTGGCAGTTGACCTTGAGCCAGATTCCTCTTCCCATTTCAGAGAAGCTTTCTCCATCCCTCGTGCAGGGCTGCTGGGGGGCCTAAACTCTGTTTTTCTGTTTCCAAAGCACTCGGCCGCCTCTGCTCTGGGAGCACGTTGCTCGGAAGCCCAGCTGCCAAAGGAGTGCAGGGTGCTGCTTCCGTCTCGTTGCGAGGCAAGGATGAGATGGCAAAACTTGCTCTCCTTTTTCCGCCCAGCCCTCGCGCTAGGAGCCCAGGTGGCCACCGGGGCCAAAGCCACCATCGCCTTGCAATCCTGAATTTAGGACTATGCTCTGTCCTTTTCCCCTTAAATAAAATCTTCGATATAGCGACTTGCCGCCTAACCAGGCGGCTCCGGTCCCTCTGCTGGGTCCCAGTGACAGCTGCTGGAAGCGTGTTACTGCAGCCAACTGCCGGACCTGACAAGATGCGTCAATTAGGATGTGATGTACCACGATATGACATGTCTAAAGCACAGCAGAATTGGCAGCATCAGTCAGAGCGGAGAGAGGGGGGCACGCACGCTGCTTTTAATTAAAGGAAGGCATGCGCTGACAGCGAGGTGCCAGCGCCGGGGCCCCGCTCGCTCCAGCGAGGGCCTGGCTTGTTCGAGGTCTGCGTCTGTCGTCCCCAGGCTGGTCCAGAGGGACCCTCCCTGCCTGGGAGCAAACTCAGACATCAGGTTTCTGCCTTCTGTCTTTCCTGAAGGAGAGACAAAGCCAGGACACCGGCTTATAGGGCGACTTCGCCGTCATCCAGACATGGGTATCTCGTTTAGGTCCAGTGTCTCTTGAGGTGGGAAGGTTTGGCCTATAGCAGTGCCACTCTTGTCCTCTGCCTTCGCCCAGGCAGTGCTTTTGGCTGTCCTTGGATCCACTGCCTTGATAGGAACCTGTGCTGAGGTGGGGGCTTGGGTGACCTGGATGTGCCCAGGGAGAAAATTTGGGTTGCAGACCCAACCGTGCATCCACTCGCAGCTCCTGCCATCTGCCCCGTACCTCTATGGCCATGCAGGATGACCCCAATGTCACGCCTGGACCCTAGGGGTCAGGTCCCCCTTGGCAGGGTGGATGCCATCAACCCAAGCTGTGAGTGCCCTACAGGGCACGAAGAGCTGGGGCAGGAGACCTGCGAGGACCGCTCGCTGCTCCACGCTACATGGTTTTGGGTGGGTCACCTCGTTACTCACAACCTCATCAAGATTAATGGAACTAGTAAAGCTTTTAGGGTGACTTAAGTAACATCTTCAGTAGTTTATCTTTGGGGAAAACTACTGCCTTAGCCCTGGACGCGGGGCCCCTTTGCCTGATTTCAGGTCAGGTTGTTTCCGGCGTTACACCAGAAACGTCTTCATCTTTGGCGTAACTGCACCCAAGTAAATCGGGGAAGAATCTGGCTCTTTTTTGGAGTAGCTGTGAAACCCTGGGTCTGGTCCTGATGCAATATTTGTCTCCATGACTCCTGGTAGCAATGTGCTTCCGAATCGAAGGAAGTTATTTCCCAGTATACCCCAGACTATACACACGGGCCCAGTTAGACAGGTGAATGGTATAGCTTGCACATTGTTGTTGTTGTACTATAATTGTCATTGCTCTACAAGGAGCTTCAGATGTATCTCAAGTGGAGATAATAACCCTAGTTTTATAGGAATGTAGAAATATATGCCCAGGCCTAATTCCATACAAGGGCAGAGCCACCTCCCCCACATACCACAGATGTGATTGCTTTTTCCGGCTCCAAGGGAGCTTTTCGTGAACAAATGATACATATTCCCATTTCCGTGCAACGGGCTTCAGGGAAAAGGCAAAAGAAAGACCCAGGTTTTCCTGAGTCATCAGTGAAGCCTCTCCAGGAGAAACCTCTCCAAGGTGTAGCATTTGGCATGTCTTCACGTGTCTAGTGTTGGCTCTCCAGAGCCGTGAGACCCCTGGAAGGTGTACTCAAGAAAGGGAACTAGTTCTCAGTATCATCCATGTTTATATGGAAGTAACGATGCCAAAAGAGACCAGCGCCATGCCTGGGGTCAGAAACTGTGCACGTGCACGTGAAAACACAGACTTGGCCTTAAAGAGTTAACGATCCTTATAGAAAACACTGCCTCACGCACTTCGGAGAAGCTTCTCCGGTGAGATTAGTGGTTAAACCATGTGTTGGATCCTCATTTGGAAGAGCCAAGGGGGAGGTTTCTCCTGGAGACCCTGTCCCATGCTGTTACCCCAAGCCCTGTCCCTCTTGGCTCAATGCCCCCACTCTGATCAGCGGCGTGTGGATCTCTGGGCTCCGCTTTCTGTGCACTGCCCTTGGATTTCCCTCATCCCTTGGATTTCTTCCCAAAACACAAGGTGGTGTTTGGGGCTTTGGACCTGGTGTGTCCTTGCTGTCTTCTCTGCTGGACCTCACTGAATTGATTACACCTTCTGGTCTTCATGCAGGCTTGTGCCCATCACTGATTGAAGTACCCTGGCTTCGGTGTCAGCTCTCTCCTCCGTCCCGCTTCTCACCTCGTCCTTTGCCCGACCACGATCTCTTCCACGACATACAAATGTCCCCATTCCCTACCTCTCCACCCCAGGATTCGTGGACCATCTTCCGTCAAACAAAAGCGGAGGATGGTGGTAGCTGGGGCTTCCTTTTTCCCTTGCCAATGGATTTAAAAATAAAAAATAAAGGACCCTTGTGATTTGGGCTTGGAAATAAAATGTTGGGGGGAGAGAGAAAACTTATTTCTCAACATAATGAAAACACAAATGGACAAGATAATTATCTTTGTAAGGGCTTGGATCCATGACAATACATCTCATTTTATAAAGCCCATTAGAGTTGGAATTTTATGCAAAACGCTAAAAGAAATCTAAAAATATAAGGCAATAGAGTCAAAGCAATGGGGATTATTAAAGGGGCGGGTGTTATGTTGGAGGCAATAAACCCTGGAAGAACCAGGAAAACAATGTTCTAGTAAAACCGTAATAAATGACTGTGGTTTAATCACTTGGTAAATAACTAAGATATTTCTGCAGGTTTTATAGTGTCACTAAAAAAAAAATAATCCCAAACCCTTGTACATTAAGGATTCAGCCAAGATGATTTTTCTGGAGACAGAATCGCAGAAGAGTGTCATTTTAGCAATTTACTTTTTTAAATAATAGTATATTATTTTCTGCATGGATCCACTTTTTCAACCTCTCCTGTGCTTTTAAGATATCATTTACCATTAGTTGGTTTTTTTCCCTTTCCCCACTCAGCATACTCTTGAGTCTTTGAACACACAAAATTATATTATTCCGAGCAATCTTCCCCGCCACAGCAAAAAGCAAACACTTAGGGAAACTCCTGGAGGGTCTCAATTTTAATAATGATCTTTCCTGTGCTTGGACCCTAATTGCAAGATATTATATGGGTGGTTTAGAAAATATAAGCACATTTTGCATGACTTTCTCTTTACCTATTAAATAGCTGAAATCAAAAGGGTGGCTGTTCTTTCTCCTCCCCCCCCCCAAAGTTATGGTGCATTACATTAAAATGAAGTGCTTTAATTTCATATCCTTTCCTTTTTCTGAATTGCTCCCATGCAGCTGACTGAAATCCAGCTTTCAATTTAATTTTTAAGACGGTGGGTTAAATGCAGGGAGGAGGTGCCCGAATCACGTGCATGCCCCATCATCAGCATGCTGCCCGCCAGCCCAGGGTGCCGATCCTGGGCAAAAACTGCCTGTTCACAGCAGCAAATAGCTTGCTCATGATCTCACGAGCTTTATTTATCCAGTCCTTCTTGCTGCAGCAGCAAATGTGGGGACCTGATGTGAAGTCCTCCCGTGCAGAGGGGGACGTCCACCCCCGGCGGTGATGGGCACTGCTCGACGCTGGCATGCGTGAGCCGACGTGGGGATTTTGCCTTTGAACATCTCGTTTCCCTTCCCGCGGGACCGACGTCTTTAGGGGCTAACCTTCATGCTGGGGTCTCTTTAATTCCCCTGAAAGATTTCCTCAGCCTTGAGCACTCAAGCCTTTGCAAGGAGAGCTGTGATCAAAAGCCCCCCGCCGCATTTTCTAAACAGCCTGTTAATGCAGTAAAACTGTGACGGGGCATCGCTGCAAGAAACTCAGAGCTAATGCTCATCGGGAAAACCAGCCACGCGTTTTACTCCCTCTTACTCGTTCAGTGTCTCGCAGCGAGCAGGCCCCTGTGCCGTGCGTGGTTTTAATCCTCCTGGCAACGTCGGTGCTCTCGGGACATTCGCAGCAGCTCCGTCAGCCTGAATGGGAGTTGCAATAGGGGAGCTCGATAAACCAGCCAGCAGGTCACCCCGAGTCCTCTTGCAAAGCGAACAGGATGGTTATTTGGTGTAAACCAAGTAGCTTTTTGCTGCAAACATCTCTTCTTGTTTATTATTAAGCATGGAGCTAAACGTACCCAACAGACGGTGCTGCTTTGCTGCGCCGACTACCACCGTGACGGGGCTTTGCTAAGATCGGTGCTGGGGGAGGCTGAATTTAAGACCCAACATACGTGTGCATCAGAACCCAAGTCTGATGAGGCTCGTATGTGGCCCCAGGGAAACCTGCGTTAGGCTAGACGGGTAATTGCAAAAGCTTTGAGCATCTCCACACCTATATTCCTCCTGTGCGTTCAGTTTAGCTAGAGGAGCCCTTGCTGCATTGCCTGTTTTGGGGAGAGCGTTGCTCTGAGCTGTGGAACACCCCTCTGTGCCACCCCAGAGCTGGCTGCCCCTTCCATGGTGCTCAAGCAACGCAACGTCCACTCTGCGAAGAAGGCTGTAGCCCATTTCCCACGGAGCTTCAGCTTGTGAGTATCTGTGCTATTAAAAAGAGCTTGTTTGCCTGGAAGTGGCGTGATAGAGGGAGATTTATTAACACCCCAGGCCTCGTGGTTTTGGCATCCTCCTTAAATATTAATTTCGCTGCAGGCAGCTGTTAATCTTGCCGGGTGCTGGGACCCAGGGTGACCTTGTAGACGGGAGCAGGCGCAGAGGTTGCATTAGAGCCGGGACTCGCTCGGCTTCTCCGCGTGACCCCGCTTCTGCCACATCCCATCTGTAAAATGAGGCATTTGGGCCGATGTTTTGGTCCGTCCCCAGGCGAGACCCGGTCCACCCCTCCAAGAGATGGGGTCGACCTGCATCTTCCCATCGGTGGACCCACCTTTCCCCATCGGGAAAAGCCCCATCGCCCCATGCCTGCCATCATCTGAAAATCCCTGGAGCCATGTAAATAAAAGGGATAAGCATCATCTTTAAAAGTTTCGGTCTCCCACAGTTGCAGAGAGAAGGCTTTAAAATATGACCCCTTAAAAGCTCAAGGCTCAGAAGGGAAATAGAAAGAAAACACTAAAATCTACTTGTTTTAAAAATGCCTGTGGTTTTTTTGTTTGTTTGTTTTTTAAAGCTGGTCCCATGAGGTGGGGGCGTAAATCATGGTTTTATCTGAACGCTTGGATTGGGGAATGCATCTCTTTCTTTCTCCTTGGAGCCAGAGAGCAATGGATGCTTAAAGCTTGTAAAGTCCCTTAAAATGTACTTCTCCATCTAAGATACTGCTGCTCGTAGAGTCCAGGTCCGAGCAGCCCTTGCAGGAGTCCGGCCGTTGCCTGAATTCCCATCGTTTTCTCTTCTCTCCGAGCAGCTCGACCGCCTCGGAACCAACCCCTCCATTTCCAGCAGCAGGACACGCTCTGTTTCCCACGCGGATCTTATTCTGCAAAAAAGGATCTCTGCTGTAAATCAAAAGGCGAAAGCAATTTTTAAAAACAAATTTAAAGTCCTGAACACAGGGCTTTAAAAAAAAAAAAAAAATCAAACCCATTAGGTTTAGTCCCTAGCTTTCAGGGAAGGGAAATAAATATATAAAGGCTTGAATTACAATTCCAGGGAAGTCATCCAAAATAAATATGCAATATTTTCCTGCAAAAGACCATAATATTATTTTTATTTTTCGCTCCCAATATGATCAGACTACTTTACATTTTAATAAATGCGTAGTTTTGAAGGGGAAAATAGTATTGCTTTGCTATGGCAAAGATTATTTGATCAAGTAACGTATTAGAACTTTTCAGGACTGCATTACAGAGGGAAAATGTTTCTTTCTTTGCAGTATTCATCTATCTAATAGGCAGTGATTGCAAACAAATAATTATACACTGGAACAAATGGGGAAAAATTAAGGTTATCTGGCATGGAACAGCATTAAAAAAATCCAACAAGATAACAATAAGGGAGTAATGTATAGCTAAGTGTTTTGGAGATAATTGCTTATCAATTGGCTGATTGCGGAGCGGGTTGAAAAATTAAGACGGCGGATTGCGTGGCAGAAGAGGTCTCCGTCCTCTCGCTCGCACAATGAAAACATCACCCGCCACGTCCTGCTGGGCGGCTCCTCCTCCTCCAAAGCAGCCTGAAATCTGCAGGAGGAGCTCCTGATTGCAGCGGTGGCCTCTTCGTGCCAAATTGTCCCCAACGGTCCCACTCTCCGCTTAGGAGCCGGGGTGCGGCGATGCGGAGAGAATGGGGTCTTTTGTGTGGTTTGTGGATTTTATGTCGTCCTCTAGCCGTTGAGTACCCCGGGATGCTCAGCCGGGGAGCGCCTCGATTTATCTTGTCAAATCTACGAAGCCGGAAGATAGGCAAAGCCGTGGTGAGCATCCCTTGGAGATGCCTTGGCTGAACTCTTTGGCCGCTGCTGAGGGTCATGGGGAGGTACAGGCTGCAGGTTCTTAATGAATATCGTGTGTAATGAACCCCTGCTTCTTTAGTGAGGAGTGAAAGAACAAAAATAATTATTGCAATTGCTCTTTGCCTGCTTTTCCAAAGCGTGCCCAGCCAGTTACGAGCGTGGGGCTCAGTGTGAATCCAGCTCTTGTAAATAGCTGATGAAACTGCCGGGTTTACAGCTCCTCAAGGGCAACCAGGGAAGGGGAAATGGCTGGGATGGAGTCCCAAAATCATTAAAATCACACGCACTGAAATACATAGAGGCAAGATCCAGAGTAATAACTGGCATTCAGGTGTGCAGCCCAGTGGGTGAGGAGGTCAGCCCAGGCGAGCTGCGGGGCTGTCCCTCCGATGGAAACTATTGGGGGTCACTGAGAGCAGATTTTTTTCATTGCTTCGTCTCCCTGATCACATCGCTGGAGGCCTGAGGGCAGGGAATGGGTCGGCTTCCCTTTGCTGCCATCTTTGTGCATGCACCGGTCTCGGAGGAGGCATCACAAGCACCAAGGACAACTCGATGCCGCTGTTTTTTGCTGCCGATGGTTGTGTGGGCGCACGCAGGGCTGCGCGCGAGATCAGGGCTCCTTCTAGCTGGGAACGGGAGGAAAAGCAACCCAGCAAGCGCTCAGCAGGTACCTGGGCTCCTTCTGATCACCAGGCAGAGGTGCAAAGAGCTGGACGAAGACAAAAGCGGAACAGCGTTGCTGATTTTAATGAGCTCACCCCTGGGTTGATAGCCGCGAGCCAGTAGGAAGACGTGCCTATACTTTGGGGGGAAGGAGAGAGAACCCCTGTGTGCTTTTAAGGGTCTGATTCCCCCGCTTTTTGCTGGTCCTGGATGAAGATGCATCAGGTCTCCTCACAGGGTACCATGGAAATGACATTGGCAGGTTTGACGACGCTGACTTTAGACTCCCATCAGCAGACCTGGTGCATCCTCGCGGACTTTACTACTAGGCTGAGATTTATCCCACCTAAATTTTGCCGTCTGTCGTAGGTGGGATGTGTCACCTGGCAGGGGTACTGATCTGTCTGTGTTGAGAAGAAAGAGCCTGGACAAGCCCATGAGATGCAGACAGCCACCTATTCAGCAGCTGAAATTACATGGCGTGAAGCGCATCCACAGCACACTTAGTCTGCCACCTGATGCTCGTCTTTCCCACCATCCATCCCCCCTTTCACACGCCGTGTGAACAGCCTTTTCCTGCACGGCACAGAGCAATTCTCGCTTTCCCTTTGCAGCCTGCCTTCCATAATCCACTTAGAATTTGCAGCTTTTTTCTTTTTTTGTAAGCCTCCCTTTAAACTCTTGATGTAGCTCTTTTTCCATCTGTTTCTGCCTATGCATCTTTTCTGCGCTCTGCCTAATGACTTACTCTCGCCAGGAAGAGACTGTATATTAATATTATCATTATAATTCTTCTTTCTCCCACTTCAGATCTTGTGAGGAATGTAATTGCTAAAGCAGATTTTAAGTTACATCATGATAACCGAGCAAGTTACGGGGGAGGTTAGACTATCACTTTGCTCGGTAGTTTCAATTTCCCTTCAGTGTTGCTTTCTGAAGGACCCCGGTTGCACAGTGAAGGCAAATCCCACACTAGCGAATTCATTATTAACGTTGTTGTTCCTGACATTATTAAGTTAATGCCTGGCAGTCCCAATTATGGGCTGAGATCCTGTTGTGCTGGGGGGCTTGTTTCCCATATAACTCCTCTTCCGTCAGTTGCAGGTCCTTTATCTTCGGCTAATTCTGCACCCCAGAATTTCTCTCTTTCTTCAGTCCACGTGTTCCCAGGGAGAGTATTTTCCCCTGCCTATTGTTCTTTCCCCAGAAGACCAGAGGATGAGGTTCCCATGCAGATAATGCGCCCAGAGATGTTTATTCCACTCCACTGCAATGGAGTTAATAGTCTCTGTGCGTTTAATACCTGCCTAAAATTCATCTTCATTTTGCGCTAGGGTGAGGAAACCAAGGGAAGTGGCTTTGCTTTCACCCTCAGAGCGGGTTCCTGCAGGTTGGAAGTTAATGGGACATGAACGAGGCAGCTCACCTGGTGCAGGGCTTTGCACCATCCCAGCCTTCAGCATGAGCTTCTCTGATGCCAACCGTTTCCGACTCTCTCTCTACCTGCCATAGCAGGGCTCCCATCTTCCCAGGGGACACGGTCACCGTGGGAACACACGTAAATAATACGAGTAATCACGCTGTCGGTAGACTTGGTGATTAGTCTGTAGAGGCCGGGGTTAATTTGGAAACGGACAGGGGGGAAGGCTGCTCTCCTCTGCCCATCTCGTAGTTTACCTCCAGGACGCTAACGTACCTGCCCCCTCGGCTGCCTTTACACTAACAGGCTTCCCCGATGCTGACAGGGTCGGCTCCGTCAGAGAGCTAAGCCTGCCCAGCGCTGCCTGCCAGAAAACCCCGCGTTAGGTAGACTGATGGCTCGAGAGTGTATTGTACTTATTAAGTGGAACAGACTATTTTCATTAAGAGATGCTGACATTATTAAGGCCAGTTAAATGTCTCCTGGAGATGGTGTGCCGTGTGCGTGCTCTGTACAGCGTGTTCTCCAGTTTGGCTGGGTCACCCGAAATTCATCCATCAGCCCTCGACTCATTTCTGCCCGTTATCCCTCAGCTGCTGAGTTTCATTTGGACAGTCCTCCTCTCTTCCTCCTCTAATACAGTTCCAGGGACTCAGGTGGATTGAGAGCCGGGGACTGAGAGACTTTCATTATTCACATTGCGTGCACCTGAAAATGGCATTGCCTGCTGGCTTCCAAATTGCGTACATTAAATACAATGCATTAAACCTCCGGAATATGGAAATATCCAGGGAGAGCTTCAGATTTAAGACATTACCCAGTGGAGTCCCAGTTTTAGAGACTAGCGAGTTCAGTTGATAGAAGGCCGCATTGTTGGTGCGGAGCCAGGGAGGAGAGGGGGAAACTGGCTGCAGTGGGGTGGAAGGAGGGAAGCCAGATGGGGTCCCGGTCAAAGAGGAGTTGCTGCGTGGGATCCTGGCGAAAAGGAGGAGTCGGGCTGGATTAAAATGCTGCAAAAACCAGGCTTCATCCCCTGCCCGGCCATATGTTCTGTCGGCTTTTGCGTTGGGCATCTCCTGTGATGTTAGATGTTGCCGAGAGCGGGCTGAGGGGGTCCGAGCTGTGCAAAGTCCTCGGCTAACCCTGTGCATCAGAGCTGGTGGTGAGATGCTGGGCTGGGCATGCAAAAGACCCACTTTTCCCCCCCTGTTCTGCTTGGGCACCGCATTAAGTTCGTACGTGGCTTATTCACCCTTCGTGAAAAGTGGAGGTCGTTACTCTGCACGCAACGAGGTTTCTCCGGCTGAGGAGCGCTCAGGGAGTGCTAAACACTGTCCCTTTGGCCCTTCTCGGTGCCTGTGAAAGGGCTTCACCATCACTGAGCAATTAAATGTTGACAATGGGAGGTTGTTGCTGGTTTGTAGGTGGGGAAACTGAGGCAGAGCAAGGAAAATAACTCCTCGTCCAGGGTCAAGAGCCTCAGTAGCAGAGCACGGAGCAAAACACAGGCATCTTGCGTTCCCCGTATGGAAATCAGGTTGGGCTTTATACCCACCACTCATCTGAGCCAGTCATCTCAGCGTTATTCACTGTGTTACTTTTAACGACATGCCAGTATCTCCCTGAAACACATATTTTTTCATTAAAGACGGCAAAAACGAAGCAGGAGCGCTGCCATTCAGATAAGATGTTCAAACTGCCTTTGGATTGATGTAGCCCATTTCACTGCTCGCTTGTGATGGATCTCTCTGTGCCTCACAAGCTTCACGAATGGATTTCGCAACCACCACGCACGTAGACCCACCTGCAGTCCCTCGGAGAGGCTTCCTCCTCAGGTCCCACGCTGCGGCTTTCTCTGGGCCACATTGTACAACAGCGCAGCCGTGCAGGTCAGGAGATGAATGAGGGGAAAATATTGAGTTTCAACGGGGAATTTAATTAACCGGGATTTGATTTAGATAGTGGATTTCCACTTCTGTGATTAGAAAAGCACTGCGAGGTCTTTGGTGACCAATAGTGATCGAGACTTTGATTTAAGATTTCATCTTGAGAGGGGAGCCCCTGATAATTTAGCAGCCCTTAGCAAGAGGCACCTGTGGCTCAGAAGAGTACAGCAGTTCCCAGCAGCACTGAGGGGGGCTCCCATTGAAAAAATAATGGCTAACCTTTGTCTTGTTGGCAAAACCTGGCTGTTTCGTGCTTGACCTCCACCACAGGGCCCCCAAGCAAAGCAGAAAGGTGCCTCTGCTTCTAAACAGACCCTTTTTGCCAAGGAAAAAGCCTCCTGTCCCCAACGCTTCTCGTTTAGAGAGAGGCCGAATCCGAATCCAGATTTTCTCCTCACCTCCGGGTTGTTCCAGTCTTGGGTTTTGTTTTCGCTCCATCTCTAGCTGAGCTGCCAAGTTTCACCCGGTCAGTGTGTTTCCCATCTCCTGGCTGAAAGAGCATCCCACAGCGCCGCCTCCCGCTCCCCCACACCACCCTGGGCTCCCACATTAATTGAATAGTATATTTTAATGCCAGGCCTGGCAGCTTGCTCTAAGTGGTTGTAAACAGGGAGTCTTACATAAAAGGAGAGACTCAAACATAAAATTTTATGGCTTAATACTAGCAATTAGAGGGGGACACGGGTATATTTTGGAGCAAAGGTTCCTGCTCCCTCTCTTCAGAGCGTCTGCTTTATTTGCACGGCATTTCTGGATGCTTCCCCTCCCTTGGCAGCGTTATCCCCGCCTTATTGCATGC